>NC_134375.1:10317656-10635312 GCF_035582795.1 Mycteria americana | reverse complement strand
GCTGCCGACCCCTCTGGGATGAATCGTGCTGAATTCCCACGTGCGGCTCAGGCCATGGGAGCCTTTTGCTTTATGCCATAACCCCAGTCTGCATTTAACCTTTGAAAGAGGCTGATGCTTGGTGGCCAAGCTGTCGTGGGATCACATGCCTCCCGCGGCCCAGCTCACATCAAAAGGATGGTCCCGCTTGTCACCTGCAGGAAAATCTGCAAGTCATGCAAATGCAGCCAGGAGGATCACAGCCTGAGCTCAGACGTGGAGGATGATCGGAAAATTGGGCGCCTGCTGTCGGACTCCAAGTACGCCACGCTCACCGCCCGGGTGAAAGGAGGTGATGGCGTTCGCATTTACAAAAGGAACCGCATGATCATCACCAACCCCATTGTCTCTCGCAAAGACCCCACCTTCGACACCATCACGTACGAGTGGGCTCCCCCGGGGCTCACCCAGAAGCTGGTAAGACAATCCACAGCACGTTTGGCGGGTAGTCGTGTCGCTTAATGGAGAACATAACTTTATTCCAGAGCTGAGTTATTGGGGGGGGGAAATAGTAAAACATATGGTTTGCCTCAGAGCAAAAATGTATGTAACACTTCGTATTTTGGAAAACCACGTCAATAACCAGAGTAGGTAGGAGAGGAGAATGGATTGCCTTTGGGTTTTTATAGGTTTGCTTACATTTCTAGGAGAAGTCTTAATGGGTTTTACAACTAGAAAGCTCACTACTTTGGTAAAGCTCATGTCCAATAAAAACATTGCTGAGGAGAGATCCCATCTCCACTGTCCTGCCAGCTGTACAATGCCTGTGCAGCCCACGCAGGCGTTTGCACGCTCCAAAACCCCAGTCTGGATATGGGAGTGATTCCTCCAGGCCTTCTTGGGGTGTCTAGGCTGGGATTTGATCTTCTCCCTAAACACCCCTGGGAGGGCACCAAGGAGGCAGAAAGCTGTGCAAGCCCTGGGACATGCACAAGGACAACGAGTTAACTCCAGAGACCCATCTCCATGCTTCTAAAACAATGCAGGTCTGGACCGGGCTTCTGGGAGAAGCAGTGGAGACAAGCTATTTGGGTGGTTTATTTGGGCAGGAGGAGTTGCCCTGGGCTTTGACATCCCTGTTGGAGAAGGAGGTCCTGCCTTGCTTGTTGAGTCTCATCTCTTGCAAATCTGGGTGTGAGCCTGTCCCAAAACCAGCCAGTGCACGTGGAGGTAGCTAATTGGGACACTTCCACTAACCTGGAGGTTTTTTTGCAGCAAACACTTCAGGAAATTATGCTTCAGTCTGTCTCAAAAGCAGAGAAATTAAATCAATGTGGAAAGAAGTAATGCTGCATCTAAATCCAGCGCTGTGTTTGTAAATTATTCTGTTACGGAAATGGGCTTTAATGATAATGGCAAAATAACTGTCGTCTTTAATATAGTAATTATTTTCTTTGCTTGCTGAGGTAGTCATTAAAACCTTGGCCTTAAAATAGGCCTGGCATCTCAGGTTTATTAACCAGGAGTGCAACTAGTGCTCATTTGTGCCTCTGTAAATCAGAATGGCCCTAAACCTCCCCAGAATGCAGCCTTGTTTCCTGTTGAATGCTGCATCACCTCAGCCCCAGACATGTGTCTGTAGGAATACCAAAATGGAGCCAAAACAGTGTGCTGACAGTGTTTACTTCATGGCTTAACTTCTTTGTAATGCTGTCATCTTTAATTTCATCTCAGATTTGCTGGGCAAGCAGAGGAAGGGGAAAGGGGGTTTAAATTCTACTTGTGGTGGGCAGCGCGATGCTGGGTGGGCAGCCAGGTTGTGCCTCGGGACTCCCCATCTCCTGCTGGAAAGCATCCTCCAGCAGTGGCCAGGGCGACCGAGCGGAGCAGTGGGCTCAGAGCCCCTGTGCCCAGGGACCCCCACCACCTTGGCCGGAATGCACCAGGAGCCCGTCCCCAGCAGACTTGCGGAGCTTGATCCCACAGGGAACAGGAGCAGGAAAGCTTGTGGTGCCAAGGCATGCTAGCCTGGAGGAAAGCGAAGCTGAGCTCTATGGCTGGGAGCATCCTGCCCTGCAGCTCCACGAACTCTGCCCATCGCTGCTGCCAGAGGAACCCCTCCCAGATTCAGCAGTGGAGCTGGGACTTTTTTCCTTACAGCTACACCTAGTCTGGTCCAAATAAAAATATTTGTTTAGGTTTTGTAAAGAGAACTCAGGGTAAAAAGGGGAGATGGGGATGGATCTGACAGGGTTGGATCTGAAAACAAGCCCCCAGCCCCTCCTTCCCTCCTGTGCCTGGTTTCCGTCTGGGCGAGCAATATTGCTGTGTGGGAACAAATGGAAGTGGTTTTCGGCATGTGGAAGCGTTAGCCAGCAGAGCGCTTCTTGAGGGAAAGCATTTAACTGGCTTTTAACTGTGTTGTGGTACTAAAAACATCACATATTACACTGTCATTAGTGGACAGCTTTTGCTCTTCAAATTAAACAAATAGTTTAAAGCTGCTGAAAATTGCAACCAGATTTTTTAAAGAAATGGAGAAACAAATGTGAAGTTGCAGCTGCAGACCTGAGAGGCAGACTGATTATTTCTTCTCAAAACTCATTTGCCATCACCCCCTTGGAAAGGCTGACCGGGAGTGGCATGCAGTCTGTAAAGGAAATGCAGCTGGGCCTGTGGTGCTAATTGGAGCAGACCACTGGGCTTTAATGAGGGACCAAGACCCCCATGCATCCGCCTGCCTGGCTGTTTAATCGTAGCACTGCTGCTTGCAGCTGCCTCTTCCTTCTTTTCTTCGGTAGGAGCTGGCCCAGCAGGAATGTTTGTTTAACCACTGCTTGCCTTCCGCAGGTCCCGGGGGGAATAAGGGAGCCTGTGAGGGATGGGAATAACAATGCTGGCACTCTTCCACCCAGCCTGATTCATTAAGCATGCTGCCCAGCCTGGCATCGATCAGAAACACGGGTTTCGCTGCTCCGCAAGCTGGCTGCAGCGCGGTGCTGCCGGCACCTTGGGGCAGGGTCGGCTCCTTGCTGTGAAGGGTGCCCAAAGTCAGCGGCTCCTGGGTTGCTTTCTTCTTCTATGGGGCTGAACCCTGTCCGTACCCCCTTGCAAGCGTGTGTTTGGGGCGAGCCTGAGCGCAGCCCCATGCAGTAGGGCACTGGGGAGCCCGGCGGCCCCCCCACCAGCAAACTCCGTCCCTGCGGCATGGGTGAGGGGGCAGCTCAGAAGCATGTGCTTTGTGAAAGCTTTTGAACTCTTTATAGTGCCTGAACAGACTGGAAGGTATCTTGGTTCAAGTAAACAATGTGCAGGAGCTTTGAAGACAGCCTTGATAAATTTTGGCTTGAAGATCAACTTGACAAACTTTTAGGATAAATGCTGGATGTCAGCCATTCTCGGGACAGTTTAAAAGGGATTTGGGCCAAAAAGCTTTTAGTGCATAACTGACTCGCTCCAGTGAGTTCCTTCTGAAGGCAGGCTGGAAACTTGGGATTGTTTTTAATATTGTTGTCCTGAAGTGGATGGTCCAATAATAGGAGGAAGTTCAGAGCGTGTTTTCATTAAGCTGTGCCTGGAGAAGTTATGAAGTAGATATTCAGGGTCCTTGGGGAAAGTGAAAAGAACAGATCGTAAAATATCTACAGTGTCTCCATAAAATCCAGTAGTTAACAGTGAAAACCTAAAATGCTCTTCCTCAAAATTATCTGCGCTAAGGCAACCTAGTAAAGCATTTGACCATAATACATAGTAGTAGCAGAAGAAACAACTCTTTACTATCCTTCGTGTCAGTTTTTGGTGTCAGGTTGAAATTTTTTTCCCTGATCTATTCTCTGGACACATTTTATGACATCGGCAATTATAACTTTAAGCATTCGCTTGAGCAGGGAGTGAAATCGCACCACATGTCTGGGCAGATATTGAAACCTGCCACTGAGCAGTCCACCCGTACTTTAAAAGAAAGGCTTGAGACTTTGCTTTTCTCTCACTTTGGGCACAGACATTTTCTATTGGCAATGGAGAGTCTGGTGCTGGAGTGGAACAAGATGCTTCAGATGCACGTGTTGGCCCAGTGCTATTCTCGTAGCTCTGGTATAAGTGTTCATTAGTCTTGGCACGTTTGTAGTGGATTAAGAATTTCTTCCATTAAGATCCTACCATGTTGCTATTCTGCTCTTGCTGCAGCTGAACCAAGCCAGCGCAGACTGCATAGCATACGCTGTCTTAATGTTCATGGTCGTACAGCATTGAGGCTTTGGTTGCTGCTCTCTCCAGTTGTCAGACACCACTGGCAGTATCCTTACTTGGTGGGGCAGTGCCTGTGTGAGGCCTGGAGGAGCTGTCAGGGAGTTCTTCTCTCTTGCTTCTGTAGTTCCTATTAGGATTTCTCACTTCTGTGAAAGCCATCTGTGTACCAGATCGCTTCTGCAGCATCCTGCAGCTCTCCAACCAGCTATTCCCAAGCAGCACCTTCTCCCACAGTGCAACAGCCCTCCCCCACTAAACTTCTGGATATCAGCCCTGCCATTGCACAGAGGCACATTATACTGAGTGCTGATGTCTAATATCATAATGTGCAGCGATGTTAGCATGCATCCCAAGAAATGGGGAAGAAGCCCTGCCTCCATTAAATCATTTATCTATTGCTGTTGCAAATCTTCTGGCAGGATTCTTGCCCTGCAACACTGCTATCTGGCTGAAAGTAGCTGAGGTGGAAGCTGACTTTGAAGTTTTTACAGATGTGATGAGTTGTTCAGTGTTGTGCAAATGTTTCTGTATTTAAAAGGCCATACTGAACCAGACTATGTACAGTAAATGGTTAACTTCTCTACGTTTTTAAAAATTCAGTTTTCAAATGCTGACCAAGTAAGAAACAAATCTAATGCAGCTGGATGCTGGTCTTTAAAACGGAATGGCAGAGAGCCAACTGGCTGCCCCTTAGCTCTTCACACTACAATAGGAAAAATGCCTTGAGTGGGAAACTCCCTTCCCCTTAGCACCAGGCCAGGAGAAGTTAACTGTACAAACCCCACCGACCCACAAATGCTAATTCAGTGTGGGACAGACCTCTTGGAAGATCATGGTTTACTCTGCTTTTAAGGTAGTGGCTAGTGGCCAGTTGAGTAGGAGACTTTATTTTGGGTAGTTTCTTGGCATTTACTTTCCATGTTGCAGGGCATCAGTGACCAAACACCTTCCCTTTACTGCAAAATCAATAGTCAGGTAGAGTTGGTGGGTGCCGGTGTTACATACAGACTCAACTGCTATCTGATGACTTTTTCTTGTTTTTTTTTTTTTTTTTAATTGATAAAAGGGGATCTTTCACTGTAAATTATGCTGCCTGCAGCCTGTGAGGGCTGTGGGGTGCTCTTGGTGCAGCCTCCGACTCGCTCCCCAGAGCTCTCCCTGTCCTGGCACGAGGCAGTAGGAAGCTGGCTGGTCTCAGGTTTTGATGTCTATGGGTTTCTGGTCTTTTTAGCAACCTTGTTGTCAAATTACCTGGAATAGTGGCATGCTAGCGCCGGCGAGGGAGGATGTGTTGGGATCTGGGTGCCAACTAGTCAAGCAAGTCTTTGGTGCTTTGCTGCCTTGGGAGTCTGTTTTTAAAAAAAAAAAAAAATCCTCAAAAAACCACCCAACCTGTTTTCAGAGGATGAAGGCGAAGGGGCACATTTTTCTGCTGCCGCTCCGTAACGCGAGCAGAGCATCTGTTTGCAAAGCACCTGCGCAAAGAAAGCTCGTGCTTCCCTGCTGAAGGCGTCTCAGTAACTGTCGGTGCTCTCTCCATCCAGGCCATGCAGTACATGGAGCTGATCCCCAAGGAGATGCAGCCGGTGGCGGGGACAGACGGGGCGTACTATCGCCGGCGGCAGCTGATGAGACAACTCCCGCTGTACGACCAGGACCCGTCCCAGTGCCGCGGCCTCGCGGAGGGCGAGCTGAAGCTGATGGAAGACTTTGTGAAGAAGTACAAAGCCGAGGCATTGGGCGTTGGGGAGGTGGCACTGCCAGGCCAGGGCGGCAGTGGGAAGGAGGAAGGGAAGCCACAGGACAAGAGCATTGCTGCCGGCAAACCTCCCGAGTCCACCAACGGGGCCCTGGAGAGCGCGCCCGTGGGAGGGCACTACGTAAGTGCTGTGTTCCGCGGTGGTGGGACAAGCTGGCAGGGGTGTCCTGGCTCTGCTCTGAGCTTGGGGAGCTTTCAGGGAACGGATTCCATCTCAACTAGAGGGGGGAAAAAGATTGCATCAGCCAGGGTTATCTGTTCCTTGTTCACAATAGTGCTCCTGTGGGCTTCTCCAAGTCCGCTGCAGTGCTTTTTCAAGCTACCGGAGCAGTGCTGTGATGCTCAGTTGCATCGTGGTGTGCTTTGGTACAGCACTGTGAAAGAGCCCGGTGGGACCCCTCACGTGCTCCTGCCAGCCCTGCTGAGCACAAGTATCCATCTAACAGGGATGAGGAGGGGTGGGTGTTATCCTCTTCACTATCTCCCTCCCTCCACAGCAAAGTCTGCGCTGAACCACCAAGGTAAGCAAATTTTCCATTAGCTGTAGGAGCTGGTGATTTCAACTTTGGATTCTTGGCAGCTCTGAAAGATTGGGCATGACACGTCCCTGGATGATTGAGTCAATAAGGTACTCAAGATCAGAAACTGTTTTACCGCAAGTTAGTATTTCCAGCTAGGCTTCCAGACCAATGCAAGTGGAAAGACCACAAGTGACGGTAGGTGGTGGCTCAGCCTAATGCAAAGCTGGGAACATGGAGATAGTGCTCCCAGGGCTGTAATCGCTCTGGGGAACTTTGAACAGACCATGCATGTCTCTGGGCATAAAAATACATTTCCACAGGGAAATGATTGAGATTCCCTAACACCCTTTTAGACTTATATTCTCCCAGTGCCGTCTGGAGTGGCTATTGTGGTTGCTGAACAAATGCTTATCATAAAACATAGTGAGTGAAAATTTCATACAGCCCTTGTGAAGGCAACTTGCAGTAGAGGAAGTTTAAAGCTGGAAAAAAATGGTGTCAGAGTGGTTTTTAAGGCAAGATTTTTCTAGCCATTACTGCACTGAGATTGTAACATATTAAAAGCAGTTTTCATTTTCATTCCATATTGGGTAATGTCTTGCCTCTGCTATGGCCTTTTCTATTAACGTGCATCTGACTTTCAGAGTCCAGTGATACAGTAAAAGTTTTTCACTATTGCAGAAAAATACTGAATTGGACAAAGGATTTTAAGCTAAAAAAAAAAGCCAAAAAAGGAAGGTTTCTATTAAACGTATTAATAAAAGTCATCTTAGCAATGAGGGTTTATTTAGACTGCAAGTTTGTCCTTCCAAATAAATACATAACTGTGATGTTATTCTCTGTAGTTTAAAGCATCATTTTTCTAGAGGCGCTAGCTGAAAAATGGAACTGCTTCAAAAGCAGTTGCATGAGATCTGCTTTGACTGACATGCTGTGCAGCTCAGCTTGCAGCAGACTTAAGTGCTGTGGATTCTTGCCGTACCGAAGACAGACCTCCTGTTTCCCACTCTAACAAAACACCGCTCGTTCTAATTGGATCTCCTGTGCAGGAATTAATGCAGCTGACCTGATATGAATGGACTGTCTCCCAAGAGCTGAAATGTGGTAAACTTCCAGAAGGTCTACTGGCTTTTGCAAGACTGCACTGGAAGAAAAGTTCTGCCATAGAAAAATGAGATATAGCATGTTACTTTGCAATATGTGTGAGGCTGAAAGCAGGTGTGAGCAAAATGAGTTCTATGAAGACCAAGAATGGATGTAGATGGACTGAGACATGAAGTGCACAAAGCCAGCAACACTGAAGGTTTTAATGTTGTTGATGTATTCAGGGTTGAAATGTAGATCAGCACACCACAGGTGTGGAGGTTTAGGTACCTCTCTACTTGTGTGATCATCTCCCACGTGTCTCCTAAACCCTGGGCGTTAAACGCGATGCCTGCTCCCAAGCCTGAGGAAGCTCCCCCAAGCCTCCCTCTACTGCTGCTCTCTGGGATGCCGCAGGGGATGCCCGCGAGTGCCACCAGCCTGCCCAGGGCCACTCCAGGGCATGCTGTCCTCAGCTGGGAGCGTGGCTGTCCCCAGCCCTCAAAGACCTGCAGGACTGCAGCAATGAAGAAGGCTTTTTGAGAAGATGTGTGCCTTTGGTTCAGGGGTACAGGGGGAAAATATAGTGCTGAACAGCTTACTTTGGAGATCCTGAATAGCTTATTTTGGAGATCCTCATTCTCGAGCAGTTTGTGTGATGTTTCTTCATTGAGTCATTAGAAGTAGGACACAGATTTGAATGTATTAAATACCAAACCTCTCAAATCAGCACCAGCAGCTTGACTTTACCCTATTTCAGATCAAGGTGTGAGTCTGAACTATAGATTTATGAAGATTAGGTGTGAAAAAAACAAAACCAAACCACCACCCTTGCTGTAGAAGAGAATAAACCCAGAAGGCACCAATGCTGCACCAAGAAACAAGCTGGAATTATTTTCTCAGGTGTTTGTGTGGTCCCTGTGCTAAGGTTGTTAAACCCCTTATTGCACACTCAGGCTAGCTGTGTTGAAATTGGTGTGTAAAGGAAAACATACAGGGCCAATGTAAATCACCATGAGAGAGTCATCTGAGCTCAAACAGCTTTTTGAACTTGTCTCGGCTGCAGAGAGGGGCCTCATCACTGTAATAAGTCTGTCCTACAAGCTGAATGTTCTCCACTGAGCATAAAATCATCTTTAATCCTACCAGAACTGGAAAGTCTCCTGGTGTTATAAGTAATTGTGTTGGAATCAAATCAAATCCTGAAGCAGTTGATCAAAATTAGCCATTGTCTCAAAGCTTGAGGCCAGCAATATAGTGAATGCTCAGGGGAAGCCTCATGGTGCCTGGGTTGCTCCTTCCGTGGGAGATGTTGTTGCAAAATAGCAGCCAGTGGAGAGAGCAAGTTTGAAAAAGCTTAGGAGAAAGGGACACTTCCTTGGCCGACACCTCTGGTAACTCTGCTAATAAAGTCTTCACTCCTCTCCATACATGATGGAGATGCAAAATGAGTACCAAGCTGTAATACCATCTTAAATTTGCAGAGCCACTTATTTAGTGTGTAAATGGCAGGGAGATGGAAGTTATATGATGCTTAGGAAAAGCCCTGTGAATAATTGCCATAGAAAGAAACAGCAAAATAAGTTGGTTTTTTTAACAGTTCTTATTGGCAAGAAACTTGATCTCACAGTTGGAAAGCTGCTTGTGTGTGTTCTCGCTGTTAGATCTTGCAAGATAAGCAGGGCTGGGATGGGTGGGTCTGGCAGTTTCTCCAGGGGGTGACAGCGTGGAGGCAGCTGCAGGGTCGGACTCTCTGGTGCCCGGAGTCGCCCAAATCTGGTGCCTTGGGGAGGTATCGGGGGCTTGGGGAAAAATATGGCCTCAGTCCTGTGTGATCAGTGCAGAATTCATCGGTGCCCATCTGCCCTTGCTGACAGCGAGGCCCGTGTGCTGGGAGTAGTGCTCTGCCAGCTGCTCTGCACCGAGCGTGGCAGCTTCGAGTACTTGTTTTGTTGTTCATCGAGACCAGAAATAGCACGGCTTCTGCGCTTCTCTACTTCTGCTGGAGTTTACTCCCTCATTGGCGTGGGTCTTGGGAGTACTTAGAAATGCGTCTGAAGCCCTTCGCAGTGGAAGGAGTAGTGTAAGCAGACATATCCCCTTTCAGACTCGCAGGAGAGCCAAGCCAGGAAACATCTTGTGTCTCCTCTTGTGCTGCCTTCGCTCGTCATATGGGATTTGCTGGTAAAATAGGAGATGCCCGTCAGCTTGGTGGAACCGCTCCAAGGACTGCGGGGTGGTTACCGAAGATCCAGACTGAATGAAGGAGGAGGCAATGGCAAAATGCATGGTGTGCTAGAAGCAATAGTAACAAAACAAAAAGCCACTTGGTAGGTGTAGATAGACCTGTAGCCTTCTGCTGTAAAGGGAGAAATGAATTTAAGAAAACTCCTTAGATACAAAGAATAGTCTTTTTGGCACTCATGCCATGAACTAGCAGAAGGGGCTGGATGTGCTGAGGAAACTTGTCTGTAGTTTGGCACTTGCAGAGCTCACAGAGCAGCCCCGCTCCCTCTGTGCCCCAGAGAGGCCGTTTCTGCCGCCGCTGCAGCGGGCTGGTAGCAGCGAGGATCGCCGGGGGTCCTGCACTCGAAGCGCAGGCGTTCCCAGGCCACGGTGGCATCAGGGTGGTGTTCCTTGGACACGGACTGCAGCTGCCCTGTGGCAGGTCCCCCTCCTCTGTCCCTGCCCCGGCCCTGGGGCCCTCCTGCAGCTCAGGAACTGCTCGTTTACTTTCTGCTGAGAAACCTGGTTTTGTGTCTTCTACCCACCTATTAGAAACTTGTCAACTTAAATCAGAGCGTTTGTAAACGAAGTTGTTGTCTGAGCGTGGGGTGGGAGATTCCCGACGTTGTGCCACTCGGAGCGTGCTGGAGGGGATGTGCCACGGTGCAAACGCTCTGGTCGGGCACAGCAGCTTAAACTGCAACACGTGCGACACAAGCTGCTTCACACTGTGTCTTGGTTTTGTAAAAGCCCCAGCCAGCCCGCTCTGGAGGCTGCTAGTAAAGTCTGGCCTTGCAGCCAGGGCTCTGCTGGAAAAGACTCCAGCTGCTACTTAAGAGCGTTTCTTTTAGGGAGTGACAAAGCACAGACTCAGCAGCTATTAGCCTGACCTGGACTATCCAGGCTTAAATGGGAACTTAAATAACAGCCCCTCAGCTGTCAGCTTCAGAGAGGAGAGCTTTAAAGCTTGCTCTTAACTAATCGCAGGATCACTCTGCAGGCACAGATAAAGAGTAAACCCAGTTGGTCTTGTATGTAATACGCGTAGATGCTAATTAATCTTCAGATTAGCCAAATCTAATTCTGTCTCTTTGGACTGTTACAAATTGAAAGCACTGTGCTGAAATCTGTAGTGACATCTGTCTTATGTCTTGTGCATAGGCGTATATATTAAAAAACAGCGAGAAAAGACCAAAGTTCCTAATCTCTACGCAAAATAACATCTTTGACATGCTGCGCTTCTGCACTATAGGATGTCTTAACTTTCGTGGAGAACCTCTGGATTTTAGTGAAGGTTGGTGTTAGCTTGGGGGGGTCCCAAGGGCCAGACGCTTAGCTGATGGTGGGTAGTGCCATTCTTACCTGCCTGAGGGTCTGGCTGGAAGAAAGTAAATGGTATTCCAGGTGAAGGCTGGCAAATACGTATTTATAATGACTTTTAATTATATTGCGGCTTGACACTCTGTCCATACATAGCACTGGTCCAAATGTTTGCATAGGATGTGAGGCAATGGACTTGGAGATGTTGCTTCTGTTGGCCATGGGTGCCCTGTGATGCTCTCTCTGATGTCTGAGTCCAACTGCACAACTGAGATGTTTTTCCCAGCACTCTCCTTGAGCTGCAACCATTACTTTCTCTTCAGTTTAGCATTTCCTCG
This sequence comes from Mycteria americana, assembly GCF_035582795.1. NCBI lineage: Eukaryota > Metazoa > Chordata > Aves > Ciconiiformes > Ciconiidae > Mycteria > Mycteria americana. Next base: position 10,623,838 of record NC_134375.1, on the reverse strand, counting down.
CTCTTCCACCTCAGAGCACTGTTTCTGTAGCCTCATTTCGGATTGGTGTGTTTGCTGGGCCTTCCAAGCTGATACAGCTGTAAAATCTGGCTTTGGTATTCTCAAGTTTCCCTTCACAGAACAAGAGCTCAAACAAAAACAACCTAAGCTGCACAGCTTAGCAGTCCTGGAATTAAATGTTTTATTTCTGCTGCCCTCCTTGGTGCTATGGGATGTCGAGCAGGAGCACAGTAGGTCCTTCAGACTATGTAGAAGTGGGAAGCACTGGGGACGTGCTTGGAGATTGAGTTGTTCTGTTTTGCTAACCATGCTTCTTACCAGCTGCGCGCTTAAGAAAGATGCATTGAAAAGATGCCGTGAATCGGTATGTCTGAGAAGTAAGTGTCCATCCTGTGCACCGAACATCGCTGCTCTGTTCCTGCCCGACGCGCGCCCAGCCCCTGCTCACTCCGCCGCCTCTCTGTTGCAGCGCTGCGAGACCTGCAAGCAGGCGGTGCCGGGGGACTGCCCGGTGGTGTACGCTGACAGGGCGGGCTACTCCCGGCAGTGGCACCCGGCGTGCTTCGTGTGCTGCCGGTGCTCCGAGCCCCTCGTCGACCTCATCTACTTCTGGAAGAGCGGGGCCGCCTGGTGCGGGCGCCACTACTGCGAGAGCCTCCGGCCGCGCTGCGCCGGCTGTGACGAGGTAGGGACCGGCTTCCCTCTGCCCGGCGCTCCCTGCTGCGCTGGGGGCCTGGCGCCGGCTAATTCAGGGCTTCTCTGGCGTACGTCTTCACCCGCTCGCCTACCCGCAGCTCCCAGCATGCCCTCTGGGAGTGGCATCCTTTGGTGCCGGTCACCAGGGCTGCGGCTGCTCTGGGGAGCCGGAGGTGCCTACAGAAAATGGGGTGAAGAGCATGACGTTAATGACAGTCCCGGCTAGTTATGCCACGTCCATCCCAGAGCAACAATCCACCTCTAGCTGCATTTAAAACCTGATGGTTTCATAGTGCTTAATTGCTACTGTGACTTTGGCTTAACTGCTCAGGAGCAGTCCTGTGCCTTTTGTCTGCCTGTTCCTGAAGCCTGGCTTCCCTGGCTGATGGGCGTGGTGGGAGGTGCGGGGCTGGTTCTCTCTGCTCCTGCCGTGCCCCGGCTTGGCGAGATGGTGGAAATAAGCAATTGTTTGTCTGTCCCGTAGATCATCTTCTCGGAGGACTACCAGCAGGCGGAAGGGATGGCCTGGCACAAGAAGCACTTTGCCTGCCTGGAGTGCGAGACGCTGCTGACCGGCAAACCCTTTGCTCTGGACAACGCCAGCCTCCTGTGCACGACCTGCAGCAAAAGCAAACGCCTCTGAGCGGGGAGCAGCCCGGGGGCGAAGCGAGTTCCCCAAGGTCCCACCAGGACTGGGGTCATTTGACAAGTACACGAGAAGGGGAAGGTTAAAAACAATTAGAGCCTGGCTATTTACTTGCAAGCAACTAAGTGCCCCCTTGCATCCAATACAGCTTGCAGGAGAATATTTCCTTGGGGAGGAAGCAAAGGAAATTTGTATGCCTGCGGGTGGGAGGTGTACGGTATATCTGACTAGGAGAGATTGAAAAGGAGGTTCTGTGTTGTGCTGTTTTTTATAAAGTCTCTCCAAGCTTCTTATGACTAAGATCTTGCAATAGTCTTTTGGAAATAACACATCTCAAAAGTAACTTTTGGCATACTAAACCTATGGTTGTGGTCAAAAACAAGGGTGGTTCTTATTTTTTGAAATACATACTGGAAGTTTACACTAACAGGCTGCTGACAACTGTAGTAAAGCAATGGGTTTGAAGAATTTGATTAACCTGGGTGATTACTTTCTGAAAGCAAATGATATAAAATGGCAGCAACATGTAGCTGTAGCTTTCTCCTCCTAAGCGTACAATAATGTAAAAATAACGAGTTGGCACACAGGGTGATTGGTGTGACCCTGGCGAGAGGGGAAGGGTGCAGCTCTGCCCCGGGGCAGCGGACTGGCTCGGCCCATGTGAGCTTCAGCCCTGAAAGGGGAATGCAGAAGCCTTCCTGGCAGGTCCCAGCCGACCGGGCTCCCCAGCCTCGCCTGCTTCCAACTGCCTGTTATTGCAGGCGAGCGTGTTTCCACAGAGCGGCATTGTGTTCCCACTGCGATGCTGGAGGCTGTTAAGCATTTAAAGTATGGGCCTTTATTTCGGCTGGGTTTGACCAGGAATTTTATGGAAAACAGCTTTCCAGTCTAAGCTGTCTTGGGGGGGGGTTTGTGCCTGAAATGCTGCAATGCCAGTTTTTCCCTGTAATACATCAGTAACCCCCTCCAAGAACCAGGGAACCGTACCTTCCCGTCAGAGCCGGCAGCACCTCACCCTGGGCTCTGCCCCGCTCCTCGTCCCGCAGCTCCCCCGTCCCTCGGGGAGGTCCCCGTCCCCTCTTGGATCTGATGGGGGTGACCCCATCCCAGGATCCGGCACTGAGTCTGTGCAGATAGTATTTGTTCCCTAAGTGATGCGATGCTTCTGGTAGTCACTGAAAATACCAGATAGTCCAGGCTGGCAGATGTCTGTGTGCTTGGTCTTTTTTCTTATATTAAATGTCTACATAACTTGCCAGAGAACTGGAATATTTTTTGCAGCGGTGAGTGTGCACGGAGCTCACAATTGCTAGGTTTTCTTTCTGCTACGGAAGACGGTGGTTTCTCTGTAAAGCGTGCTCCATGCTGTGGATGTTTGCTTGCCTGATAAAATGATAAAATAACTTGCAAATGAGAGTTGGGGGAAACTGTACCTGCTGCAGGGTTAGAGCATGCGAGTCCAGGCTGGACTCTGCCCCGTGTGTCGGGGGAAGCCCTGCTCTGCTGCTGGGGAGGAGCAGGCCAAGTCCATCACCATCTCTGAGTAGGTGGGACGCATGTGGTGTCACGACATACCTGTACGTGTGGAGGGTGAGCGCCTCTTGCTCTTTGTCCAGCCCTGTGCTGTTGCGTGGTTGATATTCCTGGAAACACTGGGGTATTTAAAGAGAGTGAATGAAACGCTTGCTCCGGAGCTGGAGCAGAGCAGGAAAAGCCCGAGATGGCAGCGACAGCCGTGGCTGTGGGGGTGACGGACGCGTGTTGCAGGGTATTGCGGCGCAGGGTATTGGGGTCGTTTGTCCATCTCGGGTTAGTCAGGGGATGCGCTGAGTGCCTGGGGGTGTCGCGTCCGTAAACTTGGCCAGATGCTGCAAGTCAAGAGAGGACACGTAGACGTGAAGCTGTGCGAGGAGTAATAAAGCTCCCTTGGATCAGCCTTGGACACGGGCACTTTAGTTAAAAGTAAAGTGGGAATGAAAAATAAAGCCCAGTGCTTAGCTTTATTGCCTCTTCTTCATTTTGTTACAAGGGAAACGTCTTTACATCTTTGTAAATTTTTTTTTAAAGATGCATTGTTGTTCTAAACCCTGTGATGTTAAGGCAGCCAAACGCGATTTCAGCAGAGACATTAACATCCAAACACCATTCCCTGATGGAAAGTCTGTGTCCATTTGTGCACACAGCTGGTTACCTCTCAGAGTGATCTGCCTACAGCGTGGGTGCACAGCCATTACACAGGTGTCTGGAAGAAAATTAAATGCAAAAAAAAAAAAAAAACCCAAAACAAAACATCGAGGTTTTAAAAGTGAAAGACTATTAACTAAAGTATTGCCGTCACAGAAGACTCAACAGCGTGCTGCAGTCTTCTCCCTGGGTGTTTTCAGTTTGTTTTGCTTTGGCTGGCTGCATAGTGCTTGCAGGGTTTGTGATAAAGCGAGCGCAGGGGAGGGGTGAGCCAGACCCCTGACCGCAGCGGGGTGTTCCTTAAAGGTCGGTGTCTGAAGGGGGCTGCTGGCCGTCCCCGCTCCGGAGCTGCTTCCCCCTGCAGCCACCTCCCCTGCCCAGCTGCAGGTGAAACCAGGGGCTGGGGGGCTGTGCCAGGCAGCATGGTCCTGCTCCCCGGCTTGCAGGGTGGGGGGCGCGGGGGACCCTATGAGCTGGGTGCTGTGCTCTCAGCACTGACACTACTGAGCCCCACAAAGCGTGCAGTGACAACTTCTCCTCTTTTTGAGTGTTTGACACTGAGTAAGCTAGCTTAAGAGGTGTATGGCGTGCATCAGCTCCAGAAGAGATGATGGTGGGTGGTTAGGGCACGTCCCCAGGGTGGGGGTTGCTCATCTGGACCTTGAACATCTGTCGCTAAACCCGCATGGATGGGGACCCTCGTCCTGTGCCTCTCTGCAGAGAGGGGTGAGCTCACTCCCCGCTCCCTACCGTTGGCACGTTTGCCGCATCTGTGGGGCAGCACCTACGCGTAAGCCCTTTAGAGGTGGGATTTCCAAAGGACTCCTCTTCTCGTGCGGTCCCCTCCTCTCTCCCCTGCCTGTGCAGGTAAAGGGGATCCCCCTTCCACCACTGCCAGGGTTAAAAACCAATAGAGCCTCAGAGGGAGGCGGTGGAGAAGAGGTGGTTCTCGTTTTCTCTGCTGCAGAAGAATGTGCGTAGTGGGAGCTTGGGTAAATGTCAGAGCAGAGGCGCTGGGGGAGGGACAGGGTTTCGGGGGGAGCACGGTGGTGGGGAGGGAGGCATAACGCCGAGCCTGGTGCCTGCCTCCGTGTCCGGCCCTGCATTACTGTCCGCTGTGACAGTGGGTGGCCCTCCCCTCGTCCCCAGCCGTTGCTCCCGGGGGCTGTGAGGGCAGGGCTGGGGCATCCCCACCGCCCTCCCTGCGGTGGGATGGTCTCTGAGCAAGAGAGAGGTCAAGTCCGCTCTGCGTACGAGGATTGTCCTCAGCGATGGTGCCTTTGTTGGGCTCATCTTGCTGGGCTGTGACCGCAGTCCACACATAGTAGCATCAACTTCTTACACAGTCCGTCTTCATTAGCACAATCCTCCATCACTGATGCCTTTATTTGGCTACTTGAAAAAAAGGTACCACTATAGCATGTTCTGGTTTGCGTTTTGATTTTGTGATCTATAAATGGTAATTCTTTTCCTCTGAAGTCCCTGTTTCAGCATACGCATGCTTGCTTCAGGCTTTTTGGACTGCTAGCATCCACTCGAGCCTTTCAGGTATTTTTGAAGCTTGTAAAATACTGTCTGCTAAAAAATTTACTGCAATTAAACAGCTTAACAAAATCCTGTGCCTCTCAAGTGTCAGGAGCAAAAGCGTGAAATTAATGCATCTAATAGCTCAAACCATATGTGAGTCTTTAGTTTTGATATTAAAATTGAAATTCAGTGTAAGCATGAGAAGACATTCACCCCAAGTGAAGGCATATGCTGTGTTTTGCTATAGTTTATCATCTAGAACGAAGGAGGCTGCTGCAGCTGCCTTCTGTGGGTCGTGAGCTCTGGGTTTCAGGAAAGTTAAATTTACAGGGGTATGCTGGCTTAATAAAGAGCCATCAGCAAGCAATACACAGGGGGTCTGTCCAGAAAATGAATAAAAATCAAGGTGTTTCACAAGGTTACTATGTACAACAGGAAAAGGCTACGGGCAAAGACTGTGTTGTGTGACTATTTGAAAGGCACCTCGTGCCACAGCTGTGTCCGGTCCATCATTTCCAATAAAAGCTCCTGTGCAAAGACTGCTCTATACCCTCTGGCTGTGTGCACGCCCTTTAGCGGGTACAGGCTGCTTTGGACCCAGGTGGGAGGGTCAGTGCACAGTGCAGCGCTCGAGCCCCCAGCCAGTTAACGTGATCTCCTTCCCTGCCCGCAGCAAAGGTCCCTGACAGAGGACGGTGTCAGCAATCCCACTTGCTGATTCAGCTCATCTGCATTGTGCTGTGGCCAGACAGATGGGGATGTGAAATAAAAACTCGTGAAGAAGCAGGCAGCAGGACGGGGAACGGGGACTGGGGCACGATGGGATGCTCAGACCCTGCCTGAGTGGGCATCTCCCAGGACTCGCCCCACTCCTGCCGGGCAGCTGGAGGAAGAGCCGTGTTTGTATGCAGCCCCGAGCGAGCAGCTCGTATTCGCACGAACAGCACGGATGAAAAGCCTCTCGCCTGGCCGTGGTCAGACGGGTAGGGTGGTAAGGACCTTAAGACACAGGTCTCTCTCCGTGCCCAGGATGCCGCACGGAGGTTAAGCTTTCAGAGTGGCTTTGGTCAGAGAGGCATGCTGTGCCCAGTCTCCACAGCTGCTCCAGTGTGCTGGGCACGCTGGCTGTGTGAGCGAGTTTGTTTGTTTGTTTTCTCCCCAAGCTTTGCACTGGGTTCCTTTAACTGGAAAATCCAGGCGTTTGGATGCTTGAAGCTGCTCGTCCCGGCTGCGCCGCGTTTGCTCTCTGCCGAGTGAGAAGGGATGGGGCATGGTGAGGGATTTCATAATGGCCACTTACGGGAAGAGGTCTCGCTGTGCGACCAAGCACCACGGTGTGCCAAGGACCTCGGCCGCCCTTCCCAGGGAGGCAGCAAGGCCGGGGGGTGACAGTGCCCCGGGGCCGGTGACGTTTCCTGTGCTGCTGATCCGTGAATTTTAGCGCTGCTGCTGTGAAACCTCTCTGTGGACGTGGACGCCGCTTATTTCAAACGCCGTGGCGTGGCGCAGGGGTCCCGCACGGACGGTGCGAAGCGCTGGCGTCTGCCGGTCGGAGCAGTCCGTAAGAGCTGAACCGGTGAGCTGCACTTCTCAGCTGGTGGGTTTTTAATATTAATCTAGCTCTTTCATGGAAGCACAGGGATACATCGCGTTGTCTAATGGTCAGTTGAGCATCACGTATTGCAGTAATGGATGCCAGTGTTTTAGCTTGTGAATCTGCAAAGGACAAACCTTAATTTCTTCTTGTCGATGGCCAAAGATGGCGAGCACAAGGACTTTGTGCCTCCTACATGAACATTCAGCTCCAGTTTAAACTCAAATGTTCTGTATAACTGCTCTCCTAAATATGACTGACGATACATGAAAACGTTCCTAAAACTTCAAATAAACTATTTCTGGATATGAAAGTTTCCCAGGTCTCGCTTCAGTTCCTTTCCTGGGCTCAGAGGGGGTGTGCTGCCTGAGGGAAGGGCAGGAGCTGCAGTGGGGCGAGGGCTCCTGCGAGGAAGAGGGAAGGAGGAAGGTCAGAGATGATGCTGCTGCTTTTCACAGGCCAGAGCACGCTGCCATCCCGTGTCCGAGACGCTGCTGGCGTTGGTAAAATGGGCTGCAAGAGCCAAAGAAAGAGAGAGACTGAAAGGGCAGAGCCGGGGCCAAGGGTGTGTGGAGAGCCGCAATCGGGTGCGATCGCGCTCCTGGGAGGGAGCCTGCCTGCACAGCCATGGCTTAACGTGAGGAGCTGCCTGCGGGCGGCAACGGGGCTCCCGGGGAAGCCTTCCCGATTGACCCTGTAAAATCTGTGGATGCTTAAACATTGGGATAAAATTAACTCATTGCCCAGTGCCATTACTTATCTGAGGTTAATTGTTTAGCAGGCTCAGTGAGTGCAATTACCCCCAGTATTTCCTCGAGATGGTCTAGGAGAGGAAGCACTTTGAAAACACACCCTTTAGTGGAGGAGAGATGAACACTGGAGCGTGGCAGCTCTGGCAGGGAGGGCTGTCCGTGCCTGAGCCCTGGCCCGGCTGGAGCCTGCGGTCTGGCACACGCCAGCAGCGGAGGGGCCAGCCTCCGGACCCCGCTGGGGCACGAAGGGCTGTGCCGGGCACGGGGGGGTCCTTCGCCTGCTCCCCCCAACTGCAGACCCCGCCAGGAGCGCTGGGTGGGTGGGAGGGAGGGCAGAGCCCATCGGCAGAGAGAAAATAACCATTGACTGGGGAGAAGCCACATTTCAGCTGAAGTTTTGCAAGCTGAAGTTTTTCAAAGCTTAACTGATCTGAATCTACAAATATTTGCAGTGCTGTCTTATTTGTGGTCCCTCTTTTTTTTTTTTTTTTTAAGAAATATTTGAGGAAGAAAAAGGGACCGTCTGTTTGTGATTTGGGAGGGTTTCACCAGTGGAAAGGCAGAGGCTGTTTAAGGACAGCGGCTCCATTCGGGTCACCTTCCTCCTCCGGGTTTCCCATGGCATCCCCCCTCGCCACCCGGGTTGTCCCCACCCCGGGGCCGTGCGTCCGCTGGGGCCGGGAGAGGAGCTGGCCCTGGCTGCAGGGGGGTCCTGTGCGCTGCCCGGCACGTGAGCGTGGGGAGCCTCCGCCGCTAAGGTGGGGAGAAAAACAATTAAGAAATGAGCAGGGGCTGGAGCGATGCCTTATACATCTCAGCAAGGGAGGTGGGCTTGAAGGAAGGGAGCCCTTTGCCTAAGTGAATGCTGATTCTGTGTCTATATTTGCAAAATCTAGTCTAAGACAAACAATGAAACTTGAAATCAAATTTCTCAGCTGAGATGGGTAGGAGAAAACTAGCTATCCCTGTGACAGGAAGACTGTCTTACTGTTAACGGGCTACACCTTCAATGACAGGTGTCAATCAACCCCTCGGTGTTGAGGAGGGTCTGGGAAGCCGGCTGGGAGTCTCGCAGCAAGGCTTGCTCCCACCACTGCTTTGCACAGGTTTCCCGAGGCAGAGGGAAGGCAGGTCTGGAGACATTTAACAGGTTTCCCTCAGAGGTCTATGGAAAACACCTGGGCACCGTGATTTATTTATGGGCCCCGAACCTGTGAAGAAGGAGCCCTGTCATCAGCGGTAAATGAGTGGTGACAGGGTGAGAGCTGGTTGCTGTAGGTCAGGGACGATGTCTGGGCTGGAGGCCAACTCTGCACCCCCTGCACTTCTGGGACCGTGCAGAAAAGGTAGGGAAATCCTTAAAGAAGGGGGAAGAAACACGCTCTTCTGACCTTCTCCTGCAGCGCGCAGCTTTTGAGTGCGAGAGCGGTTCTGCTCTGCAGGAGCCTTCCTCTTGACCTGGGAGAGGCTGTTTTGCTCTGGCCCAAGCGGTGGAGGTTTGGCTTGGTGGTGACTGAGCTGTGTTTCACTTCGTTCTCCGCAAGAAAAGCGAAGCGGCATTCTCCTTTACAATGTATTTCAAGAAAAAAAAAAATCTGTTTGCTTGGGTATTTCTCCAGTGAACTGACTGGAATCAATGGCATTCTTGTTATTTACCTTGGTGGTAACAAACAGCCATAGAAAACCTGTTCCTCTCTAGTATAATTCAGTAAGAATCAGATACCTGGGCAGAAGACAATTGCCTCAAACAGAAACTTTTCAGGAGTTTTATTAGTGCAGTCAGTTCTTAAAAGAATGTAATTTCAGATACCTGTAACTAATAAAACTCAAAATTCAGTGGCTTCAGGTGAGAAAAACATAAACCAAAGGCAGACTGAGGTAGCTATATAAACACTACAATAAAACTTGCTTAAAGGCCCCAGAGAGAAAAATTTAGAGGTGCAAAAACAAGTATTCATGAAGTGCTGGTGTGTTTCAGGGGAAACGCTCTTCCAGAGACTTGCAACAGCTGCTGCTTTAGGACTGAGCTAAATAAAGTTCATATGGGTATGTGTTATTCTATAAAAAGGGAGGTTAATTATGCCTATATAAATCTAATTTGAGCTTTTATTTACTTTTTAACTCAACTTCTTCAGCCAAATCACCCAAAAAGTCAATCTTTCCACAATGAGGGTTTTATGCATTGTTGCCTTATTTCCAGAGGCGACGTGTGCAAGCGTCTCCAGCAGCCCCACGGCACGGTGCTCATCCGACGGTGCTCCCCCATCCTGCCTTGCACGTCTGCGGGAGCACCCGATTTATGACTTTACACGTCCATGCACTGCATTGTACTGCTAATAAAAGAAAACTGAAGGGAACCAGATTTTGTCTACCCGGAAAGCAAAGTGCCTTCTGAACAAATCATGATGGATAGTGTTCAAATAATCACTTCTACTTCAAGCATCTTCCAGGTGTCAGCTCAAACCATCTTGCAGACAGGGAACCCCACCGAGAAATGGCGGCCCAGCCCCAGCTGCTGACGTGGGGTGAGCTGCGGCCGTGCCTCGTCGTCCGGCTGGCTGCAGGACCAGCGCTGCAGCGGCTGAATACGCTTTCTTGGAATCAGATATCTTTTTAAATTGTGCAAAGCGCTACATATTTCACTGCTCTACTCTGTTGGCAAGGATAATTCTCCCATTGCTTTTCTACAGCCTTTGCTAGAAATTTGTCCCACTGAATCGCCCGGGTACGCCCTGCCCCGCGGCTAGGCTGGAAGCGAGTAGCCTGTGTCGGTGGCAGCTGGGGAAAGGCAGGCGGCCGCATGTGAAACGGGGCAAAACCTGCACAGGGGGAGTCCAGGTCTGCAGGCCCCGAACGCTCTGGAGTTCCAGCTGCCCAGGCTTTAGCTCCATCCACCACCCGGAGCGGGCAAAGGGCTTTTCCATGCAGCAGTTTCTGTCCTGATGCACTTTTAGCAGGCAAGCTGCGACGGCTCCGGGGTAAGAAAGCGTGCACCGCAGGGTTGGTTATTTTTTTCCTGTGCGACTTGTCTGCCTTTGCACCAGCGTATCGCCCGGCATGCTGCCTGCGCTGCCCGTGCTGCCCGCTTCCAGCGTGCCCCTGCAGCGGGCTGCAGCTAGCCGCGTGCGTTAGTCGTGCTGGGCCCGTAACACCGAGGGCTTCGGCCCCTCACCGCCCGGGGGGAGAAGGCGCCGCGTGCAGCTGTGTTATTGTTGAGCCAGATGTTTCATTACTGGCTTAGCAAATTCCTCCGGAGCCCCACAATGGCGCTGAAGCATGGAGACTGTCAAAGACAGATATTTTCTCTGCACATGAACTCAAAAAGCCGAACGAGACACAGGCCAACTTAAAGACCAGTGAATAAAGGTCTCTTTTATAAAAGAAACCTATTAATACTTTGCCAAGACCTTCCCTTGAGACTGCCTAAATAAATTTCCTTAGATTGACAAGGCTTGAAAAGCAACCCTTTTAGTGAAACAGGACTCAAAAGCTGTTCAACTGGAAGGCACCAGCCTTCTGGCTTTGCAGCTCTGAATTTACTCAGAAAAGAAAGGTCATTTTTCAAATCTAAGGAAAACTTGTTGCAGCAATTTTTCTTTTCTGGTGCTGTTACAGGGACTGAACAATAATGAGTCGCCTTTAATGAACTACGCTTGATAAATTGACTGTGCCTAATGTTGAGGGGTTTTCATAAATTCCCTGGGGCGTGGGATGGACCTTCTGTGGCTGGAGGAGAGCAGAGTTGTGACAAGCAGCTCCGGCAGTGCCGCTGCAGCCGGGGGAGAGGAGGGACGCTGGCTCAACTGGGATGCAGGAGAAGAGACAATGAAAAGGAGTGGTGATGCAAGGGGATCCCCCTGCAAACCCCATCAGCCAGTTCATAAACGCTGTAAGTACAGCGCTTTCCCCGTGTCCGTGCTAGAGCTGCCCTTTGGTGAAGTCCCTTCATTCTCCTGAGCTTCCCCACAGCTCGTGCAGTTATTCCCTAGCTGCTGCGTTACAGAACTGCCGAGCCTGCTGTGCTCATCCCTCTCCACGTACAACAGCACGGTTCCTGCGCTAGCGAAAGGCGTTTTAAACCACGTGAGGAGAAGCTGAAGGAAAGACAAGAAGTGGCACGTTAGGATGGAAAAATCATACTTGCTGCAATTACCGTTGCGTTCCTATCGATCAGCCCTGCAAAGCCAGCACGGCAAACGGGTTTGTTCGGCTGGGCCTGGTGCAGGCGGGGCGGCTGCCCCGCACCCCCTCTTGTCCGGGGGGACCTTGCCTGTCCCACATCCCATGGGCGCGGAGCCTGCGCTCCCCCGCGCAGGGGGACGAGGTGGTTTCCCTTGATGGAGACCCAGCCATTTTGTGCAGGCTGGTCTCCAGCGTATTAGTGCATGAGAAGGGCCGTGCGTGGACCCCCACCCCAGCTGTACGACCCCCCAGCAGCACGGGGAGGCTCCTCCTCCTTACCTCTCCCAGCCCAGCGACAGGCAGCATCCCAGCAGGCGGTAGCGCAGGGGCTGCATTTTTTGGGTTGTGTTTGTCTCATGGAGTTGGACTGTGATCAGGAACTTCCCAAGAGCCAGTTTGTCTCATAGATCCTGTAAGGTGTCTGCATGGCCTTACATGGGCATGATGCTGGAGTTACATCTTCCTTTTTGGGGGGGGGGGAAGCCAAACAGAGCCCTCACCGTGCTTCCTGCTGCCCTTGCACGCATCCACATGCCACAAACCAAAATGAAACGTTTTGTTCCTCAGCCTTTAATTCACCAGCGCTTCCTCCAAAGGCTGAGGCCAGCAAACAGATGGCTGTTGTACAAGCCGGGCCGCAGGAGAGACAGAGCCGCGCTGTTCTCGGGTTGCTTTTTCCATGGGTGTTTCCATGCCCTGCGGTGCCAAACCGCACCTCCCGGGCGAGTGCCGACGGCGAGCACCAGCGGAGGGTGGAGGCAGCCCGGTGAGGGGGGACAGGACGAAACGGGAGGGCGGCGTGCCCCGTGCCCTGCCGCAGCCTCGCGGCTCGCGCGTTGGTCGCTGCCTCGCCGCCCACCAGCAAACCTGCTCTGCGCCGCGGGGGTGAGCCCGGCGGGAGGCGGCGGGGCAGCGGGCGGCTGCGGGCAGCGTGGGCACTGCCCGGCTCCGTCCTGGCTGCTGCCAGCACCGACCGAGGAGGCCAGGCGTGCCAGCGGAGGGAGGGACACGGATCTGCTCTTTGGGTCTGCAAACCAGTGAGAGCGTTCGGTCTTCTCCATTTCATGCCGGATTAGGTTCATAGTGAGCTACAAGAGACTATTCTGTTCCTACACACCAGCTTATATTTTAGATCCGCCAGAAAATACATGTTTTCTGAATACCTTTCCATAGTCCCACTTGACACCGCGTGAGTGAATCCGGAAGATCTGCATTGTTTGGTGATTCAGTTTTTTGTCTTTGAAGCAACAACCACATCGCAGGTTGATGTTTTGCTCTGGGGCGGAATGGCTTGCTTTCAGCAGCACCATCCTATATAGTGCCGCCATCAGTCAAGTAGCAACCCACATTGGTCACCAGACCCAAAGAAGAACCTGCACATGATGGAGAAAGGGAGAACTGCCCAGTAAAGGAGGAGAGAGTCAGGCAGGGGAGCCTGGGAAGTGCTGGAAGGCAAGAGCCTGGCAAGAAAAATAACCCTTCCCGAGTGGTCTACCTGAACCAACACGGCTTTGTACCAAAATGGCTTTGAACCAACAAGTTTTGTACCAAAGTTGCTTTACCTGCCTGTGATATAGTGTAAAGGCAAAAGCGTGCGCATCCCCCTGAGTGCCTGCAGAGTCAGCAGCTCTTTGCATCTAATTTTTAAATGACTGAGTTTAACCTTGACTAGATGATAGAGGCAAAACAAACTTGACACAAGCAGGACCTGATGCCCTCAAGGCTGGTCAGCAAGCGGGTCTGTCCTGTTCACCTCCAGCTCTCTCAGGAGGAAAGGTCACAGCGTTCGTCCCACGGGAACACTGTCTGTCTGTCCGTGTCCGACAGTCCCCAAGCCCAGGTCCATGCTTCCCCCTGCCCCGGCGGGGCGGCCGGTGCTCCCAGGCTATGAGAAAATCCTCCTCTTCTCCCCCCGGGCTCGGGCCCAGGCTTCCTCTCTTCAGGCCAACAAGGGAGTTCAGCCTGATTTCACGCAGCCGTTACCAGCACTAACACACCGTGACCGCCACTTGCAGCTTTTTCCATAGTGTACTAATGCGGGAAATGAAAGAGTAAATTGCAAAGGTTAACAGTTGGTGGCCTGCCTTATCCTCAGTGCAAACGAGCCCTGCCTGAGGACCAGTAATACCCCATGAATATTCAGAGCACAGCTCCCAGCAACCTCAGGCTCCTTCTTTATTTTTGAGAGAGAAAAAAATGGCATTTGCAGACTTGCTTTCCTAATATTTTGGCTGATCAGCTTAATTGTTTTTCTCCACAGCCCTTAATCGTGTCTGTTCCTGCAGCTATTACTCAGGCATTACTTCCGCAGATATTAACGTGTATTTTGTTTAAACACCGAGTGCCAATGTCAAGCCCTAAGCCCTGTGCTGCTTTAGGAGTGGGAGGAAATCCAGGCAGTGTCTCGCAGGTTGGCAAGGACTGGGGCGCAGCCAGGGCATTAATCTAAACTAAGAAACGCTGGTTATATTTTAACACTGTCCAAATATTAACACTGCTCAAAGGATGTGGAGGTGTTACCCTGACATACCAGCATCAAGAACACCATCCTCTGTGGCCAGATGTTAGATCTCTAAGACACCTCTTTAAATGCAGGGCTTGGCCATAAACTATCCAAAAGAAAAGACTGGGAGCAAGGAGGAAGAAAAGCCCTTATGACAGTGGATGCCTTTATGAGACCGTGTCTCTTTCTGAGGGCTTCCATTGCAACTCGTCTAAAACCACTGCCGCACCGGTGTGCTCCAGCTCTGAGAGTGGATGAGCTTGTCCCCAGGCTGGAGCAGAGCTGCGGTGACCTGCAGCGCTCAGTGCCGGTCCTTGCATCAGCCTCCCGCAGTAATTCTTGTTCGGAGCCACACTAAAAATATTTCCTGTTGTTCCTGGTTTGCTCTAGGTGACGTTACCATCTTTTGTAACAGAGAGTCTTACTGTTTGCAGGTCGAAAAATGTGAGTTTGTGACACTTAGAGACATTTACCCACTTTCCAGGGGCTTTTCAAGGGACATCAAATACTCGAGCAGGGCTTATTGTTCTGCCAGCACCTGATTGCAGGGGCACCCGGTGCCTTCGGAGGAGCACGAGCCACGGGCGCAGCGGGCAGGCCGCTGACCGGGCTCCAGCGTGCGCTCGGCAGCACGACCCTCGGCTCTCCCCGGCTCGGTGGGCTTGCTTGCAGCCCCTCGAGCCCGGCAGCGGGTGCACCCCTCTGCCCCAGCAGGCAGGCTGGGGGTTAAAGCCCTTGCTGCCAGAGGCCGAGTCGTCGCAGGATGCTAACCACAGAGCTGAACCGCTTGCAGACGGTTGGGCTCACTCGCTCCTGGCACATGCCTGCATTAGTAACTCCAGCTGGGAGAAAAGCTGGTAGGGGGACTCCTAAGCTTGGATTCGATTTTTGGAAGCACTGCTGTCCCCCACCTGCTGCCCCACCAGGTTTCCAGCCACTGCTGCTCCCGAGCCCTCCCGAGCCGCACGGGTGGTCCGCTGCCTTCCCAAAAGCACGCAAGCGGAGGCTTCCTCCAGCCGCGTCACCGTGGCCCCATACAGGAATTCCCCTCCCCACAGACCCGCTTTTGCTCTGCTGGGGAGCACGCTTGCTGCTCTGTTGGCAGCAGGCAGCCGAAGCGCCCTTGCGCCGGCGAGCCTGGCATCCCAGCTGGCTGCGCCGGGGCCGGACGCTGGGAGCAGCTCCCCCCGGGTGCTGCCCGACCCGCCTGCAGCCCCCCGGGTCACCGCCAAGTGCACAGCCCTGGGGTGAGGCTTTGTTTCCATACGTCATGTCGGGTTAAAGTAAAGGGACTCGAAGACCTCTCCCTTTCGCTTGCTCTTTGCCACCCCGCTGTGCAGCGCAGTGAGCGGCTGCCTGGGGAAATGCCAACTCTCTTGATAAAACTCGGTTGTATCAGCAACTTCGCAAATCCCCAGGGCACCACTAAATACGAATAAAGAGGGAATAATCCAATCCCCAGGAAATCAATCCCTGCGGACAGGCCACTGGTAGACCCCGAGGAGTTCCCGGCGATTTTGGAAGCTGCCCTAGCTCCAGCCGGGGTGACCACACTGCCCAGCGCCCACGTTTGCCCTCGCCGGCATGCCAGGGATGTGCTCATTGAGGCACACCAGCCAAAAGGAGAGCCCTTCCATTTTTTTAGTACAAACAAACTGAAAAAAGTTACAAATATCTTATGCTTTAAGACCTTTTTTCCCCCCGAAAGGACAAAAGTTTGGACAAATCAAATCCTAGTGTTTACAGTAGAAAACCACCAGCATGTTCTGCTTTGTTTAGAATATACAAGAATTTACTTGACTGTCGGGCACAGTATTTAAACCATAAAAGTTCAACAAATGGTACATGCTTTCCACTAATCACGGGAAATGCCACATGCACCCGCACGCCAGCCGGTGGCATGCAAACCGCGCTGGCTCGCGCCAGCTTGCTTCCGTGCCCCGGCACGCTGGGTCTGGCTGGGACGAGTCAGTGCTCAGTTGCCGGCAGCCCACCAGCACTGACGCTGCCCTTCCCTGCTGGCTGGTGTTTGAAATGCCCAGCCCAGAATATTCCGACATAGACATACGTTTTGGGTAGGAAGTAAAGCTGCTCTTAAAGAGGAACCTCTTTTTGGTACCTATGGAAATCAAGCCAGCGTCACAGGCAACGCTTGTTCCCATCGGAAGGAGCAGGGTGCATTTGAACGCCTTAGACAGCCCGAGTGGCCCAACTTTCTTTTCTTTTGTTTTACTTTTTCCAGAAATGGTGTCCTTTTATCTTTCATACCCTATGGGCAGTTTGAATGTAACTGATCTATCTGAGGCTGCAGCCTACTCTTAAATCTTCAAGAGGAAAACTTTCTTTCTTTTATATTAATTTTCTTTCTTGCTCTGGCTTTAAACACTTCAGCAAGGGATGGCATTTAGATTTTTGCATCAGATTTCTGGTGATCATACCCCAGTCAACAGTCCCTCGTGTGACTTACGTCTACGCTTTGAAGGAGTATGAAAGTACCCTTTGATTAAACTCACTGGGTCGCGTTCCCCTGTGGAAACTTGCTGCAGCCAGTTGAGTAGCGGCAGGCAAAACCTGGCCCGCTCTGCCTGGAGTGAAGAATTCTGGCACCAGGTTTTGGAGGCTGAATAACAGCCTGGAGAAAGAGTCAGGGCTGTTGCAAGCACAAGCCTTGGAGAGATGGAGACTGTAGTCAACACTCTTCATGGCAAAGCACAGAGGATTCAGGGAAGAGTATCTATTTACAGCACCAAAAATTTGCCCCAGGATCTTTCACCAAAAGAAAGCCAGGATTATTCAAGGGTTGTCCTACAAATGCTGTTTCCTGAGGAAAAAAGTTGTGTTGGGTTTTTTTTTTTTTAAATCAGGACAAATTCTGAAGTATCAGTAGCTCCTGCAAATCTCTACAGCTAAGTTTCGATCAATTTGGATGAAAACGTTGTATCAGGATAAATGTGTCTTCCCTGAAGTAGTTGTTCTTTATGGTTTCTTAGTCACCAAAAATGTGACTTAGAAAGGCTGCCATGAAAGTGAGTATTAATCTATTATCCTCTTCCAAGAAGGAGTAAGCTTTCCATCAGAATTAAGTTCTCGGATCACCTTTGGTTCTTGATTTTGCTTAGTTTGAAGAAAAACTCCAGGCAGGGGTAATTCAGGGTCTGGAAAATTAAACAGTTCTAGCATGGAACTGGGGTTTATGGACTTCAAACGCGGGGTCCGTCTGCCCTGGGAACGCAAGGTCAGACCAGGGGTGGGGATGGGTCCTGCTGGCGTGAGCCTGTGCACGCGTCTGTCGTGCGCCTTGTCCCCGGGCCCACGGTGCGGCCACCGCCCAGGGGACAGGGCGCTCAGGTGGCGGAAGGGCAGACCTCTAAAAACGCATCTGGCCAGCAGGTTGACATTAAATACTTTGGATCGGTTTTGAACGCAATCAAATTTTTAGCCCATACCATCTGTTTCCAACTGAGAAACAATGGGCTGGCAAAGCACCAGCCCCTTATGGCAGGGATCAGGGGATAAATCCGAAAACCCAAACCAGATGCATTTGGTTGTAACAGGAAGCTGTTGCATTGCTTTGGGCCTCCGATAAAATATATTTTCAAAGGGCTGACTGTGGCCTCAGGCAACGAGCCTCTCAGTATTAAATGCTAATCACAGACCCTACAGAGAGCCCGCAGCTTGCTCGCGCAGCCCGCTCCCGGCCGGCAGAAAGCAGAGGGTGCAACATCTGTGCAGGAACACCAGCCCCTCACTCAGAGTACGAGATCTTTAGTCTTCTTGTTGTTTTGGGTGCTTTTAGCGAAAATCCACCCGAGACAGCTGCAAATAGCTTTTCCTGGGTTCTGCCCGAACCCCAGAAGCCTCCAGCTCTGCTGGCTCCTCCTCCAGCCACCCCGCTCCAAGGGCCACCCCGAGCTCTGCAGGTGGGCTTTCTAACCACGGTGGTCCCGGGTCACCTGTGGGTCCCCGCGGGGGTATGGGAAGCCACCAGGGGCTGGTCTGCCTTTCACCCTGATCTCCACGTTACAGGGGTGATGCTGGAAGATCTCACCAGGGTCCTCTCACCTCCTGCTTGCCCTTCACTGGTGGTTTAGGGTTCTGCTTGGCGTTTGCTCATCGACGCCTTTTCCTGTAAGCCAACAACGGTAATGCTTCTGCTTTCCTTTGCATGGCTGAAACATTGATTAATTTAAGCCTTTTCCCTGCCTCATCGCTTACATCCATATTTGCATACAAAGATAATTCTGAGTATGCATGCAGAGGCCAACCGTCCCAAATGGGTGAAAGGCAACCGGTATCTGCATGAAAACGAGGAAAAAGAGAGGTGCTGTGTATGGTTATCACAAAAAGCCCAGAAAGAGTGGTGGGACAGCGGTGGAAGAGGAGAGCACGGCCAGCCCCAGCCCCTCTGTCCTGAGCCGGGGGGCTGCGTTTGGCCACAGCGGAGTTTTTGGAGGCTGCCAAGGGCAGGCGCCTGCCGGGCTTCGGTGCCCAGGTCTGAGCACGGCTGGCAGGGATCTACTGCAGTGCTCAGCCGTCGGCTCCGCCTGCGCTCATCGTAAAGAGCCCCTCAGGGCTGGGCATCGTACAAACTTTGTGCAGGTAACTGCACCCAACCCAGCCCCATTGCCCAGCACTGAAGATTGCTGGTGAGTTTATGGGTACCACCGATGGGGTCCAGCTTAGACCATATTTCATCAGATGTTACTATTTCACGCAACTTATCCTTCAAGTCTGGCTCAAGCACAATGGTGTGCAGTTGTTGCTCTTACACTTTTCGTAAGAAACAGCACTGCAACCGCACAACCGTTAATAGCAGTTCCAGGGCTGCAGGTAACTTTCAGCTGGATTTCAACTTTCTCATTTTTAACTGCAATTTTTAATGTCAGCTGAGCAAATGTCAGTAATAGTGATGAAAGGGGTTTTTTTATGATTTACTGCATAAAGCAGAATTTGCAACCTGCCAAGGCCTGCTCCAGAGGCAGGTTCCTCGTTTTGCATTAACTTTATAGGCGTGCTGTTACACCGTGTGCCTCCAAGGATGAACGCAATCCCAGCGTTTCCTTTGTTCTGTTTGTTTTAATGCAGAAAGGAGTTCTTTTCCTTCAAGTGGCTTAGAATAAAATAGAAATTTTTATTATAATTTCATACAGCTCATAAATCTTTCCTTGGTAATGTCCGCAAGTGCACCAGCCACAGCTGAAAGCAGTGGTGAAACGTCACTGAAATTATACCGCTCTCTGGTAGGACCTGAGGTGGGAGCAGCTGGGAGCAGAGGAACGACGAAACGACC
Source organism: Mycteria americana (assembly GCF_035582795.1). Classification (NCBI taxonomy): domain Eukaryota; kingdom Metazoa; phylum Chordata; class Aves; order Ciconiiformes; family Ciconiidae; genus Mycteria; species Mycteria americana. Next base: position 10,604,464 of record NC_134375.1, on the reverse strand, counting down.
CGGTGCAGCGGCTGCCACCACCACGGCATGTGTCCAACCGTTTGCAGCCGCGCGGGGCTTTGGATCCGGCCTCCCAGTGCCGCATGAGGCTACAAAAACGCTCCCAGCACCCGCTGCGGGGTGGGTGCTGCTGGGTGCCGCTGGCCCCGCTCAGGACATCTGGGCGCTACTGTTTTCCTGTGAATTCAAAACAAACGGAAACAAAGAAGCCGGAGCCGTGATTGCTGGATCAAAGGCACGGTGGTCCAAGCAGTTCAAACGCTTGTGCCTGCCTCCCCTGGCCCGGCAGAAGCGGTGCCCTGGGTGCTCCCGGTGCCCTGGGTGCTTGCTCCCGGTGCCCTGGCTGCTCCCGGAGCCCTGGGTGCTCCCGGCCCCCGCCCAGCCCCTGCAGCATCCCCTGCCCCAGGGAGCCGGGTCAGTCGCCGGAGTGGGGTCTGCGTCCCTGTGCCAGCACTGCCGCCAGGTTGTTCAGCTGGGAAAAAGTCAGCGGAGAACTGGAAAGGAAGAGAACAAGCAGAAAACCCCTGTAAAAATAAAAAGCTGACAGTAGTCAACGTACCCTGGCACTGCATTTAACTGTAGCAGAATGCGAAATTCCACTTAGTTTTGGAGTATCAAATGTAAAGTGATGTGAGCCCAAATCACAGCTCTCTGTGAGAGATCCTGATTCTGGGAAAACAAATTTCAAACGGTTAAGAAAAAAATGTGGTTGAAACACTTCAATTAACTGCAGCTATCATGTTTTCTCAAATTTGTCTTGGAGCCTCCCTAGATTTTCCTCTTTAATCCCAAAATGAAATTCAATTTATTTCATATGTTCTTAGTGCCTGAACCAATTAATGTATTTTCTCGTCCTTAAAAACTTACTCCTTCATGATAGCAAGCCCTGTAACTAATTCGTAGTAATTTTGAACCCAAGAACTACACAAAATAAAGAGTTGGAAACATTTGCTTGTCTGGGAAAGCAAAGAGGTCCACAGATGATCACACAACCTCTTTTGAGCTGCTGCCCAATTACTAATTACTCTTCTATTGCAAGGGCAGCTCTGAAGGAGCAAAAATAGCAGAGAGCAAAAGATAAAATCACTTCTCGGCTAGTCTGTGCTTTGACGATGATAAGACTGTATAAGCTCCCAGCTACAGCTCAGGCAAATAAACATGTCATCTGGCCGGGGAAATGGAGTAACATGGCCAGGAGTGAAAAAAAAAAAAAGGCCCAATAATGCTGCATTTCAGTCGGTTACAGAAAGTGTCTAATGTGTGTTTGCCTTGCACAGTATTAAAGATTAGGTCTTTCTGTTGCTTTCCTCTGATTTAGCAGGCGTGGTGGAGAACGCCTTGTGGTCTCGGTGGCTCTGCAGAGGATGTCTCTGCCCTCCCAGGCAAACGGAGCCGGCCGGGCAAGCCAGCCGCGCATACCTGGTGCTCCCCAGGAACTGCAAGCCTACAACTAATATTTTGCTACAAGGGCTTGAACTACACAGCAGCAGGGCTCCGCATATTTGTTTCCTAAACAGCGACCCGTGTTCAGCACCCTGCTCTAACCCCTGGCAGGGAAACCATTGCTCGAGCAGTCTGCTGCAGCGGACAAACCACCCGTGCTGCTCTCCCCTGCCTGCGCCCGCTCACCGCGCCAGTGCACGCCGAGTATCTTTAGCATCTCCTTAGAAATAAAACAGCCCAGGCGAGCTGCGGTACCCTCCGTGGAGCCCGGCTTATTCTGGAGGAGGCTCCCTTGCTGGGGAACTGCCCTGACCGGTGTGCTGCTGTGCTGCCCGGCGCTTTGCCTGGCTTTGAACAGCGACCCAGCCAGCCCCAGCCAGCCCCAGCCCCGGCCCCAGCCAGCCCCGGCCCCAGCCCCAGCCCCAGCCCCGGCCCCAGCCAGCCCTAGCCAGCCCCAGCCCCAGCCCCAGCCCCAGTCCCGGCCCCAGCCCCGGCCCCAGCCCCGGCCCCAGCCAGCCCCAGCCCCGGCCCCAGCCCCGGCCCCAGCCCCAGCCCCGGCCCCAGCCCCAGCCCCAGCCCCGGCCCCAGCCCCAGTCCCAGCCCCGGCCCCAGCCCCAGCCCCGGCCCCAGCCCCGGCCCCAGCCCCGGCCCCAGCCAGCCCCAGCCCCAGCCCCAGAGCGCGTTTGCACGCAGAGATGCTTCCTGGGGAGGGAGACGGTGACAGGGTTTCCTGCGCTGACCCTTGCATTCACTTGTAAGGGCTTTTTTCCTTCCCTTCCCGCGTGGGAGATGTATTTCCTTGTTCTTCATAAAGCAGGGCGAGCATGGCTATCTGATGTCTTCACCATCTGAGCTGTTCCATGTCAAAAATAGACGCAAGAAGTCAAGGGGGCTCCAACACCCCTGGAGTTACCAAAGGGATTACCACAATTCTTGCTGCTGCTTCATGAATATTGCCTGAAATATGGATTTTTTTTATGTTCTTCCACTCTCTAGGTTCTCATTATAAATAGAGCAGCTTACACTGGAAAATGTGGTTTATCTTCTTTGTTGTCTCCCTGGCAGGGTCCTGTTCGCGCTCCGGTGGCAGGGACACGAGGGGCGCCCGGAGATGCACCCCCCCACTGGCACCTGCAGCAGCTCCCACGTCCCCACCCAAAAGCTGCCCCCAAGGTTGTCCTGCTCCCTTCCCCCCAGGATGCCTCCCTGAGCCGTTTCATCACCCACAAGGTACATGGCACTGAAAAATAGGGTTTCCTGGGGCGGGAGTGAAGGAGCATCCGTGAGGGATGGGCACTGTGCGACCGTGGCCCCGGCTGCCAGGTCCCAGCCGGTGGCGATGGACGTCCCAAACTAAACAGTCCTCAGCCATTTTATTGCCAGAAATACTGGCAGCACAAGCTGGCAAAACCACTTCTTGTAATAAAATGACTCAGATTAATTCTTAAATGTAGCAAAATAAATTGGTTTATCTCTTAGGAGTCATTAATATGCGAGTTTTGTTTTGTTTGGGTTTATGCAATCAGGAAATATCCCTAACCCAGAAATATCCCACTTCATCTTATTTTTCAAAATTAATCTTTTTATTTCTAATTAGCTCTTGGCACAGGATTTTTTTATAGTGGGGTTTCAGCCAAAAGGAGACTTAGAGAGTTGGGCTGTGAATTTCTGACATGGCAAGAAGAAAGTTCCAGAGCAGGGAAATAAAGCCAGTTGTGCCAAGGCATCCCAGGGAAATAAAGCCAGTTGTCCCGCACCACCCCAGCCGTGCCGTGCCCGGCGTTGGGCAGGCAGCCGCCCCGGCGCGGTGTCGGGTCTGCCAGGCAGTAGAGCGTGGCATGGAGGAGCAGCCCCACTGCCTGCAAGACGCGATGGCAGGACTTTGGTAGCAGTTTCTTAGCCTGTCCCAGTGGAAGAACGCCTCTTTCCCCGGGGTAAATGACAATTAAGACACTGGTCTTATTGTCACACGTTTGTCAGGGCTGGTGTTCCCCTTCCAGCCAGAGCTGCCGGGCAAGAACAACCAGCTGCTGAGTGGTCACAGGCTACGATGCTTTGTGAGCGGGACAGCGAAAGAAAACCCCAGTGGGTGATCTTCTGACGAGGCTGGAAACAGTCCGATGTCGTATGTGTGGATTATTCAGTAAACAGCCGTGGTGGTTTAGCCCCAGTCGGCAACCAAGCCCCACCCAGCCGCTCGCTCGCCCTCCTCCCCGGTGGGATGGGGAAGAGAATCAGAAGAGCAAAAGTAAGAAAACTCATGGGTTGAGATAAGAACAGTTTAATAATTGGAACAAAATAATAATAGTAATAATAAATTGTAATGAGAAGGAAAACAACAAGAGAGCGAGAGAAGAACAAAACCCACGGGAAAAAAAAACAGTGAAACCTCTCACCACCCGCTGACCGATGCCCAGCCCGTCCCCGAGCAGCGATCGCTGTCCCCGGCCAACTCCCCCAGTGTCTATACTGGGCATGACGCCCTATGGTATGGAATAGCCCTTGGGCCAGTTTGGCTGTGCCCCCTCCCAGCTCCTTGTGCACCCGGCAGAGCATGGGAAGCTGAAAAGTCCTTGACCAGTGTAAGCACTACTCAGCAACAGCCAAAACATCAGCGTGTTATCAACATTATTCTCATACTGAAATCCAAACCACAGCACTATACCAGCTACTAGGAAGAAAATGAACTCTATCCCAGCCAAAACCAGGACAGTAGGAGCAGGATTTAGAACAGAAACCTTCGTGTAAGCTGTGAAGCTGGTTTATTGTTATTCTGAGGGCAAAAGATGTCTGGCTTGTACCGGAGGAAATAGCACCTCTAATTTACTGCAGAGCTGCCACCAATTTGCTTGGTGTCGTCACCAGTAAATATTACTGCCAGATCAGCCACGGCCGCAGGGTGGGCAGGGAGAGGAAAACTACCGACGTGGAAAAAACCCAGCTGGCTGCAGCCCGCGGGGCTGGAGCTGCCTCGCCATCGCCGGGCGCTGCTGCGGCCCAGCCGAGCTGCCGGCTCTGCCGCGAGAGGTGGCGCTTACGTGGTACCCACGTCTCCATGCACGTTCTGTAACAGCGTGTATGACAGAGATGTGTGTAAGAGGGGGCTCAGCGGGTGGCTTGGGGGTAGATTTTCACTTCAACGTGCCCGGGTGCCCGGGCAGGATTTGGCACACCGGCCACATGCCAGCAGCAGAGCCCCAGTGCGTCCCAGTCTCCGTGCTGAGGAGGAAGGTTTAAAGCTCCCTTCAAACACAGACCCCGCCGCCGCTCAGGCTGGGTTTGCGGCTCACGGCCTGCCGTCCCCAGGTCCCTGCCGGGAGGGGACGCTGGCCCCGCGCCCCCCACCTCGCCCCGGCACAGCGGCTCCCTGTTCTGCTGCGCAGGGACTCGCTGGGGCGATAGCCGTTTGAATCGACTGCTTGGTGGGTGATGTCACCGGAATCGCAGAGAGGAAAAAGCCAAATAAGGCAGCATTTTAGTGAAAATATGTCCTAAAATGGGAGTTTGACTGATGATTAGCAAGAGCAAAATACAGATATGATTTTACCATGTTGAGAGCACGAGAGCCCCGCACAGCCTCAGACACTGGAAAAAACCTTCCAGGACCCAGAAAGATGAGAGAAAAACCAGCCTAATTCAGAGCAGTTTTCTCCACAAAAGCAGGCCGTGTCAGGAGGTCAGTATGTGAAGAATCTCGGTGCTAAGATAGATGGACAGATCAGTGCAGTGAGAATCTTTTTTCCTGGGAAGATACTGGTTTTTGAAGAGTTTCTTCAGTATGATTTTGGCTTTTCAACATAAAGCAATTAACATGCCCTAGCAGATAGCAGAAATGTTATTTTAAAGGTGCTAGAAGCAAAAACACATGGAGGAAGCTAAACCGAGTTGAAGAAGTGGGGAAGGGGAGCGGGCAGCTCCTTCCCCCTGCACCCCACGCTGCTGCCTGCAGCTCCCGGGCTGGAGCAGGCACCGGTGGCCCCGGGGGCTGCAGGGGACCTGGGCAGCACAGGGGAGCCGGCGGGAAGCCGGTAGGCTTCGGAGCAAGACTTCATCCCTCCTGGCATGGAGGAGGTGTTTGGGTTGCCCCAGTGTGCTCAGGGCCCTGGGGGAGGACGGGGCTGCGGAGGGGGGCTGGAGGGAGAGGGTCCGGGGGGGAGCCCAGCCAAACCCACCGGGAATCCATCCGCCTCCTGTCTTCTATGAAGCTGCGCTCCTCTGCCACCAAGAACAGAAGAGTATGAGCTGAAAGCATGGCCTCTGTGACCAGTTTATCATATTTATTGGATGCAATTGCATTTAGGGGCTGTTGTGTCAAAAGACTGAACTTGTTTTATAAACCCTCAAAGACTCAGGGGGCAGGGGAGTGGTGGGAAACTTTGGACGTGCCCAGCAGAGTTTGCTCCCTTCACTGCAGATGAGGCCCCCAGCAAGAGGTTACCCAGGCACACGCTGCAGCGACGGAAATAACAATTTAAGCAAACATACAGTTGTGCTCGAGCTGCAGCCTGCGTCCGTGGCATTTGTTACCCCGGGCACAGGCACTCCGGGAGGGTGCACTCAGGAGCAGGCTGGACAAATTCCTGGGCAGCAAGTCCATAAAGAGATATTAAGGGACTAGCCAAGGCCCCCGAACATCCCTAGTTATGGTGTTGGAGAACATGAGGGGAACAGATGGCAGAAAACGGCCACGCTCAGGCACTGTCCCCAAACAGCATCTCTGACGGTGCAGCCAGGCCAGGGTGCCTCTGCTCCACTGTCCCAAGCCCCTGCTCGGGATACTGTGCGTTGGCCCCAGCAGGGCCTTACAAAGCTTCACTTTCTTTAAAACACACGATAAGGATTTCAGCACCATCAAGTTTCTTTTCTCGTTCCCATGCAGCATTAATAATAAACATAGTAGTGCAGTTATTAATAACAGGAATGACCAGTCCTCTCTGCTAGTGAAGACACTGAGCACAGGCTGGCAGGCGGAGCGGGAGCGCAGACCTCTGCTTCCCTTCGCCCCGCCAGAGGCAAGCCATCACCCCAGGAATTTTATAGTTTCCTGTGAAAGAGGTCCTGCTCATTCATCAGGCATTGAAAAGTGGGCTCAAGCCAAGAATGTATTTATTTTTGATCTAAATATAGTTGAAGTTCTATTAAAAAAATGCCAGGAATGGCAGGACTCCCACCCCAAGGCCGTCACGGGGGGAGGCAGCACCCGGCACTGGGTGTCAGTCCCTAATTCCCACGTGTGCCTCCGTCCAGGGATGCTCGTCCCGCCTTGGCTGGTAACGGTTTAGCACAGGGACAGAAGCCCAGCATGTGGGGGCGGGAAGGGCTGGCGGCCCCCCTGCCTCCGGCTGCTCCCACTGCCCCCCTCCCGTGCCCACGTAAGACATCGGTGGCCGCAGCGTTTCCTCGAGCACGGGAACCCAGGCAGGTTTGAGCATTCAGCAGAAACCAGAGCACCCAAGGCCCCGAGAGCGCTCCTGCGGTGAGTGGCCCCGGTGGGACTGGGACAGCGCGGGGCAGGGCAGGAGGATGCTGCAGACGGAGGATGTCCGACCAGCCGTCCCTCTGCCCGGCGGCTGCCACGGCGGGATCAGGGTGCTGTTTGTTAAGAGACCACTCTTTGGCCCCTTCCACCCTGGCAGCAGCAGCAGAGAGGATGAAGTTTATCATCTCGTGCTTCAAGAATGACTCGATGAGAGCGAAGTGGGGTTTGTATTTGTTTCTGAACAACCACTAGCAACTGCTCAGTCCAGAAGGAATCTGGCCCGATGATTATTTAGGCTATTTGGATTGCTTCTAAAGCTTATCCAAACCGTCTGGTCCCTCTCAGTTGGTGGCTCAGGAGAAAACCACCCTCCTTTCTTTCCTCTTTGCCGTGTGGTTTTCTCAAATGGCAAGGTACCCTCCGACAGCCTCAGGTCCAGCCCTCCGCAGAGGACGGGACCCTGCCTGGGGATGGCTGCCGGTTGCATTTGGCTGCTGGCCTGGTCACCGTAGGCCAGGGCGGCTTGCCCAGGGAGCCAGACCGGCTGCCGCCCGCTCTGCCGGTCCCAGCCCCTGCGCCCCGCAGCATCCCGGGGGCTGGGCACCCCTGCACCTCCTTACCCCCCTTCTCCCCTGCCAGCCCTAACTGCCTGACACATGGGAGCCATTTCCAGCCCTTTACGTGCTCTCTTTCGTTGTTGTTCTTCTCAACAATTTACCTTCTGTGCGTGCACCAAGTCATACCCATTTCTATGCTGATGTGCAGCAGTTTAGGTCTCCCCAGGGGTTTCGCTGCCCAGCTGCAAGCTGAATGGGCTCTGGGGGTGCAGGAGCCGTGATGGGAGGAGGGGGCTGCAGCTCAGCTCTCGTCCGGGTTCAGCCCTTCAAACAAGACAAAACCAAGCCCTGGCTGCCGCTGCAGAGGCTGCAACAGAGCTCCCGCGGGTGAGCGGCGTGGGCTCTGCGTGACCGCGGCCGGTGGTTCCTCCGGTCCTGCAGCTCTTTCCAGGGGACCCCAGCAGCGATACCGTGCTGCACGGGCCAGCCGGTACAATGAGCCGCGGGATCAGCTCCTCGGGTCATTTTTCAGCCTTACGCAGGTTAGAGACTTGTTTAACCCGAGTAAAGCCAGACTAAAACTGCATTAGATCCATCTGCCGAAAGCAATCTGTCACTGCCGGGCAGGCAGCCTGCTTGATTTATGTGCCCCGCTGGCCTGCTCCGCTGTGCCTGGCTATAGAAAATGCATATATATCTGTATGTAAGTACGTACACACACACAGTCTTACATATACTTACATATGTATATATGGGAAGGAGCACCTTTGCATGTGCATTCTGCAGTGCTGTCTAGGGAAACCTGCTCTTACCTCCTTTGTGCTCCGGAGTCTCGAAACTCTGAAGTGAAGGGTTTGCCAAAAAAAAAAAAGAAGTGACATCCTTGTGGATTTCTAAAGATTGAACAAACTTTTGTTAGGAACAGTTTGGGTGTTGCGCTGGGGCACGCTTACATGGGCATGCGTAGGGTAAAGAGCCAGTCCAGCATTAGCCATCAAAAAACCCTTTAAAATATGTGTTTTGATAAGAAGGCCCTTAGCGCCTGCGTTCCCTTTTGCTGGAGAGCGCGCGGCGGCCCCGCAGAGCCACGCCAGCCCGCGGCAGAGCAGGCTGCAGCGGCGGTGCACCGGCCACGCTTCCCTGCGGCTCCCTTCCAGTGAGCACGAAAGCCCTTTGCCTGTGGGGCTCAGCCTCCCGCCCAAACGGAGCCTCGGAGCACGCCCGCATGGTGCTCTGCTTGCAAAATCCCCCGGTAGAACTGGGTCGGTGATGGGCGGAAACCGGCTCTGGTCTGACACCCCCAACACCCCCGCCCGGGGGGCAGCCGCGGTGCCGGGGCCCGTGCAGGAGAGCAGGGCTCTGCGCCGGGGCCGACACGGGGACCGTCGCTCTGCGCCAGGAGGGCAGCTGCTGCCCGTGTCTCTCCCCCCACAGCAAGATCAGGAAAGCTCCTCTCTCCCTCTCATCCTCTCTGCTTACACGTTAGCAGAAACCGCATGGTTTTTTTCATTTTAGAAACAGCATTAGAAAACACTCCCTTTACAAAGTAATTTTCATTTGTTTAAAATTTGTCAGCCGCTAAATGTCTTTCCCCAGTCGTTTTTTCCTTACTCTCACCCCTCGCAATCCCTGTTCAAGCTGACGTATGGGTCTTTATCTTTTAAAAATTTCCCGGCCCCTCGGGCAGCGTTTCTGCCGTGCGGGTTTTGCTGAGATAACCCCCTGGCCCAGCTGGCACGCCAGCGACAGACAGCAGTGCCGGGCTGCAGGCGAGCACATCCCCCTTGGACGCAGCAGTCTGTTGGGGGCTGCCAGTGCCACCCACGCAAAACCCCTCCGTTAGGCCCCAAACAGCACCGGAACTATGTGAAAAATCATGGGGGGGAGAGGAGGGTGGTTTGGTTTGCTTCTACATATGCGTGTTGGTGTCTTTCTGTTTGCTGGCACATTTCTGAACTTTTTACGGTCTGTTTGCTTCACCTCCTCCAGCTCTCTGCTGCAAACACAAGTGTTTGCACTTAAATTAAATTAGCCTTAAACCCGAAGCAAGCTGAGGTGCTCCTGCGAGCTTTTCCGAGATAAAGGTTGCAAGATTGGCGATAAAATAGAAAGAGCGAAGGAGGAGGCGCGGAGAGCTGCCTCCTGCGGGCACTCGAGCCAACACCCCTTGTGTGGGCGAGGCCCGGGAGCGGGTGCCGTCCCCAGCTGCAGAGCTCGTCCCCCCAGCCCACAGGCACAGGGGTGACCCCACGTCCTCTCCCCCCGCGACCCCCTGCTCTCCCCATCCCTGCAACCGCCGAGGGCGTCGCACGCGGCACGTGCCACAAGAGCCCTTTATTCTTAGACAATAATTTTCATAGTGGTCCAACCACCCCTCAGATGATGTTACTGGGTATTTTAAAATGAAATCCTTTAAAGTTAGATTTGCTAATTGGATAGATTTTGAAGTATATCATTACAGATTATGTAGCAGCTCAGGAAAACTGACAAATAAACCAGGGAAAGAAAGGCACCAGCCATAAACCGCAGAGCTGGACTGAAAATGTCTCTGTCAATACGCATCACTTTAATGATACAGCATTGCAACAAGAACGGAAAGCATCCACGGGGGGAGATCTTTCCCCAAAGGCCTGATCCTGTGCCCAGCGGGAGGCCTGGAGCTGGCCCCGGCTCTGAGATCGAAGTGGTTTGGAGGGAGTGGCATCACGGTTTTCTTCCCCTTCTCCATTTCGTTTGCAGTCCTGTGATGCAGACGCAAGCACGCCTCCAGCACCCTGGTGGGAAAGGTCCTGGAGCATCCCCGAGTCCCCGCAGGCGCCGGGGCTTCGCCGGGTGACCGCTGCCCTAACTGTGCCTTTCTCCCAGCACCGAGTCTCAGACGACGGTGCAGCCGCAGCAGCACCTCTCGGGGTAGTCCAGCGCATACACCTTGTTCTCGAGCCCATAGATGTAGTAGAGGTAAGGCTTCCCTGAATACTGGTAGTGAACTTCTGTGATGGGGATTAGCTCAATTGTTTGACGCTGAGAAAGGAAAGGAAAAGCTCAAATTAAATAAGCAGTTTGGAGCAGACGCTGTATCTCGCTTTAGACCAACACATGTGGAGAGGAAAAAAGCCCCAACTTTTAGCCACAAGCCTCGCAGGTCTGAGGGAGCTGCTGCTTTGTGAAGGGGGAAGAAAATCTGATGGAGACCCGCCAGCCCATCACTACAGCCATCAAAAATTCCCCTAGCTGCAGCTAGCATGGAGCTAGCATGTTTTGGCCCTTGCATACTAGACCACTTTTACTGCATTTGTAGCTATTGAAGCGAATTCCTTAAATCCTTAAAGCCCTTGTTTCCAGCCCTCGGTATGCCCCCGCCTCACGCGGGGTTGAGGTCTGTGTGTGAACGCGGTTCCCTGTCCTTGCCCCGGGAACACGGGGAGCCACGGGAGCCTGGATGTGCACCGGCAAACACTGCCCTTGGCGGTGAATCACCTTTGTGGACACACTTCACCTCTGTCCCTTGGAAGCAGGAAAAGATGTCGGTGACGGGCCGCACTGTGCTGTGTTACTGCAGCAGAAATTGCTGCAGATTTAACCCCTGCTGCTCTGCTCCCTTCCCCGGCTGAGGGGGAAGGAAGCTGCTTTCATCTCCACTTATCTGGTAATTATTATTCATGGCTGAATTACAGGAGATAGGCTGGTATCAGTGCTGCCGTGGCACCTTATCTCCTCATGGAGGGCCCTGCTTTGCTCCTTCCTTTTCTTTGCAGAACAAGTTTAGCAATTCCTGCCTTTCCCTAACACCAACCAAACCCAAGTTTTGGTGAATTCTTCATCTGCGATCAGCCAGGACTGCCGCCAGCTCAAACCCGGAGACATACCCCAGCCCCTCGGGGCTGCTCGGTGGGGTGAGAGAGGGAGGGGAGGCGAGCGGTGCCGGGCAGCCGGCCAGGTCTCCTGAGCAGCCGGTGCAGCCCCGGGAGCCGCTGCGCGGCACCAAGCCCGCAGGGAGCCCAGGGGCAGGCGCCCACCCCAGCTCTCGCCGCCTGCTGCAGTTACATGTGCAAAGTCTCCGTTTTAAACAAAGCTCAATGAGCCCAGCAAAGCCTGCCGGGCTCCAGCCCCTCTAACCCCAGAGGGTATCTCTGGTCCTGATATTTACCTCCAACCCACCGCCAAGGGCGTAAGAAGCCAGAATAGCGTCAGGCAAGCAAAGAAGAAGAGATTTCCCCCACAGCTTTCTCCAAAAGATGCTGATTATTAAGCGGAAGAACTTCAGCCAACGACAAGCAGAGGGGATGAAAAATTCGATGGTGGGGAAAGCGCCGGCAGAAGGCAGCCCGGATCGGCATAAATACCACATGGTGCCGGGGGTTTGGCAGGGCAGGAGGTTTTCAGCACCTGCTTTCCCATACAGCTAGAGGATGCTTTGGCTGGTGTGCAGCAATCTAGTGAACAAACTGCCTTTGATGCTGAGAAGTGGAAATTATAGGCTGGAATTAAGTTGTAAGACAGAAATTTGCCAAAGAGCTGGTTTTGACAGACCACATGGAAAATCAAACCATCTCCCTTTAAGTTTATTTTGGTCTTTCAGTTTACTTGCATTTTTAATGTGAAACCTTCTCTTTCCTGTGGGTGAAAAGACAGTATGTTCTAGCTAAACTTTTGCATTTGCAATCACATTTATAATAGCAGCAGCAGAGATTACAACACTCTAGTGAGAATCAGATGGAGTGGAATCCTAATGTTTATTCAAAATTAGCTTCTAAGATAAAAATAGTGGTAATAAATAATGTTTGCCAGCGCTTTGAAAAGGTAAAAGGAACAATAATAACCACAGTTGCCTACATCTTTCAGTACATTTCTAAAAAATTATTTCCCTGGTTTTTCACTTGATAATTAAGATTTCTTTGATAATTAGAATTTCTTTTTTGTTTCCTGAAGATCACCTCTAAATAAAAAATGAAGTTGGTTACTATTCTCAACATCTTATTGTGTCTGACCAAGCTCACTAACGAACCACCATTAGCTGACGCCCCAGGCGCAGGGATGCGCAGCCGGCGGGGGGGGCACGCAGGCGGCTCCGCTCCGGGCTCCCCTTACCTGCTGGAGGATGCGGGAGGACGTGGCAAACGCCGCGCTGTGCTCTGCGATGGCTCGCTGCGAGGCCAGGGAGATCTCGGGCTCAGGAAAGTCCATGATGGGGTACACCTGCGAGAAATAAACCCGACCGCGCCAAAGAGAGACCCTATTTGTCTGGCACAAACATATTCATTTCACCTGTTACTGGCACACGCAAGGAAAGACCTGGGCATATAATGGAAATAAACAGAATAAATGCTAAGCTCAAAGTCCCAAAGGTATGTCCGTCCCACCCCAGCAAAATGTAGAAGTGTCCAAGATATGGACTGTGCCTCTCTAGGCAGAGGTTAGTGCTGCCCGTGGAGTTCCCAAGCTGTGCCCAAGCTGGCAGGTTTGGCTAAAAACTGGCACTGAGCGACTCTGTGCCCCAACAGGATTCGCTGTCGCCTTCTTCCAGCAGTGCAGCACTGTGAAATTTGAAAGGTTTTTTTTAAAGCTTCTCTGGTTTCCCCCAGCATGTGGACAATTTAGAGAAGAAATACTGGGCTTCTAGGCAAAGCAGAACTAGTCATGAATGCAGCTACTTCTTGCATAGCCAGGAGTGATAGCCATTTATGCGAGAGGCCCCCTGATTTTAATGCTCATAGAACTTCAGATCTAAAGCATTCGTTGGAGAGTGACTCAGATGCTAAAACATCATTCAAATCCCAAAGGGATCCTGCAACACCAGATGCAAAGTCTTCACTACAGAGGCATGACACTGAGTAATAGCTCTCTGGGGGAGAGCTGGTCCGTGCTTGGATGGTGCCTAGCTCCCCGTCTTGGTACACGACCAAAGTTTCTACAGGTTACTGCAAAACAACTAATAAATGATAAAAAGGCACAGTTAAATCCTCACTCATTTGCATTCGTATTTTAAAAAAAAATCAAGCTGAGCAGTACAGAGATGGCATTGGCTGTAGGAGAGCACTGTGCTTCAGCCATTTTCGGACTGTTTTGCACCAGACTTTTGCAGGTATATGGAGGCAGATTCCCTCTGGGAGCCCTGTACCACAGGAGCTGGAGGAGAAGAGATGTCCAGCATTGACGAACATCTTGTTTAAGGGCCCTGCACCCGCAGGTCCCCACAGCAGCCCAGCGAGCAACCCCGGCCAGCAGCAGCACCTCGGCGCTGGATCCTGGCTCCAAAGCTGGCAGGATCAGCTCCTGCCTGCGGGACGTGCTCCCGGTGGCTCTGCAGGCAGGTGGGTTCGCTCGTTGATGGCAATGCCAGGCAGGCGCTCCAGCAAGGGGCAGGAGCCACCATCCCATGCCCCCTCCCTGAAAAGCCTGCAGCTGACAGCGCTGACACTGTGCAGGCAGTGGAAAACGTGCAAGGGGCAATATAAAAAGCCCCAGGGATGGATGTGCTGCTGGATGTCTCCTGTTATTGCTGGAAAGCTGCGGAGAATGATGCTGGGCTGGGATTTCTGCTAGTCTGGCAATGGCCACCAAAAGTAACCTGGGGCAGTTGAGTGCTGACTGCTGCAGCACGGGTTGGTCGCATTTTGTCGGGCAGAAAACCCAACAACTCTCAATTCCTCAGAGGAAGCTGAGGATGCTCTGCACTACCTAGAGGCAATGGCACAAAGCCACCTTGTTGCTTTGGTCCTGGTGCCGCACCGTCAGACCACACAGGTCACCTGCAGGTAGCCCAGCTCCTGCCAAAGCATTTCTGTTCCAGCCTGAGAGCTCCCTGGCCCCAGTGCTCCCACAGGGAGGAGCAAAGTCGCGACCTCCCAGTGGCTGCCGATGGAAAAAGGCCCACTTTTGCTGGATTTCATAATCCCATTGCTCCCTACGTTTCTCCTGACTGTAGAAATGGGAAAAGCCACGTCCTGTGAACAGGACTTTGGCAGCTCTGCTGCAGGAGAGGGCACCGGTTATGGCCACGGCCAGAGCAGCCGCTGGCCACTGCAGCAGAGACGCGCAGCTGAAAGCCATTTCACATCCCCCCTCGTTCACAGTCCCTCAGGGAAGGATCCCCTCTGGCCCCAGAAGTCGCACTCACCACCACATTTTCATCTTTAAATATATACTCTCCACTGACTTTGCTGAGCAGCTCTCCTGGGAAGTTCAGATGATGCTCAGAAACAAATTCAAAGACATTGTTCTTCCTGCAAGAGAGAGGGGAAACAACCGAACGATCCGAGGCTGGCTGTAGGGCACGGAGCTACCTCCAGGCTCAATCATTGCCTGAGCAATGCTTGAATGCTCCCCAGTTTCTGAGGACAGTAGTCATGCCTGCCTAACCTTTGTGCACTCCCGCATTAGTTTCTTAATAACCTTGTATATGCAACAACCATGGATGACTCTTGCATAAATCATCCTGAAATCAGACCTTCATGGTGATCACCTTGCCTGACGGCTTTCAGGGCCTCCTACACCTATTAACTCCTTGTGGCAGGAGAGGTCTTCTATTGCCTTTCCAAAGCCACGGCTCCTATTAGAGTGAACCATTTTGCTCTATTACTTGTAGGACAAGGACATGGTTAGTGGCTGATGGTGGCCTCCGAAGGAGCTGAAGGTCTCACCTGGCAGAGCTGTGCTTGTCTGGGGTAGTGCAGCCCTGGGGACCCCGCGCCCCCCAGAAGTCCCACCAGCGTGACGGGCATGGCTGGGGCAATTTCCAGTCTCTCAGGGTGGACAGAGATGGTGTTTTGAAAAATGAAGGTCTTCACACAGGGTAATCGAAGGCATTTTGTACAGAAACGGGAAAGTGCTCAGCAAGCACCCAGCAGGGCAGGTAATGGCTTTTAGCTAAACCTCACAAGCTAAGATCTTTTTCAGCTCCATCTGTTATCTTTGGCACTAGAGCTCCCAAATGGGAAATGCCAGAGCAGCACGGCAGCCGGCAGCCTCGGGCCATCACTAAAACCCCAGAAAAAGGAGCTTGGCCACTGCCCCGCATTGCTCCTGGCTGCCGGGGGCTCTGGGTCTGGGCTGTGCAAGCTCGTACCGGGCAGAGGCTCAGCCGCTCCGTCTCCATTTCTGACTTTTTGTGTCACCCTGGAGAATCCTTTACCTCCGTGAACCCACTTCAGCTCCCACCACGCCCCATGGACAAGACTGCCATCATTAAGGACTAAAGCTGCCCCTCTCAGCCTCTGTCTCTGCCTGACCAAAGGCAACAAATGCTCTCTCAGCTCCCCCTCAGGGAGCGCAGCTGAGCTCCCAAGCCTTGCAGTAAAAGAAGGCATAAACGTAACAGCTCTGAACTTCTACCCATGCTGCTTACCAGGTTATCACCAGCTGCTTGAAATGTTGGAGCTTCTTCTCTCCCTGACAGGTTGCACAGGTCTTGCTGCCCCGGCCAGAACAGGTATTGCACCTTGGATGCAACAGTAAGGATTTTAAACAGGACTTTAAACGCTGCCCGCTTTCAGAGGCCTGCGGACCTGAAGGCGATTTATTCCAGACTGTTTGTGTAGCTCAGCTGGGTCAGCGGTACAGGAGTCAATGATAGCACGTGCACCACGCACACATCTTCCCCCCGGTCTGTGACTCAAGGGATATAGCATATTTGCTGGGAAAAACAAATGAATAATGCCAGCCTCAAATCTATTTGTAAATGTGGAATTAGTCAAAGAATGTATTTGTACATCTAATTAAGGATAATCACAATTTCCCCACACAACGGTAGGAAGGCGAGTGTCACTTTGAAGACGCTGCTGCCTGTGCTTCTAACAGATGCAGGAGGCATATGCTTATGCATGGAGCATTTTGATTGCATCAATGCAACACAGATTAGCAGCAGTTAACAACTGATTCATTAAGGCTCTTCAAGCCATCATTAGCCCCAGTGGATTCATGCTTTAAAATGACTGCCATGATTATGCACGATACCATCTCTGTTATTTTAAACTTAATGGAGCCACATAAACAAAACAGTTTTAGAACAGTGCCTTCTTTTTTTGTCACTTAAAGATCATTTTTAGGCCTGTTAAGTTTCATGTTTGGAAAAACCAGAGGGTGGTAATAACTCACCAGGCTGTGCTGTCCATGAAACCTGCCAAGCCCCGACCGGGCGCTGCGGGAACCGGACCTAAGAGCAGCTCTGAAGTTTGCCGCTGCCACCCCGGGCCGGCTCCTTCCAGCCCCATCCCACCACCCGCTCCCGTGCTCTGAGCCGACCTCAGCCCACCAAGACGCAGGACGGGAGGTACAGCATGGACCTGCACAGACTCGAAGCCTCTTTTCTGCTGCAGCTCCTGAAGGTCTGAGAAACTCTGCTTTCCTTGGAAAACCCAAAGTGTTCTCTGGTTTCCCAGAGATGCTGAGAAATGCAACAGTCTTGCAACAGAAAAGTAAAAAATATGGAAGAAAGGAGAGCCAAAAAATTATTATTTTCCAAATGCTTAAGAGCTCATCTCATGAGTTTGGGATACCAGCCTGGGTTTTGAATGCTAAGTGGGCCACGCAGAGTAAACAATAGATGTTAAAATGAAAGTTAATTTAAGAATCAGAGGTGGAAAAGGCTATTTCTAACCATTTTTCCTGGAGAATAAAGCTACTGCTGTACTGCTTTATCTGTTAGGTGATCTTCATGGTAGAAAATAAGAAAAGCACACGGGCATGTAGAGCACGTCCCGGCTCTGCACCGTAACCTCTGCCAGCAGCAGGCAAGTGGAGCCGCTGTGGCTCACACAGACTGGATTAAGGGCTTTTCTTCCCCTACCAACCTTCCAGTATTTTCCTCCTACCGGCAGATCCTCAGCTGATAACCTCCACCAAGCCAGTGGGACTGGGATGACTGGTTTCCACTAACCATACCGTTGCGTGAGCAAACATGGCCTAAGGGAAGCAATACGGTTTGAGCAGAGCCACACTAACTGGCGCGCAGAGGAGCCCATCGTACCTTTTGCGACCTGTACCTGAACAAAGCTGGCATCTCTTTTGCTGCTTTAGCCTCCGTCGGGATCCCTTGCACGTTACACACCTCGTCTACAAATACACCGAAGAATTAAAATAGGTGGTGACTGCCAGAATAAAAACGTGTCAGGTTTATAAATCAAAAGCTTTTATGTATGTTATCAGAATAATTGCTAACTCAGGCTTGCAGAGACAGGTATATGCCAAGTACATACATGGCAAATGAAAAGAATGTACAAAATAGCTCATAAATTGTGACTCTGGATTAATTAGGTGTTCCAGTCAAACTCCCCAGTGATGCAAACTGGACACACGATCTAGGTTGAAATGTCTTTTTTCTTACACGTGTTTTTCCACTCTTACTTATTAACACAGTTACTACTAGACTTTTATTTAAGTATTCTTATTTAATCAGATTAACTTTAATTAAGTGGCAATTTTAGTGCAATAACAATACATCTTTTGGCTGTCTTTGGGAATATCTGTGCAAAAGAACAAATAAAGGCAGGAGGCCAGATTTGTAGCTGCACTCGCACCCCTGGGTTAAGCCTCCTCTTCCCTTTGGAAACCCCGAATACAGAACTGGGCGTATCTGAAAGACAGCAACCAGTTTGCTGTATTTCATGCCTAAGATCTGACCTCATTTCAACAATGCAGAAGCAAATCCTCCTTCCCCTCTCACCATTGTAACACACAGGCTATCAACTGATGATGGGGTAAGACGTCTTTGCTACCTGGGCAGGATTTTGATAACCCCATTCAGCATCTCTGCGGAGACCCCGGGAACATCAGCTGGAAACTGGACCAAACACGAGTGGGTTTGGGATACAGGGTGGCAAAGGGGCAATAAAAC
Source organism: Mycteria americana (assembly GCF_035582795.1). Classification (NCBI taxonomy): domain Eukaryota; kingdom Metazoa; phylum Chordata; class Aves; order Ciconiiformes; family Ciconiidae; genus Mycteria; species Mycteria americana. The sequence continues at coordinate 10,586,154 of NC_134375.1, read as the reverse complement.
AGAACTTCCATGCAGACTTCCAACCCTCATAATAAGTACAGTAGTAAGATAGCACGTGATGTAATTTCACAAATGAAGCCCAAACTTAAAGGAATAGGAAATGCAGGCTGCCTGGCAGAAGGTTTCCCAGCTCCTTACCCGACCTGCCCCGTGGCACACCCCGCACTTGGACCGGCCGTGACCATGGCATCTGTGACAGTCCTGAAATCAGAAGATTATTCATGCACAGAGCTGCCCAGGGATTTCGGATTTCTCATATTATGCACATGCACTCTTCCTGCATCAAAATTCAGTGATAAAATTCTGGTTCTAACGGGACAGAATCCAACACCATAAAATTGTGCTGTATGACCATTAAAGGAGTCATAAATAATAACTGTTTAACAAAGGCAAATGTCTATGTAGTGCTGGCAAAAGAAAGTAATTTTTTTTCTTTATTCATCATATCACTTAAAAAGTAAAATAAATTGACCAGCTATAAAGCTTGTCAAAAGCTAAATGGGAACTGTCATGCAAACAAATGTTCTGCTAATGCTGAAAAAAAATTTAACAAAAGAGGAAAGATTATTCAGTGCTGTTTCTTGAAAAGGCTGCAGCAAGATTTGTCCTCAAACTTCTAGAGGAAGAAAACACCAGGAAGAAGGGATTTTGACTGACTATTTTCCCTGGCATTTAATGAGGAAAAACCCAAGAAAAGGAGAACCGTAGTGAGGTGCCCGTCACCGTCCCGAGGAGCTGAGGGTCCCGGGGAAGGGACACTGCCCTGGCTGGGGGCTGCTCCCCGCGCCCCGACGAGCCCCTCGGCCAGGGAAGGGCTCCCGAGAGCAGCTGGCAGCGAGCGCGGACTCACCCTGACCAGCGCCGAGCGGGGTACCCGGCAGCGCCGCGTCTGGCCCTGGAAGAGCGGGGGGGCCCCGACCTCCACGTCCCAGGGGTCCAGGGGGGCTTCCCCGGGGCGTCTGGCCGCTCCGGGCTCTGCAGGAGGGGACGGCGCCTTATCCACCTTGCTGGAGGTGGTGATCAGATGCTGGCCGGCTCCTGGTGCTGCTGGGGACCGGCCAACATCGCTCCCCATCCCCATGTGGGGGTCGCACCAGGGACTGACCCTACGTGGCCCGTGCCACGGGCACCCCGAGGTGCAGAGCACCCTCCTGCCACCACGGCACAGCCCCCGTCTCCCCCCAGCCCTCCCAGCAGAGCCCCCGGGCCAGCGCGGGCACCTGGGATCAGCTGTCACCCAAAAGCCAGGGGCAGGGGTCCCCCACAGTCCTCAGCAGGTTGGTAGAGAGCTCCACTGTGTGCAGGTGCCCATCCCAAATCAAGATTTGAGTATACGTGGCACTTGGTAGGAAATTACTGCTGCGGAGGGAGGGAAATAACGGCCTCTGCTCCCAGAGCATGCTGCAAAACTTCCCCCAACGCAAGGAAAGCAAACTAAGCCTGCAGAGGAAAGCATTTTGCCCCAGCTTCACAGGCCCTGCAGAGTGCAAATGGCCACAAGGGATCAGATAAACCTGATGCATGTTAAACCAGGCTCAAGTCATCTCCAGGAGCCACACGAGCCCTGGACGGCGAGCGCTGCTGCAGACCCCAGCTCCAACGTGTAGGGCACATCCCACGAGACCCATTCCAGTGGGATACAGGGCGATCACTTACTGGTGAAGGGCTCAAACGCCCACTCGCTTAACCTCGACTCACTGAACGTCTCCAGTCGATACTAGAAGAGAAAAATCACACGCTCACCACAAAGACAACTTGCACAAAGCAGGCACTTAAATTTGAACCATGACTTGCTAATAACGGGTCTCGGGAGCATTCCCAGACTCTTCTGTCTCCGAGTACAACTTATGTAAGAAAAATGGGTTGGCATTTTCACAGCAAAAGTGAGTTTTGCCATTATTTGGAGAATCCTGTGGCTTTTTTTTTAGGGAAGGCCCAGATAATGTTTGCGAGTAATCTGAATAACCTCAGAAGTGGAACAAACACTAGTGTAAAGGAGTATCTGCCCCACAATGCCTACCAAAGGGCACTCCCAGCACCCTGCTCCTCAATGCTCGTTCATTATCCCCTGCAAGAAGCCCCAGAAAAGGGAGCAGGGGTGGGCACAGCAGCCCTCCCCTGGACAGCTGACCAGGCAGCACCAGCACCAAACCCTGGCACAGAACCCACCATTTTGGTTTATTGGGCACCAATTCCCCAAACCAGGACTGCCTCAAGAGCCAGAGACTAACCGCAGCAAGCACCAAATCCACAATAGCTATTTTCAGCGAGAGGAACGACAATAGGGAACCAAGTCCACATGTTTTCTGTGGCATTAAACATTACCAGAATAAATTCACAGCTGGGGAGATGCATGGCATTACAGGTCACTCTGTGCTTGCCTGAATTCAAAATACCAAGCTGCAGATCAGGCTCCTGCAGTTTAGCTAAGGAAAGGGCTCTTTTGCCAAAGGCAGGCTGTGAGAAGGCTTCCAGGGGCTTTGCTGATGTGGTGCTTTCCTGCAGCGGAGGATGGACCTTTCAGCTATAAAAGGCTGTAGTCAGCTCTTAGGTAGACTTTCCTTGGAAGGCACTTGTACGTCTGCATTTAACATAGGATGAAAGCCATTTAATTTAATGAGTGGATGGTTCTTCATGGCCCAATGTCACTATGTAACTGGAAGTTATCCCAGCCGCTCAGAAGAGGTGCCCAAGACACCAGGTCTGGAGGTACTCACTCGGTACGTCCCCAGCTGCCTCAGCTGCCGGATGGCCAGCTCTCCTGCGGCTCTGCTCCCGTAGCAGCATCGGGAAGCCACGAAGCGCAGGAGGGCTCGCCTGGCCACCGCCTCTGTCATCGGGGGCACGCTGAGAGGCAACGTGAACAAAACAGGTTTATACTCTTAACTTCTCCTAAAGAATTAGCTGGAAACATTCAGTGTATTTAACCTACTGCAAAAAAGTGAAGTAGAGCCCATTTGGGAGCACCCACCTCTTTTACACAATCGCTGCTGGCATCCTTCTTATTACAAAAGAAAAGGAGATTTGCATTCTAAAAAAACATCTTCATGCAATAGCCATAAGGTCAGTATTAAAGAGTGGCCTAAAATAAATGTGTGTGTGTGTAAACCCTTGCCTTCAGCAGGCTGGGTAAAGGAGAGCTGGTTCGAAACGTTGCTGTGTCTCTGCAAGCTGCAAATCGACAGCTTCCCTGTCAGCTCACAGGATTAGAAATGGCACTCTTTATTTTTCCAGACCTAAGACCCCTGTTGCTCTGAGCTGGTTTTTATTTTCAGTTAATAGAAACCACAGCAGAAAGACTGACTTGTGCATGAAGCACATCCCGTGGGGCACCCTGCAGCAGCCCTGCCCGCATGTGGCTGGGGCGGCAGGTCCCCGGAGGTGTCACGGGCAGGGCAGGGCACTCCTACCTCCCCTGCCAACGGGGCTAGAGAAAAATGATGAGCATAGGAAAAAATGAGCCTAAAAGCTAGTTCTCAGGGGTGGTTCCTCAAAAATCCTCATTGGGCATCTTTGTAAGTAAGAGAGAAAAACCTACAGCGACTGCCGGAGCCCAAGAGGGGTCCTTCCGCCCCGGGGCTGCGCTGAGCTGCTTTCGAGAGAAGTGCATAGAACGCAGTCTCCCCAAAGCTGCTTACCTGTGCTGCACGAAGCGGGGCCTGCTCCTCTGCTCCCCAGGCTTGCCTGGCGAGTCCAAAGGTGGTGGCAGGGGCTTTGCTCCTACGGGAAAGGGCAACTGAGGAATTCAAGCCCAATTTAAACCCAAGGCAGATTTTTGTCACAACTGCAGGAAGGTTCAGCTGTAGCAGCTAAAGCCACTGCTGGGTCAGCAGTTTGCTTCACACCAAACACCCCCCACATCCCAGCCAGAAGTTGCTGCCGGTCCAGCTCATCCCAGTGGCGTTCCAGCAAAGCACTGGGATGTCTCCCAGGTGAGTCGGGCAGCCGTACCCATGCCTGTGCCCGCAGCACTGACCCCGCTGCGTTGCTCAGGGCAGTACAGCAGTCCCAGCTCCCCACTCGGCAGAGTTCTTGATGACTTTGCGAGTAAGGAGAAGCACAGCCACATGTCAAAGCCAATTGCTTTCCAAAACATATCTGTCTGCAAAAGAAGCAGGCCAGGAACAGCAGCTCAGGAGGTAAAAAGGAGTCTGCGAGCTGGACAGGCACATGCGCATTGCAGTAGCTGTAGCGTACAAGAGGGAGGGTTTCGTGGGGCTGTCCACCTTGCACGGCACCTCCTCGGGCTGGGCAGCTGCTATCGTTGCCTTACCGCCAGAAGAATAAAGTTACAGGAGTGCAACCTGCCAGTGCCGTGCACGCACCTCCGCCCTGGACAGCCCGCTCACGGTCATCCCGCCGGCCCGGGGGTGCAGAGGGCGTCGGGGGACGTCCCGGCTCTGGGTGCAGGTCCGGCTCACCTACAGCCCGGGGAAACAGCAGCGAGTGAGGAAGCCCCGAGGCTGGTCGGTGCACGCAGGGACCGAAGAGATGCGAGAGGCCGATCCGCGGCCAGAGCCGCGGTCCTCTCCCGCCTCTCGCTTTCCGGGAGCTCAGCCCCTGTGCTGAAGTGGAACAACACTGACACCCTGCGTAGGCGACAGAGCCCTGCAGGCCCTCGGCTCCCTCCCGGGCCCGGAGGGCCGGGGCCCGGGGCGGTGCAAGCCCCGGCGGCGAGGAGCCCGGCTGGGGAAAGCGGCCCCGCGGCGTCCGCAGCCCGGGCCGGGAGCGCGGGAGCGGCGCCAGCGGCGGGGGCGGAGGCCCGGGCCGGGCCGGGGGAAGCGGAGGCAGGAGGAGGGCGCCAGGACCCTTCCAAAGCCCCGGAGACGTTGCCTGATGGGCAGGTGAGAAGTCGCAGCTGAAGAGCTCGAAGTTGCACGCGTTTACATCTGCAACGGGACACGAACAGCGGTGAAGGTCCGCGCCTCTTGGCTGCCTGCGAAACGTCGGGCCCCGGCTTGACCAGCAGTGACTCTGCTCTTTAAGCAACTGCCTTTTCTAAAAGTTTCCAACTTGTTTTAATTCTGCTCGTGGGACATCGGTTGTTTGTTTCCTTAGGTACCGCTCTAAAAATAACCACTGGGAGCAACTGGTCCCTCTGATGCCTAACTGAGAAACAATTCTTTTCATTAAGCCTTTTATCCAGTGACCTTTCATATTGCAGCAGCTGATTACGAAAATTCAGCCTGTGCAGAAAAGAGCACGCGGAGGAGCCAGGAAATGCCAGCCTGGCAACAAGGCGCAGTCTGACCGGCACAGAGAGAGGCTGAGGGTAGTCATCCATCAACTTGATTTACTAGACTTTCCTTCTGAGAGCATCCTCCTTTCTTCCAGGAAGCTAAATTAATCTCTCCGTTATTCCTTCCTATGAAAATAAGAAACTGCATGCTTCATTTGAAATGTCACATCCCTCAAGCAGGAGAAGCCAAGGCTGTCCTTGAGCTGAAGGAGCACAGGTTTCCAAGTAATGGTGAGCGATAAGTACTACGGAGAACTTCCTTGTGAAAAATAAATCAGTAAGATGCCTCCAGTGGGATTATCTTGGTCATGTCTAGATCAAACAGAAACATCTTCCTCAAACCATTTTGGATTCGGTGGTCAATTAGTTCACAGACCATGCCAGTCTACTGGGGCTTCTCAGTCGTGATCAAACTCCAGCTTTCTCTTCCGTGCCACACTGGAGAGGTGCCGTTCCTTCCCCTCTGTTTTAGTGCTGCATTCTTGATGTTGGTTTTGGTGTTTTGATGTGTCTGTGTGCAATTGTGTACTCATAAGGAAAAGGAAACACAACTACGATTGAAAATGTTGTGAATTTCCTCATTCAGAAAGTGCAGCTTTTACCAACCTTTAATGACTGAAAGGCCTTTGCGCACCTTTAGCGAGGGCTCCCCTTTCTTCAGTTCACCAGGACTCACGCAGCCCTGCTCAGGTGGGCGAGTGCCGTGCTGGGCACGCGTGGGAGGAGAAGGGCAGAGGGAGGATGAGTGCCTTCCCTTAGTGTGTGCAGAGAAATATTCCAGAAGCGTGAACTCCTAGGTTCTTATTTTACTTATCACAACAAATCCTTTATTTTCATTCCAAAATATAATGGATTTCTGTACAAGTTACCAAGAGAACCTGAATCCTATTTTTAATGTGCAAATGTTAAACAAAAATCTGTTTACAACAAAAGAAGGAGATAAGAGTCTAAGTACCAAATTCCAGTCCAATGGAAATGGTTTAAATGACCAGGTTAAAAATACCCCAAATTTGGAATAAATAAATCAACTGCACAGTTGTTGCTACGGTGATGTTGGAAATCACAATAGTCTATAAACATGAACACATAGCTCCATTTTAAAACAACAATAAGTCTGAGATAGACTTTGACCAAAGCCAGGAAATTCAGAGCTTAGGCTGTTACTCATCTGATATTTCAGGTTCTGTTCTGCATCACCGGGATCCAGCTCTAGACCCACCAAAATAGCCAGCAAAATTCCCACAGCATGCAGCGGCGGAAGAGCAAGCTCCAGCCTCGGAGTCGAAGCTCCGTTTGTCGGACCTGTGCGCAATCCATATCACAGCGTCCCCTAAAACCTGGCATGCTGCAAGGTCCTGGGCACCGAGCACACCGCTGCATGGCTCCTGCAGCACAGCCCAGCTTCTCACTGGGTTCATCCAAGCTGGCATCAAACCGTGATTTCACCTTTGGTTGAAAATCAGGTTATAAAATCAGGTTATAAAAGGCTTGGCCTTTTTGTAAGCAAATAGGGCAATGCTGGAGGGTTGTTAAAATATGACCAAACCTCTTGTGCACTGCTGTGTTCCTACCCTTCCTGCACGGGGACACCAACAGCTTTGAGCACCTTGCTCAGAAGGACTCCCTGTCCTCTAACGACTGCCGGGACACTGCCACCTCTCCCGCTCAGCAGGGCGGGAGAGCCGGGCTGCTGCTGCTGGCTCTGTGTCTGATCAGCTGCAACGTGGGTGTGAGTCCATGAGCCGAGTAAAGACCTACATGGCTGGAAACCTCTGTTCGCTTTCCTGAGGTGCCCAAGACCCACATGGCACATCTGCACTTAACGTCTATGTTCCTCGGGTATCTAAAATCAGGCTTTTATGCATGTGCTTAAAACAGTCAGACAGTCGTATGCACTCAAACCCTATTTCTCAACTGGAAGATCCCTCGTCTCGCACCCAAGAGTGCTGTGGGCTAAGTGCTTGCAGGCAATGTCGAGGCTCAGTACCACGTGGAGCATGACTGCTGGTTAGCTTTAAAGAACAGCTAAAGCTGGTATGAAGGCACCTCTGTATGGGAAGCAGGGTTGGGTTCCTCCTGCCGGAGCAGTAACCATATTTTATCATTTGGGGAAATTGCTCTGCAGAGAGGGACAAGTCCCAGGCAGGTATAAACCAAGGCCAAACGCTGCTTTCCCCACACACCCCTCCAAGCAGCCCGTGGGGACAGCAAATACTGCAGTTGGCAAGCAGTGACTGAGCAAGAGCCTATCGATGTCAGCGGGAAGACCCCCATTTTCAGTGCATTTAGGATTGGAACCCATAGCCAAAAGTTTGGGAGAGTCTCAATCTTTGGCAAACCCTAGCAGTTAACCTGCAGTTCTTGCCCCTATCAGTCACCTCTCCTACTGCTTCACTGTCTGGCTGGGTGAGCTGGATGTCAGCGCTCCACGTGGCACCTCCAGAACCACAAACTTTTTTTTTTTCCCCCCATCTGATTAAACAGAAACTTCCTGTAGCATCATTATTTCTAATCAAACCTTTTCTCATTCATAAATTAAGGAACCTCAGAACTCAATTACTTTTCAGTAGCATCAGTGACAGTGATATTTCACTGGGGCCCCACATAATTAGAGTTTCTTCAGACACCATATTAACATCTAATGAAAAAGATACAGTCAAGGGCATAAGATCGAAGCTCCATCCTGACAGATATTTTGATTAAGCAGCATTTTGTTAAATTATAACAAATGTCAGTTTAATCTCTAACCCATGTCAGGCAGTTTATAGTGGACTCCAAGAATCCCACTTTAAGGACAAAACTAGGAAGCATCCCAGGAGCAGAGATTCAGGGACTAAGTTCACACCTCTAAGGATTAAGTCCCTGTTCCACTGGAATCAGTAGACTTTGCATTGTGCCTAAAGGTATAGCAACGCCTTTAGGTCACAGACATGGCACAACCAACGTCCTGACCCTTTCCACTCCTTCCACAAACACCAACTGGACGAGCGCATACGTTGACATTTGGTGGAAGAGAAGTTCAGTTCTGGAAACAGTTATTTTTAACATATTACTTGAAAACACAGTTTATGAATATCTTAATCAAGAAGCACAACTGCATAAAAATAGTAGAGAAACTAGTCAGCATGGCATGCAATGTATTCCTTTTAGTTTTACTTACTGTCTGCTTTCATTTCTTGTTCCATTTTCAAAGGCTGGGACCAGAGATGATCCCATCCCAGCAATCTCCTCTCGAGTACCTTGTTTTCTGCAAATTCTGTGCTCCCAGCAACGAAACCCAGCCCCCGTGAGCCACTCCCCTCTGCCAAACAATGCAGATGTTGGGAATTAATTAATCAATGTCAAAGCTGGACGAAGCAGAAGCTTGCCAGGAAGGAAAGTGCCAGACAGCCCGTGCACACCATGCTGGCTTCCAAAGGGAAGCCCCACTGAAGAGGAAGATGGTCAGAAATCATGGAGACTGCACCCAGGACCAAATTACTGCTAGAGGGGTGTCAAAACACCATAAGATGCTTCAGACCCTTTCACAGTATGGTGGAAATCCTGGCGCGTGAGGCACGCTATCTATTCACCAGGGGCTCAGCCGGCGAGCGGGGCTCAAGGCACCGTTCACTCTGTAGAGAGGCAGCTGCCTGTGCGCCTGCACACGGTCACGTGCCTCTGCGGCATCCCGTGAATATTCCACGTATGCAAAGTTCTTGGTGTTAGCTTTTTTCCAGTATCTAGTACAATTGTTAAATACCTGCTAACTTAGGTGCAGCTACTAGAGAAGACATTAGCAATGCTTCGTTCAGTGCCTGCCTTTTGCCATACTCTGTGTGCATACCCGGGCAAGCCCTGTACATTACCGAAGCCGAGTCCCCAGGAAACACGATAGCTGTGCAATCAGCTAATGACTGCACGGCAGCCTCGTTACTCTCAGCTTTCCTACCTTCCTTTTGCGTATCTCACACTTGTGCTTTCTCCACCTGCTCTCCCCAAGCCATCGTCAGCCCATGAGCACAGAGAGGGAGCAGCGTGATGCTGTTAAGCTGATGAGCTGGTGACCGTGGCCTCAGAAACCAGCTAACAAGAGGCTTTGGCCAGTTGATGATCATAAATTATGACAAGAGCCTCTTTTTAAGATCTGTCCCTACTCACCAGACTCTAGGAGCCTCCCATAGCTGTTCTTGTAGTCAAAGGGCTGCTATCCACCTGAATAATCAGAAGAGAAGGTTTGCTGCACCAATACGCCAGCACGCCACACAAGTACCTGTGAGAACGTAGGTGATTTCCTTAGAGTTTGCTGCATTTTTCAAAAGGACCAACTTCTGACCCAACATCATGGTCTGCAAGAGCCTGAACTTTCAGTCCAAAGTATTTCTGTGCATGGGCTCTAACAGGGGGAGAAGGACTTGCTTCTCTGCAGAGATTTGTTCACCCCGATTGCTGTCCAAATAACTCAGTTAGTGCTGCAGGGGCGTGACTGCGTCACTAGCGGCACGCTGGGGTGCTGCGAGCTGGGGAGGGGTGCCTTTTCAGTCCAGTGTTTAGCTCAAAACATAAACGCAACTGAAAGCACTAAGCACCGTGGGGCACCAGTGGAAAGCACTGAGTAAACAGTGGGGAGCTCTCTTTGGGCAAGGGCGGAGCTAACAAGGCCAAGCAAAGCACTGCCACGGCCACCGATTTCTGGAGGCAGCGGCGGCTGCCACGGCCTCACCAGATGCAGCTGTTGATCCGCCACGGCAGCAGCTGGAGGAGCTCCCGTTCCTTTGGGTCCTTCCAAATCAGATTGTGCAGCTCTTGATAATAGCATTTCTTTTTTTTTCTTTTCTGTTAGAGCTTAAATCAATGGCTTAAGCATCCTAAATACATTCCAGGCTCCAACTACACCATGCTACTTGCAAGCTTAGATCCTTGGTGCAACCACTGGGGCTTCAGAGCCTGCCGGGGAGCGAGCAGAGTCCAGAAGTGACGTTCCGCAGCGTGCCCGCTCGCCGCGGCTCCCCCAGCCCTGCCAGCCCCCGCGCCGGCAGCGACAGCAGAAGGGGCAGGGCCTGGCCGTGGTTCTTGACACCAGATTATCCTTTCCCCGTCCAAGTCCAAACCTGTCTCAGTGAATGCCTAATTGGATTTCATGTTAATAAAGCCCATTAGCTCTGTGTGTGTCTGGAGGGGCTCTGCTCTTTGCCGCCGTGTCTGTGCGGTATCACAGGCAGCGTTAATCACATTAGCAGGGTGCTGCCGAGGGCTTCTGCAGCCCGGCGATGGAGCCGGGGGCTGGCAGGCGGGCCAGTTTCTTAAAAATACGAAGAAGAGTGATAGGGGCAGGTCGGGAAGAGCTGCCCTCCAGAGCAGCTCTGCAGACCCGCACAAACCCACCCCCTCCACAGAGCCAGGGAGTTAAACACCTCAGTCCTGCGCAGGGCAGCTGGGCTGTGACACGCACCTCAAGCCCCGAGTGCTGAAGCCTTTTCTGATGACAGCCAGGCAAGATTTGTTTTTTCATTCGCTGTGGCATGACGCAAACTTGGACAGAAGAAACTGGCAGCTTCGTTTGGGGATATAATTAATGCAGCTAAGACTATCAACGCCACAAATGCAAGCTGATTTTAATTATGTTCAGACAGTCTAGGCAACGACAGCCTCCAACACAGTTAGTGCTTAGTAGTGTGAACCACACCGGAGAACAGAAATTTCTCATTCAGCTTAACAGGGCTCCAGGTAGGTGAGTCAAGACACGGGCGTTCCCATTCCCCAGGTCAGGACCCGTCCCGTCCATTACCCGTAGCAGAGCCCCTCCGCACAGCTCTCACGGGGGATGCAGGACAAACAGCGGGACAGGTAGAAAACCAAATTCCCTTTAGCAAGGAGGTGTGCAGAGCTAATGCTGGTACAAACATTGCTGTTGTCTTCCCTGAGCTGACCGGCATCACCGAGCTCCGCTTCCTTCCAAGAGCTCGACATGCCGACACGAACTTGCAACCACACAGGCTCATCGTAGAGCATATACCATTGCATATTGGCTATATCATAGCTACGTACATACATGGTGCAGTCCCTATCCAGTCGAATGCCTGGAGAACATTTGACAAGCGTCCTTATAATGGCTGCACTGACCGTGTAGCTGTAAAGCATTATTTGGGGATGTGCTAGTTGCTTACTGCTAGCCTTCATGCTTTGCTGGAGAGACACTTTTGGAAAGTGCTTCTTTTCTATTTTTGCATATTGTATCAGAGACTCTGAAAAGTGTCAACAGTTAAAAACTACACAGAATAATTCTAAAGAGCTCAAAAACCTAACTGCTTAGAAGCGCTCACACCCTTAAATGCATATGAATAGTATGATACAAAGGAAAACAAAGCTGTACCAAAAGGCCTGTTGGATCATGATAACATTGTTCCTGAATTGTCCCCTTTCACTGGAAAAAACAAGCTACAAAAAAAAAAAAAAACCCAGCAAAGGAAAATCTTGATTCTGTGAAATAGGATAATGGGTTATGCTTAACAGCATTAAACAATGGGATTTGGGGATTACCATATGCATTAGAAATGTGACATGGCTGTAGCTATCTATGAACGAGCTGTCGTCTCTCCCAGCACTTATAACCGAGGATCAGAGCAGAGGGTATGTGCCAGTGCTGTTTCTGAAAGGCAGGCAAGCATCGCTTACAGCAGGTGACAGTAAATTTTAAATGAGTTGTCAAAGCTCAGCGGGAACAAACACAGGGAGCCTCCTCAGCCCCCACGCACCAGAAATCCCTTTTATTCCGTTTCCAGAAGGGCTGGCTGACCTGAGCAGCCCTGCTCCCTGCCCTCCAGCCGGTGACCCCAGCTACCCCCCTCTGCTGTGCCGTTAAGGGCCTGATAATGGCACAGCCAGTGACAGGCAGGGGTGCCACCCCCGCAGGCAGCGGTGCCCGGCTCCCCGTTTGCAGCAGACCCCCGCCACGCAGCCGACACACCTCCCCACCCGGGTGGCCGCCCTGCCCTGAAATGCATTTCCAGCGCCCACGGTTGCAAAGAGGGCGTGGGGAATCACGGGGGGAATTTTGCCAGTTATTTACCACGGGGCTGGGGGGCCGGGGCTGGCGTGGGGCGGGTGGGATCCCAGCCACAGGAGCAGTGGGATGGGATGTGCTGTGCTGGGTGGACCATGGCCACCCATCGCTCCTCAGCACTGCAGGGTGGCTTGGGTGGTTTGTGTCTCAGATGATAGTAGCAGAACTGGTGCTTCCTGAGCCACAGACGGAATTAATTCGGAGTCCCTGCCTGCTTTAAGCAGTCAGCCAACAAAAAGCTCATGGGTGGGTGGGAAGACACCTTCGGCCCCGAGGACAGCCCAGGGAGGGTCTTCTCAAGCAGCCTCAGCACCTGGCAACAGTGGTTGGGTCTGTCTGGCAGTTTGCATCCAGGTCCTACAAAGAGGAAAAAACACACAACGCTATGGTTTCAGAAATCCCCCTTTTTCATCTCAAAGCAAGAGCAGATTTGGGGGTTTTACTGCATCAGCCTCGAAGGGACGAAGACCCTGCTCTTCCTGTGCAAGATGCACATCATCGTGTGCTGTCCCCAGGGTGCCCAGCTCCCCCAAACCTGCCTCATCCCTCACTGGCTTTTGGGGTGGTTTCTCACAAGATGGAACAGGCAGGTCCCAGGAAACATCTGCAAGTGAGTGCATTTGGAAATTATAGGGCACGATCCTCTGCTTCCTCATATCCCATGAAATTGCAGGATGAAGCCAACAGTCCCACCAGTTTAGCATATGCATCTCTCACTTGGGATATTCAGAAACATTTAGTGAACTAAATACAATATTTCAATGTAAAACCTTAAGGGAGAAATAGAAGGTTTTACATTTTTATCCATCCTCCAGTGTCAACTCCAAGCAGCTTTGCACTAAGCCGTTTCTTCCTTCTCCACAGAATTAATACAAGTAGAGAAGAATGGCCTAAAGAAATGCTCCTCAATTTGCTGTTGCACTGATAAAAGCAGAGCCTTTATGCTGTACTGGTAGGTGACAGTTACTGTATGTACTACAATAAAAATTGGGAAAAGAATATGTGGTTAATCTAAAGAGAATGAATAATTATTGATCTGCTATGCCGCTCAACAATAAAGTTGAAGATCTGCATAGAAATTAATTTCCCATAATTCCTTTGCTGCTTCTATTAAACAACTAAGATAGAAAAATCAGGTTAAGTTTCACCAAAAGCAAATTTTTCCAACCAAAAACTTGCTCAAGGTCACCCCCCAAAAAATTTTGCTCAATCTCAAGGCAAACGCTGCATTTTCTACATAGTTTTATCCCTTTGTGAATCATTCCCCTTTCTGTTTTAAAGCTAGGTGCTTTTTTAACAGAAAAAAAAATAAGATTTGGAATGAAAAAATCTGACTCCTGCTCTTCAATCTTTTAGTTTGAAACTGCTCTTCAGGGGTGACTAAAGTTCTCTTCCTCCAGCCCCTTCCTTCCCCTGCCGCTCTGGGAGTTTATCATTCAGCAGGAAAGTTTACCCGGCTCCAGCTCTCGGCAGGACCGACCCAGGCTCACAGGATGGCACAGCAGCATTTTCCCGGGTAATCCTCTGCATAGACTTGCTTTTCCTTACCAAAGACGTAGAAGGAATATGCCTTCCCTTGCCATTCATATTCAGTCCTAGTGAGGGGAACTAGCTCAACAGCATGTTTCTGCAAAAAGAAAGAAAGAAAGAAAAACGTATTTTTTTTAACTACCTCTGATTGTAATCCAAGGCACTTGGTGTATGAGATGCGTTTTGAGGTCGATTTTATTTAATGGTGATACTGGGCGGGTTGGGGTCACATAGGTCTTGGAGAAGGACGGGAAGAGCAGCTGCAACAGGGTGAGCAAAACCAAGCGTCAGCGGATTTTCCAAGAGCAGAGGGTTTGGTGCAGGCCCCCATTTTGAGCTGGGAGGGTTTTAACGCCAAAGAAAAGTCCTCCTGGATTAGAGGGAGCTGACCCACGGCCAATGCTCCTCTGCTGCGTTGTGTGGCCATTGGACACGTCTGTTTCACACACGGATTTGGGGAGAAGAGGTCCCCACCCGCCACCCGGTATTTGAGCCCCGTTGCAGCCCCTCCACACGAAGCTCAATCCCCAGATGCATCCCCACCTGCCTCAGTATCCGCGTCTCTTCCGACGCTTGCATGCGATGCAGGGCAAGGCCGGACTCTGCGCCCTGCACGACGGGCGGGGGGAAGCTCTGCAGTCACCCGGCAGGCGAGCGGCAGAGGATGCGCTTACAGTGCCCGAGAGAGCGCTTCTAAACACGTTAAGGTGACATTCTCATGAGGCTGCAATAGGCATGCCGTAGTTTCTGCCCATCTCAAAAGACAAACGTTGAAAGTCATTTCAACAGGGGAGGTGGGGACCGCTGGCCGCTGCCCAGCCGGGCACCCCCAGCTCCCACGGGGGGACAGGGCAGCCCTCCCTCTGCGTGCTCACGACCGGCACCGAGGAAGGAAAAGCAGCCGTGAGACTTGAGCGGTGAAGCACAGCCAAGCAGCACCTGAATGCCCATCGGCACGTATGGACATGCCTTCTGAGGACAGCGCTGAAGTGACCTGGTTTAGCATCCTGGGTTATTTTTATTAAACATGAGTGCTCAGGACCTGAGTGCTTTTTCTCTAACTCTACCAGCTTTGCACCTTCCCCCTCTCTGAATGTTTTGAGGCACGTACTGTAAACACTGTCATTTCACGCTGCATAGCTAAGCGTAGCGATGTCCAGCTCCTAGCCGGGCAGCCTGGCTTACAATGCACTTTCTTTTCCTCTAAATTATAAAAGCTTCACCTTTTCCTTGAACATCAACACTACCAGCAGCAGCACGAGCAGCCTGCTTGGTCCCCAGAGCGTGGCGTCACCTGGTGCAAGGCAGCACCGCACCCAGGAGCCAGCATTGCACCCCAGGAGCCAGCACCGCACCCCAGGAGCCAGCACCGCACCCCAGGAGCCAGCACCGCACCCCAGGAGCCAGCGCAGGCCCTGCCTGCTCTAGCTGAAGGTGTGACACTGAGCTTGTCCCAGTAATGCCACCACACTGACAGGCTCCAGTCCCCGCGTGACAGCACAACCGACCGCCCAGCTCGGCTTCATTTGGCTCCCGCTTACCGGGTTATTGTCAGCCCCGAGTGGCAGAGCAAGAGTCCCTTCATGCCGCGCCGGGCACGGGGCAGCCGGCCCTCCCCACGGCAGGAGAAGCACCTGTGCAAGGCAAACCACGTGAATTCAGGTGCTTGGTGTGAGTGGCCTTGTGGCACAGGAGCGTGGCAGGGGCAGCGTGCCCAGCCTGCAGCCCTGCATCCCACTGCAGCTCACCGGCACCACGGGGCGATGGGTGGGAGGAGAGCTGAGCACACCAGCGAGCGGCAGCTACGCGCTCAGTTAATAACTCTAAAGGGGGAAAGAAGTCCCTACATCTTGCCTACTGAATGCCCCTGCAGAGGAAAGAACAGATTTACGGATTTCTTTTGATTAGGGAAACCAGGCATTAGAATGGCAGAACCCTTTAATACTACACGGGGGGGTGTAAAGCCAGCTCTCACAAAGGACCCTGCACGTTACCCAGCCACCACGTCCTGGGGCTTTATCCATAGCTGTGAAGCACATTGCAAGCTCTGCACGTGTGCTATAATTTTCTGTTAGAAAAAGGCCTTTTGACCCACTGCGTGCTGCTGTGTACTCTTCATTTAGCTGGGTTTGCAGACAGCATCTATTTGTTCACCTCCACTGTCACAGAAATAACGAGATCCTAGTAACCAAGCTGCCGCTTGGACTGGTATTTGAGTTTTTCTTACCTCATCCGTCCTGTACCTTTACAATGGGGGCAATCGCTATAAATGTCATTATCGTTAGTCTATCTGCCACTTCCTCCACAGAAAATACAGGTGCTCTATACGCGGAAAGAAAACAAAGAATAAAAAATATTAATTAAAATTTATCTCATTTATAATTGCTGAGATCGATTTTCTGAATACCGCCTGTTTAGAGAGGCCCAGAGAGCGGTAGCTGCGTGCGTGGCCACACACAGATAAGCAGAAGCCAGCAGGGACTGTTATTTATCCCCAGGCAGGGAGCACACACGCATCTGCTTCAGGTCTTACATTTAGAGGTTCAGGAGCTTCCCCTGCCAGCCCTCTGCCCCTACATGAATTTCATGCCTCAATTTCACCTTCACAATAAGCCTCCTATATCCAGTCGAGCACTTAATTGCTGAAAGCGGAGAGCTGCGTGCAGCTTGCCCTCAGCAACATACCTCCCAATGCCGTTGACGTTGCTCTGCAGGACGGTCATAAACTCCATTAGCCAGAAGAGGCCATTTTTAACCCGGTACCCTCTGCAGCCAGCCTCCCTGTGCCGGGGGCTCCCTGCCGTCCCCTATTTGCTCATGCCGCAGCCACCCACGCTGCTTGGCCCATCTGCCTGCTCGGCTGCCTGGTTTGCTGCTCAGACACCGGGGTCCAGCAGTGTAAGAGCTTCTCCTCCGTGAGCTGGTGCTCTGCAGGGCTCCTGGGACCTGCTGAGCACCCTGCTCGCCCTCGTCACCAGCAAGGGCAATTTCTCATGTATAATTTGACCCAGAGAACCAGATCGCACCTGCACGTGCTGTATTTGGGCAAGCTCAGACAGCTCTCCAGGAGGAACAAGACCAAGCCCATCCTGTCACGAGGGTGACTGATCACCCTCGTATCACAGCGCCTGTTCAGGCACACTTTGCTCAAAACCAGCTAGCCCAATGAGCATTTCGGCGTTACTGATCCCATGGATTGATTGAGGCAGCTCTCCCAGGAAGAAGCCCGGCAGGGAACCGTGTCCCCAGCCAGGACGAGGTGCTGTGACCATCTGCCCTGCCTGTTTGCCCCAGAGACGAGCCACCCCTGACCACCAGACGTCACCTCTTTGCTCGCACAGACACCTACCACTCCAAACAGCTGAAAAACGGCTTCCCATCTAAACCCAGCACTAAAAAACAGCGAAGACCTTTCTGGATGCTTATTTGTGCTGAAAAATGAAAACCTGAGCTGACTACAGAGGGACAGTTAACTAAAATAATATTTACAGATATAAGAGAAGCACTTTCAGTGGGAAACTGGTTCATATTAGTCCTTATCAACACCTCAGCATCGCACTCACATGACGGACCTTCAGGCACGTCCTGACACTCTCTACTCCAGCCATCAGCACGAAAACCTCGCTATTGACGTTGCTGCTTTATCTTTCCATCTCGGTGAAACTTGTACAAAGGGATACTCGCACAGCAATCAGTTTCTGTCCAAAACCCCCTGGAAAGCCTAAATGCATTTCTAACTTTATTGAGGTGCCTTTATTTGATGTTTCCTAATGCTCTTTGTTTCCTTGAGTAGCCATGTGGAATGGTTTTACTACATGACCAGGTTTTCAGTTTAGGGTGTTAGTAGTTTTGACCCAATTCAGTGTAAATTGGATCTTGTTTTTCGCAAAGAACATGGGGCCCGATTTAACTCCAGCTGACAAAATTTTCCGGAGATTTATAGGTTTTGAATCAGCCCCATAATCTTCAGTTCTTAAACTGCTGTACAATGATTTATGTCTCTTCCCTCACACTTTCCTCTTCATTCTGAGAAACCTCTCGGAAAGCAGAGGAACCTTGTTTCATCATCCCATGTTAAACTGGCAATTTTGTGTAGCCCTCTGCCTGGGAGAACGATTGCAAAGGCAACGTCCAAGAGACCTGGAGGAGAGATCCTGCCTTGGTGTCTTCACACAACGAAGTTCTCTGCTCATCTCGCAGCTCAAAAAAAGAAAGGGGATAACAAGGGAGGTTAGCTGGTGTCATACACTTTTCAAAGTATTTTTAAAATACACGTTTTGTTCTCTCTCACAGTGGAGACGATATCTGGAGCAATCCCGCGAGGATCCCAGCCAGCATACCATACCTCCGCACATGCCGCGTGGGGCACGACCGGCTCCGGAGAGGCTGGGACAGCCCTGGAGCCAAGCAGATGGAGCAGGGCAGTCACTCGCCAGGCGTGGAGCACCGTGTGCTCGCCGGGAGACGCGCAGGATGCCCCTTGCCGCTGCTCGATGGTGAACACCTTTAAACCCGGCTCACTGTAACCTCGCTCTGCAGATCGCCTTGGATCAAGAAGAGCAGGAGGCTCAGCCCCCCCGGTAGAGAGGGCTAAGGGCTGCCGTGTAACCCACACACCCCACGCGTGCCCAGATCCGGCACGGGCACTGGGAGGAGCAGGACTGTACCTGGCTGGAACAGTTTCTTCTGTACAGGCATCTGTTGAACATCTGCCCAAGGATGCTCAGGCCCACGGTAAACCAGCGCTGAATGGGAACAGGAGGAGCTGGCCAGGAATTCCCTCCAGACTAGCTGTGCTCACCCAAACCCCAGTTAGGATAGGTTTTTCTGCCTGATTTTGTTTGTTTTATCCCAGGAGTAAAAATAGTTGGGCTTTGTTCTTTTGGGTGGGTACAAATAATTTTTAATGGCAACTTGCCCATTCAAAATGCACACTCCAGACTATTTCAAGCAGTAAAAGCAGTTCTTTGCCAAAATCAAGTGCTAATCCTTTATCTGAAGCTATTAAAACACTATCATTAGTTCAAGCAGAAAAACAATGCTTCCTGCCAGAACCAGAGTTATCTTTTCTTATCATTAAGTCATGAAGGGAAGAAGAAATAAATACACCAGTACACCAAAAAATGGTTGCTCTAATGAGTAAAAATAACTCTGTCAAAATAGGTACATGTAGCAGATACTTATCCAAAAATACAGAACTGAACATAATAGTCCAGTGGGTTTAAAATGAATGCGCGTTTTGGCATTTGCGGCTGGAATACCAGAATGCTGCCAGACTCTGGTCCCACAGGGGGGTCACTGGGGCCATGGGCTGCAGCGGGTGCAGGGTCAGGCCATGAAGGCTTGGAGCTCCTCACTGCCGGACTGGGCATAGCCCAAACCCCAGGTGCAGCCCCTCGCAGGGCAGCTTTCCACACAGATCAGGGACGCCACACCAGCGTCTTCACCCACCGCAGCCCCGCGGCGCTGCCGGCAGGCGCGGCAGAGCACCCTGTGCCATGACAAACGCTGCAAAAGAGCCACCATGGGGAGCTCGCCTGGACCCTGTAGGTGTGAGGCACGGGCAGATGCATCTCGCAGTCAGCAAACAGAGGAGGGGGGTCCACAGCCACATCCCAGGGCTCCAGGGGCACCGCCGTCTCCAGAGAGTCCGCAAACGTGCCTGGGGTGGGGGAACAAGGCAAGAAGAGATACAGGGTGGTAGGGACATGGGGAACCTGCCTGGATGCCCCTTGGCACCAAGGGCTGCCTCTGCTGGCAATGGGGACAGCCGCTGCCACCTCCATCACCTGCAAAAGGAGAGCCCAACTGAGCCAGCTGCCCGGTGCTCCCCTCGCCTGTATTTTGGCTGTAGCTCTTTCCTAAGAAGCAGAGCCCGGTCGCCCAGGTACCATCAGTTGCAGAGACTGGACACATGCAGGGGACTGGACATCAGCAAATTCAGCAGACCCGGCAGAAGGAAGCACCCGTCACCCCTTGCAGCCCGGGCATGGGCTGGGTGCAGGGACAGGAGAGCTCGCTGGCTCGTGCAATCCCCACGCATGACATCTTTGACTTTTTCTTTGGAGAAAGCCTTGCTGATGGCCCAAAGCTGGGGGAGAGGGGCAGTTTTGCCCTGTCCTGCGTGGCCCCAGGGAAGTCAGCTGCCTGCTGCCTGAGGATGCCGATCCACTTACCCCCGTAGGGCTCACTGGGGCTGGAAGGGCGCTCCTGCTTTCGGTGAACATTTGCAGCTCGTACTGGCAAAACCAAATGAGAATTAACGGTCACAGAGAGCCTGCTGGAAGGGGACAGAGCTGCAGGCTGAGCCCCGCTCCCCACCGACACCAGCATGCACCAAGCTTCACGGGACTGGAACCAGTTCCGGTGTTGCAACCACCACCCTCCTGCTGCAAGAGCGGCAGCTGGGAAAGAACAAAAATCAGAACTGGCTCTTGCTTTGCTCAGAGGTTGCCTCCGTGCAGGCCAGCGCACAGCCGTCCCCGTCCCACAGAGGGGTGGCAGCGAGTGTCCTGTGTCCCCAGCCCTGTGGGCTCCTGGCATGTGTGTTCTGTCCCGTGATAAACGCCAGTCCCGTGCCACTAACCACAGCCTGTGCTCCGGTGCTGACCTCTGCAGAGTCCTTACACTTACTGAAGAAAGTGATGTGCAATTACTTTTTTTTTTTTTTTACACTGGAAACATAACACAAGCTGAAAGTTCAAGAATTTTTCATTGTATATTACACATCTCAAAAACATATCTGAAGTAATTTCTTAGTGCAGCGGGCCGAGGTATAAATCTGTCGCACAGTTGTGCATACTAACGTCACCTCCTTACTCAATATGTGTTCAACGCAGTCAGGCTCCGGACCACCATGTAATTTGGTGGGGCAGTCCTATAGCAGCATGTGCTAGCTGCAGACTTTATGAAGGCATCTTTGGCTTCATCCACAGAAATATAGAAGATGCCGGGGGGAAAAAAAAAAAAGAATAAAACTAGGTAGTTTGAAAATGCATAGTTGATGTGATCTTCTGAAAGTTTTTTAATCACAAGGGGAAAAAAATATTAAAAGACCAGTCAAAATTCATTAGCAATTTCCATGCTTCATTTAAGGTTGTCCATGTGGAGATTTTTTTTTTTAATAGGCTAAATCATTGTGATTTTCCCTACGAGCAAAGCCCCCAGTCTCAGCAAAGAGCTGGTTTAAAGGTCTGTCACTAAGCAACCAAAATTCGCACACTTGAGTGCGAATGGATGCACCTGAGCATCCATTTGCTTGTCACCACCCATTACATCCCTTTGCATAAGCGGGGCTAACCCCACCGTTTGGGTTTAACGAGACAGTAGGCAATGTCAGAGGAGGTCACGCAGGGGCACTGCCACGGTGCCGGCGCTGGAACCGCCACGGCTCTATGGCCGTCCTTCCACTTTCCATAGGAGGCAGAAAACACCTTGTCATATCTTTGGACATATTCCAACAACAGATGAAAAAGACGTTTTACCTCTCTTCTGCTTGAAGCTCTGCCGTTTTTGGAGGGGACGGGGCGGGAAAGCGTTCACGTCCTGGAAGGAAACAGGAAGGCAAGATTGCTGTTGGCATTTACTGACTTGCAGTGCTACCGTTTAATGTCATGACAATAAGCCAAGTTCCCTCTTCTAGAGAGGGTGATTTGCACCCTTTACTCTTCCCTCACCTTCCCCCCCGCCTTTCACTCTCGCTCCCCGTTGCCCTCACAAGCTGTGTCGTCCCCGGGCAATGCTGCACCCAGGGCAGGCACCTGCACGGCTGCCGTCTGCGCCCGGCCCTGCCTCCACCGGCTCTGGGGGTGCGGAGGGCTCCATGCCGGGACGGGGCTGGGGAGCCGCAGCGACGCCTGCGTGAAAGAGGGGTTCAGCAGGGGTGACGTCTGGGAACGCTCCCAAAGCGCGGTTACAAATTGCCGCTGGTTTGCAGGGAAGAGGGATGCCCAGGAACACTGCGAGTAGCGTGCGTGGCACCTGACGGGGCATTTAACCCGCCGATGATGAGGTCTTTTCCAGTGCTTCTGCACGGAGGGGCTGCAGGCTGGCGGCAGCATCAAACGAAGGGGAAGGCGGGCAGCTGGAAAGCAGCACACAGCCGCAGCAGAGAGCAAAGGCAAGTCCCAGGCTGCCTTCCCAGCTTTTTCATCTCAACCGCTGCTTTGAAATATTGTATAGATGAGAAGAAGAAATAGATCTGAAAATGATCTTCCAGGGGAATTTGTTCAGGCAGATTTGTCCAGCTCAGCACTCTTTTATCAAAATCAGTTGCCAAACTAAGTTATTTTGGTGGTGAGCAATCTCCTCACTGATTTCAAACTCACTCAGAAAACAGTCTGCTGTGAATCAGACCACTCCTGCTAATCATCTGGAATAAAGTCACTGCTATATCTCATGACCTGCTTTGCCTCCTGGCTCACTCCGTGCCATGGCATCCTTTGCTCCAGCGTGACAGGGCAGAGGCCAGTGCCAACAGCATGTGCCCACGCTAGTGGGAAACACCAGCTCTAAAAACTCTTGCTTTTAGAAGAAACTTGCAGAGTTCACACAACGTCTGCAGCACCCACCCAGCAAACTCTCAACGTTTCACTGCGCTGCAGATCACATTTGTCAGACTTTTCCCACTTCCCAGTGTTGCACCCTCTGTCCCTTCCTGCCTGGACACCAGCCCAGCCCTCGGCCTCCCTGAGCCCTGCCGAGCTGCTGCAGCTCAGGCCGGGCAGCACTGCCAGCCCGCGCCAGGGTACGGCTGCTGCCGGGACCGCGGGGGCGCGGGCGGCTGCGCGCAGTCCCCCCTTCCTGGCAAGCCCCAGCACCCAGCCCTCGGGCAACCAGAGCATGGAAGAGAGGATGCTCTGAGGTTTGCTCCTGTTGCAAAACCAGAATTCCACGACGTTGCCTTCCAGTACAGCGTGGCAGGCAGCAGCACCAGCCAAACAGCACCCTATAGCCCTTACCAGCAGACTGGCAACACTATAGTCCTCACCGGCAGACCAGCACTCTATACCCCATCTATAGCTCGAGCCGACGACAGGCACAGCAGGACTGGCCGGGGCGGCTGCTCTGCGGGACGAGGCTTCGGCATCAGTCCCATCACCTGCGGAGCTGCTGGTGCTGGCCATACCTGGCTTGTCGGGGGGAGGAGGAGGAGGGAGGTCTGGGCTCCCACAGCTCACCAGATCCTTGCTCCTGCTCGGAAACATGCATACATAAACCATCACAAATCAAATCCGTACTGGAGGCAGACAGGCTGGGCGGGAACGCTTTAGATCCATCTCTGTTCTCTCCCTCAGAGCGGCAGCACCAGCGAGGGGATAAATGAATCTCAGCAAAGGAAATTGGGAGAAAGCAATCTGTTCTGTGAGGGAGGGGAAACAAAGGAAAGCAAATGCATCTCCATGAGCAGTGGAACTAATGAGGTTTGGTTCCTTTCAAATTTGCCTCTTAGTGATGAAGCCTTACAAAATCATTCTCAAATTCTCTGTTCTCTGCGTAGATGTGTAATCCACCTCTTTTTCCTGCTTACAAACTCTTACCACACAGTATTTTCAGGCACCCAGTATGCCGGCTGCCATCCTGAACTGCAGAAAGGTTCAGCCGTTATTGGGAGCAAATCCACGACTGCTCAGCTCTGTCCCCGGCTGCCCATTCTTTTTAATTTGGGAAAATGTCCTTATTATTCTGTTTTCTACTAATTCATTAAGCCTACCTGAGTTACAGTGACATGATCAGGTATTACTGGGAGGGACATGCAAAACCGGTGACTACATAAAACCTCCTCCTCTGCACGTGCCGGGTGCCAGATCGCCAGCAGAGAAGGGAGCGAGGCTGGGAAGCAGGCGGGACCCCCACGCTGGGGGACGAGAACCAGATTCTCCTCTCCCACACCAAGGTCAGGGCGGCTGCCCGGGAATCGGCACGACAAGATGATCTGCTGCTGCTGAATTGACAATGTGAGTGGTAAAATGTTTACTCAGATTGCTAAAAATATCGCGCAGGAATTCTCCAGCATTTTGGGTGCTTCGTGCTCCCAGCCGGGCTAACAGCATTGCGGAAGGATTTCTGCCCAAGCAAGGAAAAAGTGTGCAAAGACCAAGAGATAACTGGGGATGAAGTTTTGATTTACATTTCATTCTGATGAACTAGGAAAAGACTTTTGCAAAACAGATCAAAGAGACTGTTTAAGTGACAAGAAACATTAATCTGGATTAGGATCGTGTCAATACAAGCATCAGCTGAGATCCACTGATTTACATCACTTCACAAACTATCCGCCTAAGTCTCAGGAAGTCTGAAATGCTTTTAGAACTGATACAATGGGGCATTAAATAAACAATAAATCAACTCTACCAGTGCAAATGTACTAATTCTGCCTACAGAGAAAATTCAAAACTATTTTATTAAGTATTTGAAGTGTTTAAAGTTTAAGATTAATTATTTTATCCAGTATGCAGACACGTGTTCATATTGTGTTTAAGCATCCCTCGAGGAGAAATGCAACACTATTCCCTCAGAAGGGTGGGCAGCACTGTAGGAACACTGCTATTAGGTGCAGCCTTTACATGAACGATGTTTTACAATTTTTGTTCAATGAAATTGGGTGCCATATAACAGACACAATCACAATCCCTTCTTCGAAAACTCATTGTTTTGTGGGTTCACAATGGAAAACTGGGGCAATGCCTTCATCCAAGTGAAAGCATAACCTTCCCCAAAAGCGGGTGTTTTACAGACAACACCTTCAACAACCATATTTAAAGTTACGGCCATCGCTTTACAGACATACTTTTTTCTGACACCTCAAAGAAAATAAATCTGTCATATTTAATCCAAAAAGGATTTTATTTTCCCAAGCAATAAAATCCAGGGAAATAGGAAGTCTTGGTGAAAACACCTTGTAAGTGACTCATAAGCACACAACAGGGAATGAAGGCATCTTTAAATACCACATGAAGAAGAGCAACATTATTAATGTTCCCAGTTAACATCCACTCCAGCCGGCTTTTCAAAAAGGAAAGGAACGGTATTTTCTCCATTTTTAGCCCCAGTGTGAAATATTAGCAAATATTCCCCAAGTTCTTTGTTGAAATAAGCCTCCTGGTTGCCCTCTAACACAGTCTCCTTCCCTGCCTGCCCTCCAGGTTGAAGCCACATTGTTCTCTCCCCGGTATTTTCAGCTGCGCACTTTTCCCAAAAGATAAACTCTTACATCTTAAAGTCTCACCTGATCGACTCTTCCTTCTCCACCGCTGTTCAAGGACACAGCTGTCATTGGCTTGAGAAATGAACGTCTCGTGGCGGTGCTTGGGGCTGGAAACGCCACACCAGCGGAGGAAGTTGCGTTAGCGAGTGCCTCCAGGCTCCGACGGGGCTCTGCTGTGCTGCTGCGGTTTTGGGTCCATAAAACGTACTCATAAGTATGTACTGTGTACTTACTCACACCCTGCTTGTGGAGGGCGAGGGAACCAAAAGGCACATTTGCCACTTTGCAAACAGGGTGTCTCCAGGGTATTGGGGCCTCTAAAAGGACCATCCTCACCAAAGTCAGCTGTAAACTCCCCTCTCCTTCAACAGAGCAGCTCAGGCTCTCGCGCTCGCGTCCACTGTGCCGGCATGCAAACTCACCTGCACAGGGTACAATTTAAAGACTGAAATTATTGCAGTTCAGAGAACCGCTTGCTTCTCTTTTACTGCCTGCGCCCCCCCACATCCAGCCCTATTTCTGACGAAGGCACAGGCAGCACGTCCCCCCGGTGCCGCTGTCAGCCTCTCTTCCTCCCTCCACCCCTTCTAGTGCGCCCGGAGCACCTAGCCGGCTGCTCCCCGCTGCCCGAGCAGGCAGGGAAACCTGTCCGTGCCAGGCGTGAGGAAGCCCCGGCAAAGCCTGGCTGGCAGATCCGCCTTCAGGAGCCAGAGCCACCAGAGCCACCTCGTCCCGCGGCAAACGGGCGCCGGGCGGCGGCTGCTGCGGGCGGCGGCTCCCTCGCTAGGTGGCGCTGCCGGCCCGGGAACGGCCCGCTCCCGCGGCGGGGTCCCTCCGCCGCCGTGTCCCTCCGCCGCCGTGCTTGTCGCGATAAACGCAATACGCTCTTCTTTTTGTTATTTCCCCCCCTCGTAGCTCTCCGCAGCAATTTGTTTCCCTACAGTGCAATCTCGATGCCATGAAATAATCATGGAAAAAGTAACTAAGAGCATAAATCAAAGGCTGGTATCGAAACGCTCCTTGCTTTCCAAGTGCCGCAGCGCTTGCCCGCACGTGCATCTGGGCCGGCTCCCCCGAGCCGTTCGCCGCAGAGGTTCAGGTAACCTCACGGCCTCGCCCCGGGATGCAGGGACAGCGGCGTGACAGACAGACAGACAGACAGACAGAGGATGCGAAGCCCTACCGACCGCCGGGGTCAGCCGGGACCTTGGGCCCTCACGCCTATTTTGAAAAACGTGATCAAAGATGTGCAAGTTTGGCTTCTTTCTGAACCAAACCAACCGCTAGATTCCAGATTAAAACGTCAATCAAATATGTAGGCTTCTCACTTTGTGTCACTTGTTACGTAAAGTACAGAACTCTGTCCTTTGAAGTGGAAAATCATTTCCAAATCAAAGTTTGAAATATTTTGATAGCATCAAAATCCCCCATGTCCAGCTCTTACAGTCTCCCATACTTTATTGATCCAAAACACAATTCTAGTTAAATCATTCCAGTTTGATAAAATATTTAAGGCTGGCATATCTATCACCAACATTTATTTTTTATTCAAAGCTCCTAGGAGCACATCTATTCTTCAGTCACCTTTATGAAATATTCCTTTCACCTACTTTAAGACTCTATACAAAAGCTTTTTAAAAATAAAGACTATTTCATAAGAGTTCTACACAGGAGAAAGTTTAAACTCTCAGTCCTTACTCTGCACATGCTCAAAGAGATTTTCTAGAGCTCCTGCCCCCACCACCACTGCATTTAAACAGTCCAAAATAAAGTCAGGAGTGCTTACATCTGGTTTTTTCCCCTCCCTCTATTTTCTGTTTTCTAAACAAATAGAAAATGCCCAATCGTTAGTTTTAGGAGGGATATAACACTGCAGTCAGCATCAGTTCATTTGTAAGATATCGTAGTTCATTAATGACATTTTTAAAGAAAGAAGCGCTGCAGCCGTGTCCACGTAGCAGTCACAAGGAAGGTGAAATTCCTTGTGACTCTCTTGGAGCGTCTCCTTGAGACGCTCCAAGCGCTGGACGGTCTGCAACAGCAACCAAGTACAGTCACATTGGAAAGCTGGGCTTAAGGATCACTGAAATCAATGGATGTGCCCCACCAAATTCGCTGGGTTTCACAGCCAGGACTCTAGGCTTACTTCATCCTCTCCCACCTATTTCTTTAGCTTTATTATAAAGTTTTTTCTTTTTTTAAAACAGGTTTGAACACTACCTTCATCTAAGCCAGAGCCGAGGTTACTGATGACTGTCAGCAAGTCAGACACCACAGCCGCACTGCTGTCCACGTACCATTTGCAGAGCAGTAGCTAGAAACCTGTCTGTAATCTATTTTGAAAGATCAAGGCAAGAACTAATGCATGGTGCCATTTGATTATCAAGACTCATGGGGTACAACGCTACAAAAGGAAATATGTAGTCATCTTTACTGGAGTGCAGCCACAGCCTCAGTGGAGCTGCTTTTGATCCACTGTGACTATCTTAAACCCAGAGCTTTTGTTTCCACTGATCCGACCCTACTGGAGCCAGCTGGGTCCTGGGACAAGGCCAGGACCATTTTGGCTCATGGAGTCACATATTTTTTTGCAGGCGTACTGCTACGGAAAGACAGTTTTAGGACCTGTCTCCCCATCTTCCTTCGCTCATAAATGCTGAAGAAATGAAGCTAAGGCTCACTCCCGTACAGAAGAGTATTCTGTCACAGCAGCGGTTGTGGAAAAAAGTTAAACACCTTACTTCAGGGTCAAATTTGTTTTTTCACTAGTGATGAAGGTGGGACAGAGACCCAGCAAATCCCCCAGAGGCAGGCAGTCATTCGTGACCCGTGCTGAAGCCCCAGCTCTGAGATCTAACATCAGGGTGAAGCACCTGCCGGGTCCCGTGTTCTCTCCAGGCTGCACCGCATCTCGACTCACCCAGGGCAGCGAACCTGACCCACGGCTCGGCCCAGAGCACCCTGCTGCTGGGGGGGTGGTGGAGAGCAGCCCCCATGGTGCTCTGAGGAGGGATCCTCAGTCACAGGATGCAGCAACCACACATCAGGGGAACTTTGTCATATGCTGTATTTTCATCTCCATGCACACAACAGAGTTTCCCCTTCCTCAGGTGCTTCTCCTTTGTAGGAGGAATTTGCTTGGCGATTTGTCTCTGAGACCACAAGACTAACAAATCCAGCTCAGGCAACAGACCCAGGGGCACCTGCAGCAGACCTCTAAAGCAATGTGTACAGGGCTTTATGTGCCCTCCCCACCCCGCTGAGGAAAGTATTTTTCCTTGTTTTGTGCACAAACCTTGACTGAGAGATATGCCATTTCCCTGGGAAACGAGGGAGGTGCGTGCAGGGCAGTGCCCTCCCCACAGGCTGCCATACCCAGCCCGAAGCTCGTGGTGTGTGGCCGTGGTTGACGTCCCGCTTCCCAGCGAGGAGCACCAGCTCAGCCGCGCGCCTGGGTCCCCTCCGTGCGCCCGCACAGGCGTGGAGCAGCTGGGCTGCACCAGCACAAACAGCAGCCAGCCCGGGAGCTGCGACGGCAAACCAGGAGCTGCCTGGCCAGAGCCGTCTCACCCTGCTCACTCATTCTCTCTTTTAGCTCATTAATCTGCAAAGCAAAGAAAACCAGTAAAGGTTTAAGGTCTGTTTGCTCTTGACAAGTAGCAATCTCCCCTTTCACAGCAATGGTCACAATGCAGCTCTTGCTCAAAGCCCTTTTCTCTGCTGCCTGAGCGGCTGTTTGAAGCGCTGCAGCAGGGAAGGACGAGGAAGGCGATGCGGGCACCAGGCACCAGGGTCTCTTCCCCCGTGCTAGGGGCTGTGCCCCCCCAGCGCTGCGCCGCGCTCGCCTGCCCCAGCGCACCGGAGCTGGGTGCGAGCCGAGAGCCGTGCTGCGCAACGGCATTCGGGGAAGCTCGACTCATGACAGGGTTTGGGAAATTCGTCACTGGATAAACCTGTAGAAAACGAAGATGTCTCAGATGCTCAAGGGTATCACCTGCTCGTGCCAGGAGAAGATTTGAGCATGGCTGTCAGAAAAGGAGGGCTGGGGATCAACTGTGCTGAGGACGCCCCAGGTCTTCCCTGGAAGACAGCGGTGCTGCAGCCCAGCTCTGAGAGGTGCAAACCATCATCACTTCTCCCGCCTCTGGTCAAGATTTGATAGCTCAGCATCTCTGGAAACCATGCCAACAACATAGATTGACAAAAAAAGCAGCATTTGGCCCCGAGTCCCTCCAATATTTGTTTTTACTATAAAAGGAGAATTGGACTGTAGATGACACATGGGTTAGCTGATTAGGTTACACAAGTAACTGGGAAAGCAGTGTTATGTTTTCAAATGCCCTGTTCTGCTTTTGACAGTTCAAATTCTTCTTAAACTTCACCTCAGGCTACACAACTTGTTCCAACTCCAGACCTGTAGCTATGCTATTTTAAGTGCTAATAAGCACAGTCTTACTACCAGGCACTGCTCATCTCAAAGCATCTCCATCCAACAACCACCTTGAAGAGCTTGTCAGTAAAGCCAGCTCTTTGGTCTTCTGCATATTCCAAAATATTATTCTTCCTAAAGGAACAAAGCCATACTTGTGGCCGCCTAGGTTTGGAAAGGAAACCCAGGGGGGTCCGACCGAGGATTTCCTTCATCGTTCTCCTGCTGTGAGCACACCGCCGACCCCAGGTCAGCACCTTTCTCCTCCTCCTCTCCTGGATTTCCCAGGGTAGACACTTTGCCATCATAAGTTTCTGCTTCCTAATGACAACCTGGAGGCAGGCAGTGATGGAGAGCTACCGGGACCTAGTGCAGCAGATTGGAGCTCTGCTTCCAGCAAGTGTGAGGCTCAAAGCCTTACTGTTACTATTTTCATTTTACAGCCATTTTACAAAGACTATCAAATGATAAAAAAAAAATACAGCCTCAAAAGCAATAACAGTAAAAGAAGGACGGCTGAGACTTTAATCCAGAGCAGTGCAGAGCAATCTAGGAGCTTTGCCTCAGCTCCAGCTACTTTATGAACTGGAAATTTGAGCCAAACTGCAAAATGTGTAATGTGGATTGCCAAACCAGAAAACTGAAGCTGCCCAGAGCTGCAGGGGTTGTTTGAGACCCTCTCTAATGGCAGGGTGAGTAACAAATACCTATTTCTAAAATAAACCATGGGGAGTTTTCAGAAGGAGATTTGCCCTCAGCAGCGACACAGCCCTGTCCCCGGCCCAGAGCTCTCCTCAAGCTGCCCACAAGCTACAGCAAGCCTTGGAAACGTGAATGTCATCACGTGCCCGAGCAGCCCAGCTCCGTCATTGCACTTTTAAAAACCTTACCCAGTCCCTTAAGGGACACCAACATCTCCGCTCCTCCTCTGCTTGCTGGGGTATTTGACAGCATATTTACCATGAAAAGGAAGGATTTTCTGCCCTCGTAAGACCCACCTGAGATTTACCATTTGTTGTTAGCCCTGCCTTTGTACTTGCAGGTCGATGTAGCTCAGCAGCCACCCTCATCCTTTGCAGGTGGAGCAGATGTCGCTCCCTTGTCCGAAACAGGAGCTGCATCTGTTGTCAAAGAAAAATAACTTCAGTGTACAGTGAGAAAGCCTCAGAAGTGCAATTTCAGATGCATGTTATATCCCTGCATTTCACCTCACTTACCGCCACAAGAAGGCTCCTATTCAGCTCTACAGTGTGCCGTACACCTCCATCGCCATTCAGCCACACAAGCTAAGCCCGTAACAGGGAGGACTGTCACCACCCTCCATCCTCACCACCAGACACGGTCCTCCTCACACCCCACTCTTCCCTAGCACATTTAAGCCCATTACGTTCTGCCCTGCTCACAGACGTGCAAAGTGATCCTTTTCTCCATGCATCAGTCCTCAAAGCGTTCACACAACATCAGAAAAAAATTGAGCTGAAGATGTCAAAATGGGATTTTTGATTGCTCTGCCTAGGTGGGGGAAGGACATTTGCAACCAAGAACATGGCAAAACAGACACGAGCACACAAAATATTCACATGTGTATTTATATTTGTCTAGAAAAAACTGTTGGAAAATGTTGCCCTTCTGCTTGTAACCACTGTGTCCTGAGCATGAATACTTTTGGCTTTTTCCAAGAAAGGGCTCCAAATCAACAATAACAGCAGAGCTTCAGGCTACTTCTTATCACCAAGGGACAGGGTTGGTTGATCTTGCCATTTACTCCTTCTGACACTTCAAGAAGGGCAGGTCAGCCGTGCATGTGACTCTGCACACCCCTGGACTTCTCAGCTCCGCACCTCCACTGCCAGGATCCCAACTCACTGAGTTGACCTTCACTAGAACAGGGACCCACCTGCCCCTCTCCGCAAGGAGACATAGCATCATCTCCTCGTAGCACAGGTGGACCAAGGCACAGGAGCCCTGGCTCCAAAGTTCGAGTGCCTTTGTGGGCTCTCCACCAACTGCATCGCAGCGCTTGGGAGGCTCTGGTATGCTTTGCTTGTTTTCTTCAGGGATGTGCAACTTTCCCCTTTCCCCTCTCCATATCTAAGTAGCAGGGCTTAAACGATGGAAGATGTCAGTCTTTAAAGTGATAAAGCTTTCTCACCAAATTCTTTTTCTTAAAAAAACAAGGGAAAGAATAACATTTATTCAATCACATGACTATTAAAGTATCTATTTTTCTGCACTCTGGCACTGCTTTCCCAAAAGACAGCATTTTCTTCATGAAATACCAGCGAGTCTTGGGCATGACTTTAGAGAACACCAGAAATAGTGTGTGGAAGGAGAAAAGCAGTATTGCTTTCTTCCACATATGGATACCAGTTCCAATGAGGGATTTACGCACACCAATATAATCCCTTTTGATTCTGACATAGCTGGGATCTTGTTAGACCCTCTTGTACTTTTTCTTCCATCTATACGATTGTCGATTCATTTTCTTGTACTCTCTATTTTTGGCCATCTTTTGCCTCAGTTTCAGTGTGGCTCAATCACAGCTTCTCCTTCAGCCCCCACAAGCACCCCCAGTCGCTCCTTCCTCACCTGGTGCAGACAGGGCCATCAGGGCACTGCCTCCACCCTGGATCTGCAGCCCGAGAACAAGGTGGACACATCTCCACATCCCTGCCACCCGGACACATCCAGGTGTCACAGCTCCTCTTGGACATCCCCACGGAGCAATGGCTCTTCCACTTTGGGCTTGGCCCTGCTTGGTCCTGCTCATGCCCGCCCCAAGCACTACAGGAAAGGCAATTATACCGTCCTTCACTTTCACTGCTGCCAGCCTTCTCACTGAACCCTTTGTCACCTAAAAGGTGGTCAGTCCTGTCATAGCGCAGGCAGGGTCTTGGTGGCAATTTCCACCCACCTCACTGTGCTCGGTAGGGCTGTGCCACCGTGGTGGGCTGGCTGCGGTGCCAGCATACATATTAGAAAACTGTACAAGAGTATGTTCGTGCCACTTCCCACAACATCCTTCAGATTTGAAATCAATCTGCAAAGCCCCTTTGTGATGCCTGGAAAGCCACTCAGGTCCAGGTCTGGATCCAATAGCCCAGAAGTCTCTTGCCCATTGATACATCCCCATAGCCCAGCTGCCACCGTAGCTCAAGGGATGAAGGGTCATCTTAATTACCGAGGTGCACACTGAGGGCTGCATCACTCTGCGACCAGCACAGCCTTGCTCTTGCACTGCTGAAGGCAACGGCAAAGCTCCCATTTGTCCCAGAAGGGCAGAGCTCTTTCTTGAAAGCTTAAATTTGTGCACAAATACTGTCCAGCTACACCTAAGCAACTGCCGTGCTGTGGTTTGAACAAGGGCACGCTGTCACAACCATTCATGATTTATATTGTATAGTCAGGAGAAGTCTATGAATATTAATTCATTTAGTTCTGCTGTCATAAATAGCCTTATTCAGCCAACGCCCATAAAAGTACAAATAGTCCAGTGTTAACTCTTGGAAAACTCCAGCATAAAACTGGAACAGGCTCACAGCTCACCAGCATGGGCCAAACCCAAGCTGGGGTTACTGACTGCAAGCAGCTTTAACCATGGCAGATGTACCATGGCTCTTGCATACTTAAAGGCACAGAAAAACCTATTGGTTTTTCCAGCCTTCACCATCTTGTCTTGCAGCTAAAGTGTTTCTTTATTAATTAATAGAGCACAGCTTGCTGTATAGAGCAGCTATCCATCTCTGAGACCTAGGAAAGCGTCCCAGGCTCTGAAGCAAAATTAAAACTTAGGCACAGGGAAATAAGCCACAGAAGCTTCAGTAGCTACAAACCCCTCAGGTACCTAACCACGTTCAGTAGGCACGCTTTAGACCATGAGGATCCCCGCATCAGGCCTGGGCACACCGAACGCTCTGTGCCCCGAT
This sequence comes from Mycteria americana, assembly GCF_035582795.1. NCBI lineage: Eukaryota > Metazoa > Chordata > Aves > Ciconiiformes > Ciconiidae > Mycteria > Mycteria americana. The sequence continues at coordinate 10,552,782 of NC_134375.1, read as the reverse complement.
CCCACCGCGGTGGGAGGCTGCTCAGGAGAGGGCTCCCTGGGGAGCTGTGCCCAGCCGAGCGTCTCACGTAAAACCAGCGGGACGAGGGGAAATGCCCCGCTTTGCACTGTCAACACACCAGGAGGGACAAGGCTCCAGCTGCTGCCTCCCCTCCAAACTGCCTGGAGGCAACTGGGAGGCACACACCTCTGCAGGTTTTGTTCTAGGGATGTGGACAGTCCAAGCTGAAATCCCAAAAAGCTGTCCGTAAGATAAAGGCAATGGAACAAAATAAAGAGTATTTCTTCTATATCTCTGTTTTATCCTGAGCGTAGTAATCAATAATTTTATGCACTGAAGAAATGTTTATCTTAAATGGAATTTCCCTTCTCCATTTAAAGACCTCTGATATTCGCCTTCTACTTTTCAGCTCTTCTTAGACACTGGTGAAATCACCTGGTTCCCGTAACATGTTACAAATGGTCTTGGGTGCCCTGTTTACATTACAACACCACAAATTAGGTACTAGGTACTGGCTACGCTCCAGTGGACGTGAGAGCATCCGCATTCCTACAGAGTTACAATGCTTCCTCCAAAGATTGAATTTATATCCACATCCAAGCTAAATAAATCATGTGCCATGGTCCCTAAAACAACTCACTTATCATGCTTAGTGTGAATAATGAAATGTCATAATATTTGTCCAAGACACGTGGTTTATTTTGCTTTCAATATCTAAGGTCTTGCAGCAAAAAAAAAAAAAAAAAAAAAATGGAGGTAATGTTTCCTCTCAGTGTTTTTTGGTATCTCCTAGTGGAAACAGACCTTGTACTGACAGGGGCTGGAGGGGAGGAAGGTACCTGGGACTTCCCTGGAGCAGAATCCAGTTTGGCCCTGTAAGGTACCATCTCCTGCTCAGCAGACCTGGGCTCGGGGCAGCTCTCCAGGCGATGCTGCAAAATTAAAGCCAAGCAAAGCCCCAGAACGGGCAGCGCAGGAGCAGTGCCCTGTGCTCAGACCAGCCGAGGAGCCCACAGCTCACATCAGCCAGAACTGGTGGCCACACTTCGGCAGCAGCCCTGGGAGTTACCTGCAGGGACGTGTTCTGGAGCCCAAGTCCTGTTTTCCATGCTGTGCAAATGCCTCCCCGGCTGCCTCTCCTGGAGCAGCGTCTCACTGCCAGCAACAGCCAAGAGGAAAGATAGAAGTGCCAGCGGGTTTTAGGCTGTCTTCAAAGCTGGACAGGGGTAGCACCAGAAACATCCATGCTTTCCCCATCAGAAAACAACTCACCATGAGGTGCTCGCCCATGGAGGCTTTGCCCACTTGCCTTACAACCCCAGCAACACCCCGCAAAGCCCAGCTCCCGCAGAGCATCTCCAGCCCTGGGGCCACAGCGAGAGCCCTGCCCAGCCCAGCGGGGTCCTGACCTGTCCCCTGCTCCCCCTGCAGCAATCTTCTCGGCCTCCAAACACGCTGCCACAGGAATACCGAAAAGGGCTAATTCCTCAATTATCATTATTTTTGGCACAAAAGCCTCTCAGAGCGCCTGGCCTGCACAGCTCCCGTGCTCGACCATCGGCATGGCGCAGGGAAGAGCGGAGCCATCAGCACCGCAAGGGCAGCTGCAGGCGCAGACTCGCTGCTCCCACGGGGAGAGCCGGAGGGTCCCAGCACACCCGGAGCCGTAACCGCCTCTGCCAAAACCACCTCCGCCCTCCTGCCGTGCACAGGAGCTCCCCGCCTGCTGCCCCCACGGACTTGTCTCTGCTCAGCCGCACCGACCGTCCTCAGCGCAGGGGGGATTTGGAGCAAACCAGCCGTTATTGTTTCAGGTGCAAGACCGTGGGCAGGCTGCAAGGACATAGGCCACATTTAAACTGATGGATGAAATGGCAAATTCAGAAGAAAATACCTGTAACGCTATCATTTATCAAGGGCAAAAATTAGAACAAAACTGACATGAAGTTCTAGCAATAACCACCAAGTTTTCATTTCTGCTCTGAAACCCCCCTTCCCAAGCCATAAATCAGGCTGAAAATCATGAACCATATTTAAGCTCTGAAAACTCTGGCTCTCAGTGGGATAAGGTCTATGCCTGGGTCTCTTGCCACAGAGTCCTTACCTTCGCAGCACAGCAGGAGATGCTCAGGATTAAAATGTGAGTGGCAACAGCAACTTAAACCACATAGGGACGACTCTGCTAGATCTGGAACCAGAGCCTGCCGCAGTCAGTAATGGGCAAGGAGCAGCCAGATGGGCTCAGCGCTGGGCAAGCCACCCACTGCTTTCCCTGGCGATATTTGTCCCAGTGGCTGCAGTCTGTGGTCAGGGCCCTGGAGAAAAGCGTGCTGGCTCCAGACGTCCATGTGAGGTATCTATACAAAAGAAAACCCAACATATGTATTGCCCTGCCTAAAGCCCAGGAGGGAACAGCAAAGTGACTTGGACCAGAGTGCAATCAAACAGCAGTCTGTTCCTGACAGTCTGATCCTTCATGGAATATAAAATCTTTTTTGTGTTTAACAAAGACTTTAAGGGTTGAGAGATCACTCTGGTTTTACAGAACTGGGCCACAGTTTTTGTATACACTTTATTGGAGCAGGCAGTATTTTTCCAGTTCTCCATTGCCACGTGCGATGCTATAGATAAGATATTCACCCAGAGGAGAGGGAGATGGGAAACTCTTTTCATGGTACTATATTTGCTAGTCTCTTTAGCACTGTTTTTTAGCAGCTGTCAGCATAATCAGCTGGGATATTAGGTGCCCAGAAGCTTGTCATCTTTTCTTCTGGCTTAAAGTAACTCCACCGCCACTTTAGGGCTTACCCTACCTGCAGAGACCCCCCAGGCCCTGCCAGCCAGCCCACTAGTGCCACAGGAAGATCGCTTGGCCATTGACCTTAGTTCTAAAATTGCTGTTTTGGGGGGGAAATTGTCAGCAGTTCCATTGGAGCCTGAGTCTGCCCAGTATTTAGCTTTTAGACAGCCACTGCTAGGCAGAGGAGTACCACAATAGGTCAGAACAAAACAGGGAAGAGCAGCTGAAACCTTTCACGCGCAAATCTCCCAGTGCCAGAAATAGGCACCTACATTCTGCACTGGGTTATTAAGAGACTAACCCCTCTTCCAGGCCTTGAAAGAATTTTATTTGAAGGCATTAGGAGCCTTCTGGACATGCCACAGCCAAGCAATATCGACCAACACTGCAAAAATCCCTCTGCACATCTTTGCCATGACATCATCCAAAGAGCAGTATCTTTTCTTATTTATGAGTGGTAACAGGCATTGCTTTCTGCGCTTCAGCTTTGGCTGCCTCGCACAAACACTTCATGTAGTATTTTATTCAAAGCCCAACTTAGCCTAGTTCCTTTCAAAGAAGGACTGGGCTGCTGAGCCCCAGTCTTTGAACCACGTTACCTCTCTGCTGCACTGGAGTACATAACACGAGAGCACTGTGAAACCTCCCGGCTGGGAAAGGGGCGAAAAAACATCAGCCATTACTTGTGGGCAAGCAAAGGGCTTTCCACATGCTAGAGCAACCCCCCTAGATGACCAGGTCAGACATCTAGCAGTCCCACACAGGTGTCCTGTTCATGTCATTGTGCCAGGGTGAATTTTCCCCTGATCTCCCTTGGACCTTTAAAGAGGGTAAAACACTTGCTCTCCTTCCTCTGAAATCTGTTCTGTTTTTGAAAAATGCCAGTCTGGAAGAGGAAAGTGGAGTACTGAAATCATCAGCAAGACCTTCATTTTAACAGCAACAGGTTTGCTGCACCCAGGGGCAGGCTACAAGGAGATGTGCTGCAGTTCTCTTCTTCCAGCCTCCTCCATCGTGCCCAAGACAGTCAGTGGGGTCCTCCTGCTACAGCGTGGCACATGCTCATGAAGGAGCAGAACCAAAACTGTATTTACGGTCTGTCCATACAGCACAACAAGGGCTCCTCTGCACTGCAGCAGCTCAGGGCTGCTGAATGAGAAAGGACCTCAGGGCCACCCAGGACAGGAGCCGGCCACCACAACCAGCCTCCACCGCCGCATCAAGGCTGACAAGCCGAGCGGTATCAACCCCAACTCTCCTACGTACGCACCAGCTGAACGCTCTTCCCACTTCAACTGAGGGAGCTGGAAACCCAAATCTGACTTGCCCTTGCCATCCCTGAGCACTGCTTTACGCCAGCAGTCAGCCAGCTCCTGCCGAAATGGCTGCCCCAGGCTGTCACAGAAGGATTTGTGTATTTTTACAACCGCAGCTCAGGTTGAGCTCTGCATAATTTTGGCAATAGGTGCTGCACAGCCAAGCTTAACAATACAGGGAATCCAGACAGCAAAATTAGCCATTGCTAAAAATATAACGATGAAGTAGTGGGCATCACACACCATCATCTGCTCCCAGCCTCACCTCTGCTACCACGGCCACCTGGAGCAGCAGCGGCCCCATCCCGCCGACCTGGCTCCCCGTGGGATTGCTGGGCACAGAGAGGCAAAGGTGCCGATGGAGAGGGGTGCTGGCCCCTGTGCCCCCCAGGACAGGCTTCCTGGGAGAGGCTGCGGTCAGGAGAGCAGAAGCCCAGGACCAGGTGCTGCAGGACACGGCTGCAGCATCGTTAAACCAGCCCAACGCAAGCGGGGGCCCGAGGGGCGGCCCTGCAGTGCCTGGGGGTCTGCCCTGCACGCGGGCATGCCTCACTCCTCTTGGGGCATACACAAACACATTCGCTCTCTTCTTACCTTAAACCTGTGTTGCAAAGCCCCTCTCTGGGGTCATATTCTTGCCAGCAAGACAGTTTTAACTGTCTGGTTTCCCACTGCGTTCGCTGTAGCTTGATGCAAAACACTCCTTTGAGCCATGACTGCAATCTTCTGGACGCTGGCAGTGCCTTCCCTCATTGCCCAGCTCCTGATCATGCAGCTTGGAGCAGTGTTTCTCTTTGCTGAAAGGGAAAGCATTGTTCTGCTGCTGCATGGTTTTTTGATTAAAGAAAAACCCAATAACACCAGGATAAATAATAGCCAAAGGCAAGTTTGGACCCTAGTTCTAATCAGCAGCACACCAACTAGTTAAATCTGATTATCAGACTACCCAATTGGTTATGTCACAAGTGATAAATCAAGAAAAGACTCTCGCTTGATAAGGAAAAGCCAAGCGAGGCTATTTTAAAATGAAAATCCAAAGGAATTTAGAGTGCTGGTGTGAGAGAAAAGAGCTGAGATTAAGAGGAGATATAAACACAAGCTGAAAGGAGGTCACTCCAAAACTGTCCTCCTGTGCCTTCAGTGGAGGAGGAACAACATCCCACGAGTTACTCAAAGCTGGTTTTTCTCAGAGCAGGCTCGGCACCGTCCAGCAGCAGTGCTGCGAAGAGCCCGGCTTGGCGGGGGCTGGCAAGACGCTTGGGCTGCAGCCCCCGGCCAGCACGGCTCGGTCTCGGTGACACGCCGATGCCTCAGCCCCGCTGCAGCCGGGGAGGGAAGCGGTGCCGTGCCAGCGCGCCGTGTCCCTGAGACAGGCGGTGTGCAGCCAGGCAGCGCTCGGACGTTGGGCATTCCCACAGCAGCACGGGGCCAGCGCTGGCCCGGGGCTGCAGGTGGCCTGCGGCAGCGTGCAAAGTCACTGCGGAGGGGCGATGGCTCCGCTGAAACATCCCAGCTACTCCAGCACCTAACACACTTTCCCCCCCTCTAATCTGATACAGGACACAGTCATTTGTTCAACATCTAAAATGTAGCTTTGCCCACGGCCAGAAGAATGTGATTAAGAGGGAATTGGGAAATAGCTAGCAGTTACTTACAAGCTCAATTAGTGCCTGACGAGCTGCATAACGAGAAATGCAGTTGTAGATGTTTTGTGCGATACCCAGTGCACTGGTATTGTTAAATACAGCATTAAAAGCAGAAACTCTTCTTGTGATACCATCTCCTCAGGTCTCCCACCGACGTGCTACGTCCCCGGTGGAGGGCAGCCCCGTCTCCCTCAGCCATGGGGGACTGCTGCGTCACACCAACAGCTCTGACCGCAGCTCGTGCGCCCTCAGCATCCGGGCATCCTGGAGATTCGGGACAAATATGTCCAAAGCAAAAAGAAGCTCATAAATTAAAGACAAAAGGAAGAATTGTTGATTGTAGACCATAGAATGAAGTGCAGCTTTACATGTGTTGTGTCACAGCTGAGCTCTCCCTCCCTACTGTGCACTGAGGGGCTCCACTACAAATAAAGGAAAGGGTTTCACAGAATCACAGAATCGTATAGGTTGGAGAAGACCTTTAAGATCATCGAGTCCAACCGTAAACCTAACACTGCCAAGACCACCACTACACCATGTCCCTAAGCACCTCATCCAAACGTCCTTTAAATACCTCCAGGGACGGCGACTCCACCACTGCCCTGGGCAGCCTGTTCCAATGCTTGACAACCCTTTCAGTGAAGTAAAATTTCCTAATATCCAGTCTAAAATGTCCAGTTTCCACCAGGACAGTCCAGCTTCTGCTCTGTGTGACCCTAAACCTGCCCCCTCCCGCTCACATCTGCAGAAGGGGCAGCACCTGCCCGCCCTAAGCACTCGCTCTCCAGCCTGGCAGATCATCCGTGGCCCACTGCATCCTGCCGGGAAGAAGGTCTCGAGCTCCTATCCCAGCATTTACAACGGAGACAAGAATGCGAAAAGGTTAGGTGGCTGTGTATCCACAGGGGCATGAATTTAATGTTCATAGACTTTCTCTCTCTTTTAAAGGGCAAACCACTTTGCTATTGAAACAAACTAAGACGACTTGAATAAGTGTTTTTCTATACTTCCTCAGTGAAATTTAATCTTAATTTATATTAAACATGACAGAGCTTCTACTCAAACTTTTATTTGCCAGTCACCTATTTCAGCTGCCTCTGAAATGGTAATACCATTAAATCCCTACCCTCTGCATCTTCTGTACTCGTTAGAGCTTGAGGACTGAAGAGCAAGGACTAGCCTGAACGCGAGAGACCCTGTGCCACTTGCAGGGAGGCAGGGCGCTGCTCTCCAGACTAGTCCTATGGGGGCCAGGCTTTTCATCCAAGGGCTCTGACACAAATAGCTCCAGCAAGACTGCATTCCTTTCACACTAACAGAGAGGAGATCCAGGCAGGAAAAGGGCAAGGTGCTGTTTGTGATCAAGGAGAGTTCTGGCTTGCAGTCCCTGTGAGAGAGGTGAGAGACCGGAAACAGAGAGAGGGAATTCGAGGCAGATGGAGAAGACCCATCCCATTCACTTGGAAGCACACAATTCCCTCAAGTGTTCTCAAGTTGACCAGCAAAAGCGTGCATTAAACCGTTCTCGCCTGGGGCTTTTGCTCGTCCTGTGCATTTTGATCCAACTTGTTTACTTTAATAATAAATGACTTCTGTACATGAAACTCAAGGTGCTGCATAGTGCAAACCTCACATGGCACAAAGTCATTGCCCACGGTTCATCCTGGTGCTCTTTCAAGCCAGCAAAGGAAGACAAGGAGAGGATCAGGTGTTTGCAGATCCATTGGCCGGGTTTGCAGATTTGTACCCAAAGCAAGAGAAACTCATCCCCAGCACTACCAAGCCTGGCGTTCTCCTGCCGCCAGAGCAGACCCAGCCTCTAGCTTCTGACTGACGGCGTCACGCTGGTAATCTGCAAGAGAAACCAAAGACGGGATGACACAACACTGCCACTTGCAGGCTCCCATCTCGGGGAGAAGTAACACTAGGGAATGGATCATCAAAACTGAGCTTTAACCTGCAATAGATAGCAGAAGAGCTAAAAGATGCTTCTGGGAAGAAGACATGAAAGGTAATTTTGGTTTGCTTTTTAAAAAAAGATGAAAGGAGAGCTCTGCTCCAAGCTCTGAAGGCAGAGCTGATCCCTTACCCTCACTCCCATCTGGCAGCGCCTTCCACTCACTTTAAATACTCATTCATTTGCTTTCCTTGTTACACACGCTAAACTGAGCTGAAGGATTAAAAGCCCCTGAGGTCAGGACTTACGCACAAGTCATTCCTCCTGCTTTAACATAAGGCTTAATTTACAGCATCACTTTGTACCTGGCTCTCCTCTCTCCCACAGCATACTGCTTGCTCTCAGAGGGCTCAATAGCAAAAGCTCCCAATTTCTTCTCCTTCTTTACTATACCTTCACTGCAATTCTCATCCATTTATTTTCATAGGAACTTTGATTTCTGCGAGCTTTATTTCTGCTTTATTCGTCTCTGCTCGAGAGAAATATATTTTACTTGCTGGGGCCAAGCAGCAGGTTATTTATCTGACCTCTAGAAGGCTTCTAAGTTCATAGCACCAGTCCTTCTAGCCCCCAGCCAGCCCAGGTTTTGATAATCTATTTACCAAAAGCAATACTCCCCTTGAGATTACGTGTAAGGCTGGTCAGGGGGACAATGGTAACTATTGTTTCTGCAGAGGGAAACTTGTCACAAGGTTTCCTAACAAATGTTCCCAAAAGGAAAGATTTGAATTTCAGTGCAGCTGGGCTTTGACTCCCACAGGTGCCCACGGACACCCGGTTCTAACACCCAGGATACGCAGAGGAGCGGTGAAGGCAGCAGCACCCTGCTCCAAGCATCAGGGGCAAGCAAGCATTTCTTGGCATCCCTTTTGGAGAAGGTCTGTCCAGCAGAGAACAAGAAGTGACCCGAGCAGCACTGAGCAGGCATGTCCTGCGCTTCCACTGTCGAGTCCTGCCGGATCACCTCTCCCGCCTCTGCTGCGTATGTAGCTCTTTCCATTTTCCTGGGAGAAAAAAGCCTTCAAAGACTTGACATACGGGGAGCACAGGAAAAACACTCCAAGCTAAGCAGGAGCAGTGGAGTTTCCTTCATGTCCTAAGCGATGCCTGACAGTTTGGGAGGGTTTCAGGATGAGGAGGACCAAGCCGCATGCCCAAGCCCTGCTTCTCTGGTAAGCTCAGACCGAAATGGTGACCCCCGCCGCAGCTGAGTTGCACCTCCTCCTCCGGCAGCGCTGCGGCACAAAGCTTTGAGAGGAGCTGCTCACAGAACGGGAAACAAAGCATGGCAGCAGCGAAGAGCCGAACAAAAGAGGCTTCTCAGTGCAGTGGCCACCAGCAATATTGTATATACAGTATCGTATTTAATAAATTGTATGTTTATTAAATATAAAATGGTAGGAGCCATCCTCTGGTAATGGGCACACCCCAGATTCCTGCACCAGGGCGGGGAGCTGGGTTTTAAGACACCCAAGCGTGCTCTATGCGTGCAGGGACACTCGATCTGCCCAGTCTTTTGCATGAGCCTGAATCCCCTTCCTCCACGCTCAGAGCTGGACAGACATATGGGCAAGGGCTGGCTGAGGGCGGCTGCACTCGGTGGACAAGAGGACCAGCTGAAGCTTAGCCTGGAGCCCAGGCAGACTGGTGCAAGAAAACCTCCGCAAGGAGAAGCCCCTGATTTGGAAGGAGGAACGCGTTTGCTATATGAAAGCTGGACTTCATATTGAGAGGCACGACGTCTTTATTGCTGTGCAGCAGAAGCGTCAGTTAGTACTAGTGAAGGGCACTGCCAAGAAATTAAAGGCTAAGTCTCTTGCATGGCCAGGTTGGGAGAGGGCCTTCACAAGACAAGCCATGGCCAGCAAATTCTTTCAATGCATCTCTCATCTATATCCATTCCCATTTGCTAAAACTGCTACTGTTTTACCATCTATACTTCGCAATTGAACTTCTCGTTGTCGTTAGTTACTAGCAAACTAATATTGTTGTTAGTCCACTGTAGCCTCTGCACACCAGGAGCTTTTACATGGTGTCCCATTCACAGTCTTAAAGTACTCGGAAATAGATTTATTTATAGCATCTACGGTGCAACAGAATATTCCTCCTCTCTCTCATTGCTACTTGAGACACTTACTAACTGCGCATTAACCACTACGCGGGTTCACTTTTTCCTACTCCCACGCCTGGGACACCAAAGCCGCATGCCCGGGTGCAGACAGCAAGGACCAGCCCGGCCCAAGCCTAAAGACAGCAAGTGACTCACGCTGTTAGAAATCCCATACGAGAGGTGGGGCAGGGCCCAGCGAAGCAGGGGTGAGTGCGTGCTGTGCCCCACGGCCGTGCTGCCATCCCCTGCGCAGCCCTGGGGCTTGGGGCAGCCGGCCGAGCCCCCCCGGGCCGCAGGGAAGGCAGGCCACCAAACCCCCGCCTTCCCAGTGTAAAGCCTTCCACGCGGGACAGGTCGAGGAAAAAGCAGAGCTGCAGCAGAGCAAATATCTTGTGTCGCATTCCTCCGTCACTGCCAGGAGCAGCTGTGCCTCCTAAATTCGGCACTTGTTCCCAGCCAAGAGAGCACTGCTCTTCCATCAGATGGCGGTTACTCCCGCACGCCACCTGCGCTCACAGCCCTGCTCACAGCAGCAATGCGTTCCTTCAGCTCAGAGTAAGGGGAAAACAGCTTATTTTGCAAAAACACCCTTCACAATCTATCTTGAAGCATAGGTAACTTCGGTAAAAGCTCAGCCATCACAGCAGTGATGCTACAAAACTTTGTCAGAGAGGAATTCAGCCGTGACAGAGCAGGTCTGGCCTTAAAGCTGATGCCCAAAGCTTTGGAGCGTGAAGGAGTTTGTGCTTGCAACACCAGCCCGTGCTGGGCTTGGGCTCCTCCAGCTGCTGTGCAAGCCCCCGTTTGCTAGGGAGGAGCCGGTGCTGGCACTGCGGGCGGAGGGCCGGGCCACCAACCCAGCACAGGTCCAAAAGCCCCGCCAAAGGGCAGAGACCAGCAGGAAGCTTGGCTTGAGCCAGGCACTGGGGACTCCCCTACCCAAACAGCTCTGGGCGCGTTTTACCAGCAGCAGCAGCAGCTCCCTGCCTCCCAGGTGCATTTTAACACTGCAGCTGTGCCGCTGCTGCGCTGCTCAGCTAACGCTGCGGGAAGGCAAAGGGACAGGGCCAGACCCAGCCACGCTGCCGGCAAGAGATCCAGGGACATGGAACTAGTGCTACTGAAGGATTTTCCAGTGTCCTTTCACCAGAGGAACACAGGCAGGGCAGAGTTGCTGATAGGCGCTCCTCTCTGGAAGCAACCTGCCCAGATTTAAACCCTCAACCCCACGCTCATAAACCTTTACGGAATTTGTCCCTTCTCCATAGGTGCCTCCTGTACTTTTACAAAACCCCATGGGCTTGCACGGTTACTTTCCACCCCCAGTTCTGCCCTTTCTCTCCCTACAGAAGGAGTCAGGGAGATCTCTGACGAGCTGCAGTCATCACAGTTTTAGCTGTGGATATGTCACACCCCAGAGCATCACCACATCTGCTTTCACTAGAGCAGAAATCCCAAGAAAAACAGTTTCCAGACTGAGGTACCACCCTGACTACGGCACATATACTGAAAAAACACCACAGGCAGCAGGAGGAGTTAGAGGAGTCTGGCAGCCTTTGACCTGCAGTAATACTGAGCCAGGTCCTCACCATTACAAGTTCTCTGGAAAAATGAATACGCCTGAGAGACCTGCTACGCCTCAGCCAAATGAAAGAACACGATCCCATTTTGCACCATATTATATCAACTCAAAGGGCTGGAACAAAACCATTGCAGCGCTGAAAGCTCCAGGCACCAAGCCACGTGGGTTTGATAAAGACGGCACTGCACAGGCACTGATGTTTTTGGAAGGCAACGGCCTTTTGCAGTTAAAATACCTCCCCGCCATGCCAGCCGAGCGCGTTCGCTCTGAAGTGGCCCCTTCCACGCTCGGCAGTTGTGCAGACACCTCCGGGGCACTGATCCCTCCTGCTTAAGGAGCCATACATCCCACCTTCTCCACCCGTTCTCTCTTTCGCTGCACTGTGTCAGCACAAAAGGTGTGCAGGCAGGCTGCCTGCACTGCCTGCTCGCTGCCCGCGTGACGGAAGGGACAAGCATGCACCCACAGCACCACCAGACTTAGGCTCATCCGGGCGCTCCCCTCCCGCAACGCGATGCAGGTCTCACTGCCAGCCTTTGCCAGAGGCAGCGTTTCACCCCCACGACAAAACCCAAAGCACTTCCCAGGCAGAGGTACCACACATCTTCGCCATTTCACACGTGAAGCAGACGGTAATCGGGGCTCGAGAACAGCTCGGAGACGTGCTCATGAACACTTAACATTAAGGGGGTTTAATATGCAGTCGCTCCCTCGAGAGGCCTTGCCTCCCGGCGCTGCAGTGTGCGGTACCGACGCACAGGGCTTGCGGGGGTAAGTCACGACCACCTGCTTTGTCACCCTCAGCACAGCCGGTTGTCATCGAGGGCATCCCCGGCTCTGAATGGAGAGACTTCAGAGCGGCTGTAAGGTAGCCTTTACCAACAGGACACACGATGGGAGAACAGAGGTCGGTTATCCCAATACTACTTCAAATGAAAGTGTCTATAAACAACTGATTTGACAGAAGCTTTGGTGGGTAGTTTGGTTGGTTGTTTTTGTTTTGTTTTTTTCACAAAACCATTAAACAAATCTAAAACATTAAACAAATTTGGTTCATGAAAACCAAAACAGCACTGAAGAGATCAATGAGGATTATCAAAATACAGCACAAGTTAAATAACTCTTCATTAATATGCTAAATGTCACTGTGCCCAGCGTTCATGGAGGAGATATTCCAACCGTTGTAGATCTGTGGGTTGCTCTGTGGATTTCCCTGACTTTCTCTGTGTGAAAAAGCTGGAATCAAAGGAATCCAAGCTGATACCATGAGCCTTCTTCTGGGCTCCCAGAGGGACCCCGAGGCTCGCTGGCCATCCCAGGACGATGTGGCTTCTCTGGGCAGTATTTACAGACGCAATTCCCGTCTCCCCCGAGCCGCTTCATTTACAGATTCGTCAACAGTTATTTCTCTCAGGCCCTCGAGGACTTTTGCTCCAGTTTGGGCATCGTTTCTCCCACGCTGCCTCCCCACACGAGGAGATAATCCCACCTGCACAGCTGGGCTGGGAGGGCTGGGGGGCTGCTCCCCCGCCCCCTGCGCCACGCTGGCCCCAGCTGGAGGGCCACCAGCCCCCTGCAGGGGTGCCCCCCTGGAGGTGACACTCTGGGGGCTGTCCCCATCAAAGCCCCTTTAAGGGACACTTCAGGGCAGCTGCAGGAGGCACAACATTAATTTTAGCCTGGAGCACTGCCAGGGGCACAGGGCAGCTGCTGCGGGCAGCGGGGGGGCCAGTGCCTCCACACCCTGCCCTCCCCCGGTCCTCCCCCAGCAGAGCCCAAATTCCCAGCTCTGTGACTGTCTGGAGCCAAGCTGGAGGCAGAGCAGCCATGGCAGAGGAACAGACCGAGCTGGACGAGAGGATCATCATCAAGGACCAGCACACCAAGGAGATCGACCTGGTGAACAGAGACCCAAAGCGTATAAATGAGGACGTTGTAAAGGTAGGACTTTCTCAGCACGGGTTTTTAGAAGCATCACTGCCTCCTTAACGTAATCAGTATATTGGTATTGTTATTCTGTGTTTGGCTTGACCTTAGCCAGGGCTGTAAGTCACTGGTACACACACCTCAAGAAGCACCGTTACCTTGGGCTGCAGGGCAGTAACCTGCTGCAAGCCCCAGCCCTGCTGCCGGGGTGTGCAGACACCAGCTGGGCGGCTGTGTGCTGTGCAGGGCTCCAATTAACACAATATTTCCCATGCCTTGAATGCACTTTCCAACTTCACAGGCTGTAGCTTGAAAATTTATGGAGACACCCTCCTTTGTACCAGTAAGTGGGGAGCCAAAAATAAAACAGGGTCAGCCCATATCACTGATTTAAAGGGAACCTTAGAAAAAGACTGCTAATCTCCAAGACCTGACAATCTGAGCACCAGAGCATTTCGATATGTGTTGTCCTATTTGGAAGAAGATTGTTTCTCCCACATGGCAGCAGGAGGGTGCAGCAAGCCTCCTCCATCTATTTTTAATCAAAAGGAGTTCTCAGTCTAGCTAAACAGGGAAGCGTTTTCCCAAATGCTGACCACCGGAGCTTTGTTGCGCTAAGCTTTGTTAGCATTATACCAAAGATAATTTCAGCCCAAAGGAGAACAGGAGGAGATGGAAAGGTTTTGTTAAAACTGTATTGAGAGATCAAAGAGGATGACATGCCAGAAGGGACAAAGCCTGCTCACAAGGGCTTTGGAACGGGCCATGACCTTGATCGTACCAGTGAAATGCAAGCTTGCATTTGTGCATTAAAACACTATTACAGCTAAAACCTTGGGCATAGTCAAATTAAAAGCCCCCCAGATGATCTGTGACAGTGACGGCCGTAGATGGGCACCCTTCCGGCACAGCGAGACGTGCCTGTGACAGCTGCCACGGTATCTCAAGCGCATTCCCAGCAGCACGTCCCACATCTGTGCCGCACCATGCCAGCACGTCCCAGCAGCCTCGGCCCGGGGCTTGGGAAGGTGCTGGGCTGCGAGCAGCACCACCCTGCCGTCGGCCGTGCTGCCGCTGCGGCAAGGACCGGGACAGCCGTCAGCCCGCTCACCCCCAGTGCCAGGCAGCACCCCGGGGCACACCTACCTGCTCCCCAGCTTGGGGATGTCACCAGCTATTACTGGGGGTTAAGGCCAGTGCCTTCTAGGCCATCCCTAACCCCTCATGCCAGCCCCATTCCCCCACCCCGCCCCTGCCTTTTCCCACTCAGGGATCCCCAAAAGCCTGTAATAGGATTTTCAAGCTCACCCACTTACATGGCCACACCGCTGCTTCATCAGCTTTGGAAGTTTTCAGAACATTTGCTCAAGCTACCTAGCATTCCTCCCACCTTAAAAATAGCACAGTCGATAAGGCAGGGGAGGGAGGGCAGAGCCAGCCCTGGGATGCGGAGCACAACTCACCCCACTGCCTCTTGACAGCGTCCCAAAGGGAAAGCCAAAGTCTCCCCACTCTCCAGTGGGCAGCAACACGCTCAAAAACACCCTAGGCATTAAGGCATGTAATGCTCTTAAAGCACAGCAGGTAGAGAGACAGCCAGCGGAGGGAAGCAGGGAAGCAGAGTGCTTTGCAAGCTGAAGGGTTCACGTGGCCATAGATAAACCCATCCTGAGCATTGCAGTGCAACAGCCAGAATTTGAGACCACAGTACAGTTACAGTGGTGGCATTGGCCGCAGAGGCTTTACAGAGCTTTAAAAGCCTCCTCCCAGGCAAAGCCACAGAGCAGTACCTGCATTTGCTTGTCCCTGAACGCTTTGGGGCCGTGCCCAGGCTCAGCTCAGGATTCAGCCTCTGCCTCCACCGCTCCTCCAGACCCACTTCTGGTGCACTGTTAGCAAAAGAAGCAGCAAGGCAGAGCCCCTTCTCTTATAGCCTGCTGCTGCCTTCGTTGATTGGCCCCCTGACGAGCTGGGCAGGCAGGCAGGCAGCTGTGCGGCAACCTGCTGCCCGCTCCCCAGCCCTGCTGCC
This sequence comes from Mycteria americana, assembly GCF_035582795.1. Classification (NCBI taxonomy): domain Eukaryota; kingdom Metazoa; phylum Chordata; class Aves; order Ciconiiformes; family Ciconiidae; genus Mycteria; species Mycteria americana. Next base: position 10,537,416 of record NC_134375.1, on the reverse strand, counting down.
CAGCCCGGCTTTCCCGGGAGCGGCTGACAGGTGCCCCTGGACCAGCTAACGTGGCTGGTGATTCCTAATCCGCCTCGGTATTTCTCCCAGTACCTCCTGCCCGCTCCAGGAAATTAAAGATGATGCAGAATGATTTTATGATCCAAGTGCTTCCAAAACCAGAATGGATATTGCAATTTAACATGAATGTACAAACAGACACATTAGCTTCCTAAGGAAAGGCCATGCTATTTTTCAAGACAAATAGCTTGGCTCACGTATTCCCTAGAAATGGGTTACACCACAATAAGATCTCTCTGTGTAGTCCAGAGGCTTTTAAGAGTATTTGTCATTCGGAGACCCTCCCAACGCCTGCACATAACAGCACTATCACTGTAAGGGCATGGCTGAGCCAACCTCTCTCCCTCTGCAGACAGAACGCAGACAGACAGAACTAAGCACCTCGCCTCCGCATATATAAATAAATAAATCATAAATCGAGAAGGCTGTTGGATTTTTATTAGCACAAACCACCTTCTTGGCAAGCAGGCAGCCCATGTCCCTGAATGCTAAAAAAGGGTAGGAACGGGCTCTGGCCCCCTCCGGAGTAAACACTCCCACGCACAGCTCCTGTTCCAAGGGCTCGTGCCTGGCCCCAGCACCTGGAAGCACTGTCCGCAGCGCGGGGTTTGGGACTGGGGAATGTGTCCCGGAGCGGCCAAGCCTGGGGTGTCGTGCCGTGGGTCAAGCCTGCGCGCCGCGCTGCCCACGGGCTGAGGCCAGGCAATGCCAGGAGCCCTGCGCCATCTCCCGCTTGCACCTCTGCAAGGGCAGGGGCTCTCCTGCTGCACTGGGGCTTGTCCTTGCTCGGGGGGGTGCAGGGGATCCGTCCCCCCCAGCACGGCCCTTGCTCTCCCCAGCCCCCTCCATTCGGGCTCTCCCCTCACGTTGCAGCAGATCCTCGTCCTTGCACTGGAGCCCTTGTTAATCCCCCCAAACACCCCTTACCTCCGTCTTCTCTCCTCCCAGGTGGATTTTGAGGATGTGATAGCTGAGCCTGTGGGAACATACAGCTTTGACGGCGTCTGGAAAACCAGCTACACCACCTTCACCGTCAGCAAGTACTGGTGCTACCGGCTGCTCTCTGCCATCCTGGGCATCCCCCTGGCAGTCATCTGGGGCTTCCTCTTTGCCCTCATCTCGTTCTGCCACATCTGGGCAGTGGTGCCCTGCATCAAGAGCTACCTGATAGAGATCCAGTGCGTCAGCCGAATCTACTCCCTCTGCATCCACACCTTCTGCGACCCTTTCTTTGAGGCACTCTCCAAGATCTGCAGCAACGTCAGAGTTGCTCTCCGGAAGGAGATCTAGGTCCCTACAGCCCCCCAACCAGCCCTCGCACAACCACCCCTCTGCGCAGGTTTCCCTGGCTCCTGCAGCGTGCCCTGCCTTCGGGCACACGGACACCCGTGCCCAGGGACCTGCGCAGTGCTGCGGGGCCCCACGGCAGAGCTGGCTGTTGGGGATGCTCCCTGCAGATGGAGGCACGCCGGGCTGCCCCTTACTCCATCCCAAAGCCAGCAGCTTTAGGAGAAGAGAAGTCCATCGAGGCTCGGCAAGCAGCCCGGGGAGAGCCCTCTGCTCTCCAGGACCCCCGGCATCGTGCCCTGCTCCTGCGGGACGAACCCCAGCATCTCCTGGACCACAGCCCTGGGCCATGACCTGCAGCTGCAGAGCGAGAAGCGAGGGTGCAGAGATGCTGCTGGACAACAGACCAAACCCTGCCTGCTTCTCCATCCCTTCGGTCTAGCATGACACTAAGAGAAATACTTACACATGAAGTATTACTTCCTGCAAATAATTGTTGTTGTGGAAGCTTCTGCATTAAATCACGCTGCACAAAAGTTTTATGGATAGAATAGTGAAAACAACCTTTTTTTTTCATGTGTGTTTGCATTTCAGCAAAGCTTTGAAATCCAGATCAATTAGCGCATGAAATGTTGTGTCTGCCTACTGGGAGTATGTGCTGAGCCTGGGCCACCGGCAATTGCAAAACCATTGGTGGCAGTTTGACGCTCACTACTTAATTATGGGGCACAGTTACGGTTTGCGGTCAGGATGCAACGGGCGGTACGGCACAGGCGGGCAGCTGGCCTGCACGTGGCCCATGAGTGTGCTAGGGCTGCAGAGAGGGCAGCCGGGCAGCACCGCGGGGAGCGGCGAGGACAAATGGCTTTTGATAACTTCGCTTGAGAAATGACAAGCTTGGCTTTAAGCAAAGCTTCGGCTTGTTTCTCAGGGAGAATATTTACTATGTGCTCGCTCGTTTGATGCTGGGTAAGCTCTGGCCTACAGCAACGCGTTTATCTTACGCAGCGAGGGCTGTCCCTCTGCTCCGTGCCCTGCCCTGCTTTAGCTGCCGTCCCGGCGCTGGGATGGAGCGGCCAAGGCTGCGGGGGGCAGGACCACGCCGACCCCTTGGGCTCTGCCTTGAGGGTCGAGACCCCCATCCAGCGCGCTGCCTCGCGCCCTTCCCTCCAGCTGGTCCCCTCCCGCGGCATCCCGGGGGCTCGCCCAGGTGCGCAGGGGGAGCGGAGGAAGGAGCCTCCTCCGGGAGGGACGCTGCCTGCTCCCAGCCGCTCCGGCTCCAGTGAAAACACAGGGACGAGGGGAAAAAAAGTCCAGTTCGGAGCTATTTCCTCACCTGTGTTGTCAATTAATTTGTTTAGTCCATCTTCCATGAAGCCGTACTTTAACTTTGAGGCACTTAAACGCTTTTTTGGCTCCAGCCTTAAGTGCTTTGCTGAATCAGGGCCCAGGAGGTCTCGTTGTTCAGAGGTTATTCTCAATTGTATTCATATGCTTTTTTCCCTTGGCTTCCAACAAAGACTTGGAGCCAAAGTCTCTTCTAGTGCCGTGCCAAGGATAAGAAAGAGCCAGATTTTCTATTGGTGCTCTTCCAATGGCTTGGGATTGTGGACTTCCATTATTCCACAGCAATATAGCACCCATGCGCTAGCAACACCAGGCCAGGATGGATGGAGTGACTAAAAAAAAAAAAATTAAGATATTTGTAGGGGGAAAACAGTCTCTGAAAACACTTTATCATGAGCATTTTTTAAAGCTTTTTTGTGGGAATAAAAATAATTAAAAACAATACTGGGATTATATTTTTTTTTAATTTTTTTTGTTCTAGTAGTTCACAGCCTGAACCCAAAAACCCTTCAAAATTCTGATCTCCCCATACAGTGGTCTATGGGTCTATGGGAGCACACACTGCTCAGTCATCACCACCTCCATTTTGCTTTTGACCCTGCGGCAGTCCGCTCGATATCCTTCGATAAACAAACCTGGAGGTCCGCTGGAGCTCGGCCGCGCTGCAGCGTCACTCGGCTGGAGATGGCAGTGTCCCCGCGCGTGGGGGCACAGCCCCGCCTGCCCGACCCCCTAACCACAGCCAGCAATTGCAACCAGGGTTTGCAATGCAACGCCCTGCTTCTCCCAAAGCTTTCTCCTTGCTCTGTGCATCAGTCCTGGTAAAATTTATCCCACGTTGCATTTCCTTCCCGGCAAATGGAGAATGCGCCAGGTCCCTGGGCTCCCCGTAAAATGGGACCCCCCTCCTTGTTTTGTGCAGGAGCTAATTACTCTCAAGGAGAAAGAAGATGAACATGGGAGGAACGTGCTATATGCTTTCCTGAAGATTTAAACCAGTCTGATAAAATATGTCGAGACTGAATGTGCTGGGTCGTATTCAGCAAATGTGCTGAGAGCTCACTTGAAGCTACTAGAAAAAAATCAAAGGAATGCCAGGATAGGAAAGGTGAAAATGTACCTGTTGATGACAGTGAAAAAATAAAGTACACATTTAAATGCATTTTTCGTATCCATTCCCAACTCGTAAGGCCAAATCGCATTGCCCTTTGCACGCAGGCCTTGCTTCTGCACATCCCCCCAGCTGCAGATCCGGGAGGCGGCGTGAGCAAAGGCAGGGGCACCCGCCTGCGGTCGCCCGATCCCACGGCCACCCCGCTCAGGGAGCGCTCCCGCTGCCTTCAGCCAGAGCTGCCTCACCCCAGCTGGCCCTCCCGCCAAAGGCTGTGTCACAGCTAGCCTCATGCTATGGAATGAAGTGGTGGGCAGATCTTAAGTGCTTGGTGCAGGACTCTATAAACAAAAGCGTTGTTACACTGAGTATACTTGGGTCTTGTGTTTAAAGCGTTGTTTCCCATCGGTTTCCTTCATTTTCTTAGGCTAGTGCTCCTTCTGTACTTCCCCTCCCGCTTTCCCTCAAGACACAGTCGGAAAACTTTATTTACAGGTATTTCTTAACAATGAAAAAACCATGCCAGAAGCATGACCTTGTGCATTACAGAGCAAGAAAATTGCATTGGTGTAAAAGACTAAATGCGATCTGTGGTAAACCCAAAGCAAAAGCTCGGCCCCGGGGGTCTCGACAGCAGTTTTTCCATTAAACCCCATGGAGTCCAGCTGTAATCCCACAAGCCTGCCTTTGGAGAAGCTTTTGAGCACACTCAGCAAACGTGTTACTGCACAGATGCCCTGACCCTGCAGTCGTGCCCGCTCCCCTGGCTCCTGCCGACCCATCTGCGCAGCCCCACGCAGCACACGGAGCAGAGCTGGGGCGGGGTAGGGACACCCAGGCGTTAGCATTGTCCCCGGGAGGCTCGTCCCAGCCCCGTCCCCGCTGCTCCCCCCAGCCCGTGGCAGCGGGGCTGCCCTGCTCTGTGCCGGCAGTGCCACCGGCGGGCCCGGGCTGGGGGAAGCAGGGCTGGCACCGCGCAGGGATGCGGGGATGGGGCTGCCTCTGCCCCACGGTGCTTCAAGCGAAGCAAGCACACCCGTGTTGAGAGAGCAGTGCCCATGGCTCTGTCCCAGCCAGGCGCTGCCATCCCGCGGGATTCCTGCTGCGGGCGGCGGTGGGGCCGGGTGCCTGATGGCCACGTGCCCTGGGTGGCACCTATCACCCTGCGCTGCGGCACCTTGCATCTGACGAGGACGTAGCGCACCTGCCTCCACAGAGCGGGATCATTCAGGGCAAAACCTGTCCCTCCTGGTATCTAAAAGCCACCGATGTCAGTGGTTGGGGAGCTCAGAAGCGGGTTCCTGGCATCCAGTCCCAAGCAGCACTGGAACTTGGACCACAGAAGTCCTCCCCCCACTCCTGCCTCAGTTAAATAAGGACCGCTGTACATGCTTACATGCGCACAGACATATATACACCTATTTATATAGAAACCCCTTGCTTGTCCAAATCCCAGCTTTTCACAGGGAAGCGCTGGAGGCAAGGAGCACAGCGGTGGAGCGAGGTCCCGGCTGGCGATGCCCTCACGTCGTGGATCAATGTGTGAAGCTCCTCTGGCTCGTGCTCTTGCAGCTGAGGACAAAGGAGGAGGAGTTGCTCTTCTTGCTGACGTTCAGGTCGCACGCCGGCCGCGACTTCAGGTAGTGCGTGGAGCAGCAGAGGAAGCGCCGCATCAGGTCGTGGAAGAGGTGCCCCGTGTACAGCATGTAGATCCAGGGGTTGCAGCAGCTGTTGAGGCTGGCCAGGAGCATGGCGATGATGAAGGGGGAGGCTGCAAGGCAGAAAGCACGGCAGCATCAGGGCACGGCGCGGGCAGCGAGGACCACCACCCTGGGGAGGCGGGTGCCGGGCACGCACCGCAGTGGGCTCTGCCGAGAGCCCTGAGCTCTGCCGGCATCGCGACACCTCCTCCCGCACCAAGGCCAGGCTGACCCTGCCTGCAGGAACACCCCGGTCAGTACAGCAGTAAAGAAGAGGTGGCGAATAAAAAGGGGGAAGCGAGTCTGGGTTTAAGCAGCTTGTTTTTAGGTTTTTTCCCCCAGAAGAGCTGTGTTTCCCCCGCTCAGCTCCTGCACTGCTGCTTGCTCAGCATTACCCTAGAGATGCCTTGGGAAGAGGCAGAGCTGCCCCCAGCATCATCTGCACAATTTGCCTTTATCATGCCCAAAGCGGGGAGGAGGCAGCGTGGCATCTTGGAGTTGCCATGGCAAAGAGCAGGACTGGGAACAAAAAGAGCAGGGTGGCTCATTTTTCCCCACCAGCAGCCAATCTGGGGCTGACTAGCAGCTTTCATCCACTCAGGCTGTGGGGAAGCCACGCTCCCCCCTGGCCCCGGGGTGTCCCATGCTGCTGGGCTGTCCCCACCACCAACACACGGCCGACAGGATAGTGCCCGCCAGCCCGGCCCCATCCGTGCTTCTTTGCCCGGTGCTCTCCCAGCCCCGGGGAACAGTGGCGTTTTTCTCTCCCTGGACTGATTTTCTCCTATGATGCTCTGCCAGGGGAAACAACGGCCATTCCCATCTCAGTAATGAAGCCCAGGAGCCTGGCAATGGCTCCTGGCTGCAAGTGTGGCGTTGGGGACGGGAGGCGATGGTGGCGGCATGGTGCCAGGACGTCAAGTCTCCGGCTGCTGCTCTCCATTCCCAGAGCACAAAGCACCCAACTATCCCACCTGAGAGGTCAGACCGGTGCCTTCTGGTGAGAAAGGGGACAGTGGGACTCACACCCACCACAGCAGCCAGCCCTGGCCAAGCCGGGACCAGGAGGGGCAGCCCCGGCCCCCCGCGGGGCAGCACCTCCATGAAGTGGCTGTGGCAGGGACAGAGCCTTTATTTTGCTCCCCATGTCTTCAGCCCGTCTTCTTGTCTCCTTGTGCTCTCAGGGGACGCGCCAGCAGTAAGAATGCGTGCTTGAGTTTGGCTGTTTCCGGTCCCTTTCTGCCTCTGCAAATATCCACTCACAGTTTTTAAACTAGAAAAGTGTGAATCGTGAATACTAGTTTCCAAATTCACCTTTAACCAGCTCATGCATAATTCCTGCTCTAGTGATGTCTGGTCCAACCACTTTTAATTTCAAGCATACGCTAAAAGAAATCTTTGGGGAATGACTTACAAGTCCTAGGCACAAGACCTGAAATACATCATAGCATTTCTAGCCACGTAAAAAAATCCAGCCATGGCTGACTCAGCTCTTCTCTCTCTGCGGAAGATAAATTGAATTTCATGGAGCTTACTGCAGGGCAGGCCTTAAGGATGGATCTCTCCCCTCCGCGGCAGGACTGCCGGAGATTCCCGAGAAGTGCTGCAAAGAGCAAGCTCTGCCCCTCACAGACGTTCCCTCTCCCCAGGCTCCGAACATCGCCCCGCAGCAGGGATGGGGATGTTGGGCTGTCAGGAGGGATCGGCAGAGGCAGGAGGCTGTGCCCGGGGAAGGGCTGCGGGACCTCTGCTGCAAACGCTGCTACAGAAGTGAAGTGAAATGAGAACTGTTCACTAATTCCCACATGCAGAGAGATGCTGTCACTCACAGCCCACGTTTCAGGGCACCAGCTCCCAAGATTAAGGGCCCAATATAACAGAGTTACGATAGCGATAGCGTGGCTGGGGGAGAGGGGGAGCGAGGCCACGCAGGCGGGCAGCAGCGTAGGACCCCAGCCCCATCCTGCCGCTCCACCTGGCACTGCCCAGGGCGAGGGCGCAGCCTCTGCTCTTCCCTTGCCTTATTTTATTTAAGTTGTTTTATGAAGTGAGGAAGACCCCTGTAGAAAGCTACTGAAGTGGATCAGTAATAGTAGGGTGAGATCCCTCTGATTACCGCTTTGCCAACTAGGAAAGGAGGGCTTCTTCAGTTTGTTTTCTTTACAGCCTTATCTTTTACCCCTGACACATGCCAAGCCACAGCAGGCTTTGCACCCTGCAAAGGTGAAAGCACGGCCCGTGGCACGCCGGGCCAGGTGCCAGGTGGGAGCAGTATGTGAGTTTTACCCACGTCAGACCAAGCGCTGTGCGTCCCTCCGCTAACACCCGAGACCTGCGTCTCACCACGCTCCCGGATGCAATGCACAGGCAGAAAACTGCAGGGTGCCTGCTCAGGATTCATTAGGATTCAGGTAGGTATAAACAGATTTTCTCTTGCCAGGGACACTCTTTACGACATCCTACACGGAGAAAACTAAACATTTTCTTAAGTAAGCGACCCTCCATCACACAGGCTTTGTGAGGTGCTTGTCACCTCCTGGCATGCAGCCCATCGGTGTTGCAGCCGTGACGGGGCCCCGCTGCTGCCAGACTGCCCAGCGAGCACCCTGCCTGCTTCTCTTCCTTCTCTGATGTTACGCCCATGCAGACTGCAAAGCCTGCAAGATGAGAAACAGCAAATTCCCTTTCTGCTGCGGGGTACACCTCTGCCAGATGCCCCACGACGCTGCCCGGCCAAGGCAGCCCAAGCCTTGGTGCAAAGGAAAAGAGATGCAGGATGCAGGGCAACACCGTCAGGGATGAAGCAGGCGAAGCCCATTTCTTCTGCGGAGAGGTCTGACCCTGCCGCCCCTCTCATGCCTCTGGGCAGCCAGCGAGGAGGGCGGACCTGGAAGGAAGGGCTGGGATCTCCCGGCATTTGCTATCCACAATAACCCACCCGAGGCTTTTCCTCCCCATGCCATGAAAGCCTCCAGCAAATGCTCTAGCAAAACTCCCACCCTTTACTGCAGACACAGGCCCCCGAGCAACAGAAATGTGAAGGAAAGGGGAGTTTGTTACAACTCAGCAAGGCTGGAGCTTCCCTCGCTACGTAAAAGCAAAGCAAAGCAAAGCAGAAGAGAAAAGGCATCACGGGGCTGATTGCACAGAGTGAGCAAGGGAAAGTTTCCCGAGTCAGCAGGCAGGGCACGATCTGTGAACACCCCGGCCATCCCCCCGCTCCTCGCCGCAGGAATCAGCAGAGCGGCAGAGGTTAGTTTGTCTATGAGTCAGGTGGGAGCCCTTGAGATTGCAGGTTTGAAAATCAGCAAAAGGGAGAGATGCGGCTTCATCCCAGGGTATATCTAAAAGCTAGAAGTTTCAACCAGCCTGAATCAGGTAGAAAACCAAGAGACGGCTGCCTGGAGCACCTGGGGAGGTTTAAAAAGCTGTGCTTCACTTCTCCACCTGAAATAAAAGGAGCAGAGAGAAGCAACAAAGGCAAAGTAAGGAGAGCTGGAGCCAGGCAGGCTACCAGCTTCCGTTTATGGGAGAACAGATGTGCACGGGCTGCAGGAGACATCAGGTTTTCCACAGAGCAATGTATAGCTGGAATAGGGTTAAAGAAGGGAAAAGAGCGCACGGTGTAAGCAAGCCATGCCCTCCGCTGCTAAGCCCTTGCCACGGCAGGGCTGCCGGGGGAGCCGGGAGGGGGTCGCAGCTCCTCATCGGTCTTTGGCAATCCCCAGACTCAGCATTTCTCTTAAGTTGGGTCAGTCTGTCCAAGGAGGAGTTGTCCCTGGATGCACTTTTTTTGCCCTTTCTCCCACCTCACAAACTTGTGCAGAGTTTCTCTTGTAAGCTCTCCCAGCTGGTTCTCCCTGCAGGTGCAGAGGCACCATCGGCCATCTCCACCTGGGGACAGCACAGACTTGCACAGCTACAGGCGTGAGAGACCAAGAAGGGTAATATATTTTACTCTGTCTGCAACCTTAGTGATGACAGGAGCAGCCAGCGCCAAGTACAAAAAACGGCAAATCAGTGACACCACGTCCTTTAGGAAAAGCCTTTGCTCATAAATCAGTGGCTTTCTGCAGGAACCGTGCTCCAGTCAGAGATAAAATAACAGCAGCACAGTCCCGGGGTGGATGAAAATGGGAGAAGAGGAGAGGGAAAAGATGGCAAAAGAGTAGAAAGCAAAGAAGTCAGTGGGACAAAACAATACAGAAAAAGAAAAGAAGTCGGGCACTAACACTGTGCAGTTTTCTCCTGCAGTCGCCACAGCCCTGGGCACCGGTGGGGGCTGAGCTCCCATGCAGCCCTCGGCACAGCCCAGCACCCAGGGTGGGCAACCAAACCACTGGGTACCCCAGAGCGGCCCCAGGAGGGCTGAGCTCGTGCACCTGGGGACAGTGAAAACCTCCCAAGCCACCATGCACACCCGAGCCACAGCCCGACCCCTGAGTTGCGGTGGCCCTGAATTTGCCGGAGGCTAAGCTAGCCCTCACCTGCACCAGGGAAGCTCAGGCACCGCCACTGCTGCCTGTCGGGTGGTTTTTCCACGTTCAGGACTTTTTCCTGTCTCCCTCCCAGCCCCCTGAGACCCGGCTCGGAACAGCTTCTGGCTGTCGCTGGCAGCCCCCGAGTCCGCTCTCAGTGTCCTTGCGGCCGCTGAGCTAAGCAGTCCATGCAAACATAGGGCTATGGGAGGAGAGGGGACATACCTTCCTGCGGAGCATTTGTGTCCCACACAGACCACATCTGCACAAAGAAAAAGGGAGTCCAGCACACTATGAAAGCTAACACTATGATGAAGGTCATTTTGACTGTCCGGATCTTGGCTTTGGAGATGAGCCTGGTGCTGCTGACCCTGGCAAACGCCATCCCGCTGCGGGAGCTGGAGCTCAGACCCACGTTGGGCCCGTGAGCCGTCTTAAGCTTCAAGTTCTGCCAGATTTTGAAGCTGATTAAGCCATAGCAGATGCTCAGCATCAACACAGGGATGATGTAGACCATGAGAGTTATCCAGGTGACATAGGCTTTAGGTCCCCAGGGCTGGATGAAGTCTGCCCAACAGTCGTAAACCCCATTCCCCACATCCCTCAGAGAAAATATGTGGATCTGAGGGATGCTGACCAGCAGGCACAGCAGCCAGGTGAGGAGGACAGAGACCCGGTCCGCTCTCCTGTGCAGAGACCTCAGCGGCTGACAGATGGCCAAGCACCGGTCCAGGGACATCAGCAAGAGCATGTAGGTGGAAGCAAACATCCCCACTACCTGCAAGTACTTGATCAACCGGCAAAGGAAATCTGGCCCATAAAACCTGAAGGTGATGTCCCAGATGAGCTGGGGCAGCACCTGGAAGATGGCCACGACCAGGTCAGCGATGCTCAAGTGCTTCATGAAGAAGTACATGCGGGAGTGCTTCTGCCGGGTGGTGTGGATGGCCAGCAGCACGCACAGGTTGCCGGTCAGGGCGAGGAACAGGATGAGGCAGAGGACCATCACCTCCACCTTGGCCATGTCCTCGTTTCTCTTCAGGGGGTCGGTGGTGCTGTTCCTCCCGGAGGTCTGGTTCTCCAGGCGGAGGCTGCCGTTCCCCAGAGAGCCGTTGATCGTCCATACGCTGCTCCCCGCAAAGTACAACTTCTCCATGGCCAGCTCCGTCCCACATAGAGCCCGGTAGCAGAGCGGGGGGTGGCAGATCCTCTACGAACGCGTCCCCGTCCGAGGCAGCCGTGTCCCCGCTGCGGCTCTCCTCTCCCGGCGCTCACCTCCCCGGGCTGCGCTGCTCCGTCGCTGCCTTCCGCCCAGCACCCGCCGGGCCGTCCCTGGCCCCGGCCCCGGCCCCGCGGCTGGAGGGCTCTCCGCCGGCTCCACCCTGTCCCCTCCCAGGGCACCCGTCGCTTCCGCAGGCTCCTGCCCCCAGACAAAACCGAAGCGCAGGAGCAGGATCAGGGGCGAGGGCCGGCACAGACGCGGTGTCCCCGTCCCAGCCCGCCCAGCTCCTCCGGCCCGCCCCAGAGCTGCTGCACCCCACAGCCGAACCCCGCTTCAGCATCTTCTCCCCGTGCCCCTCCCGCGCTCGCCCACCCGCGTGGGCATCCCTGCCGCCCCGCTCCCACCCGCGACCGGGTCGCGCGAGGCAGCCCCGCGCCGTGTCCCGCGCAGCAGCGCCGGGGCCCCGCTCCCACCTCCGGCCCCTCCCGGGGCGGCCCCCGCTCTCCCGTGCCCCGCTGCCGGCGCAGCCCCGGCGGGGCGGGGGCCGGATCCCGCCCGCCCGGGCGGGGAGGGGGCCCGGGGCCGGAGCCGGAGCCGGAGCCGGAGTCTGCCCGCCGGCCGGCTGCGCTCGGAGCGGCCGCCGCGAGAGGGAGCGGCAGACCCGAGGCTGCCGGCGGGTCCCACGGTGATGGGCGGGGGCTGCAAAACCCCGATGGCGACCGGCGTTCCCGTTAGCCCAAAGCCCGCCGGTCACCGCGTCCCCCGCCCGCCCGTCCCCGTCCCGCGCTGGGCAGAGCCCTGCGCGGGCGTGTGAAACGCGGAGGGGTGGGAGAGCACCCACGCCGGGCTCACCTCTTCTCAAGCACAGCCCTGACCCCTCGGTGCCTGCAGCCTCCCGGCCGGGCCTCGGAGGGCTGGGCAGAGCAGAAAACACGCGGGCAGGCGCGGCGTGACGAGGCGAGACGCGGGTTTCCTGCTGTACCGGCGTGGTACGGCAGCGAGAGCCCGGCAAGGAGCCCCGGCCGGCTGCAGCGGCTGGCTGAGTCCGCTTTTCGTGTGACAGACGCTGTAAGGGAATGTCGCACGACGGTGAGAACGCTTTCTGCGCTCGGAGGGGCAGGTGCCCGCTCCGCCCGGGGGTTTCGAGCGCCTCGGAGGAGCTGGGTTTCAGCTGCCGGAGCTGCTGCTCTCTGCAAACCTCCCACCGTATCTACCGGCACAGCCTCACTCACAGGAGGCTCACACTTTTGTTACTTGGCAGTTAAAACAACCACCAAGAACTTTTTTTTTTCCTCTTTCAGGACGATTATTTTAGGTTATTATTAAACCGTTTGTATAAAAGAAAAAAAAGGTGGCTATGTTTGACGTCGTTTGCCATCAGTGCCGCTAGCTCAGCAGCACGTTTCACTGTTTTTCCCCAGACTCAGGCCCCCTACGAGGGAAGCAGGGACCTAAGGGGGCAGGGGAGGATGCTCAGAAGAGCATCTAACCTCCTCAGCTCCCCGCCCCGAGCCCAGCGGCAGCAGCCACCGAGTCACTCCCAGACCTTCTAACCAAAAAGGTGACTTCAGCAGGAACCCGCCTGGCCTGGCCACTGCAGCCCCCTCCCTCCAAGCAAAAGCCAGCAGGCCAGTGCTCATTCCCCTGTGCTGCCTTCCCCTGAAAGCCACATCTCAAACTCTACTTAGCCTAGCCTTAGGCCTTGAATAAACATCTCTGCAGTTATTTTTAAAGATTTTTGGGAACCTTTAGCTCCATGCAAGATGTAGAAATGTTAAATACTTTGGCAAGTTCTTCCCTCCAGGGTTCACGTTCTTCCTCCTGCAGGCAATAAAACGGCTGTGGGAATCGCTGAGGATAACGACTCACCATGTGCAATGCTTTTTTTTTTTCATTGTTCTGCCTTTTTCGGGAGAGTTCTGAAGGAGGAGGTGACTGGGGGCAAAATCCCGGCTCCAGTGGACTCAAGGAGAGGTTTGCCCTCAGCTTCTATGCAGCTCCTTTAGCATCTTGCAGGGCACTGAGAGATGGTAAATCTGCTTCGAGACCTGACTGGGACGGCAGCGCTGGTGAGACACTCGCCTCAGGTGAGACAGAGCAGCTGCTGTTCCTCTTTGCCCTCAGATGAGGCATCATTCATAACTACACAGGCACTAATTCCTTCACAGACTAGAACTGAACCGCTTCTAATGCAGAAAAGAGCCTTATGCCAATTGTGTTGCTTAGACGTGCGGCAGCTGAATGCCTCAAAGAGTGGTGTGTAATTGTAGAATACATTTTATTTCAACAGTGAATCATAAATGCTAAGCTGTGAAACAGCTCTCCTAGGATTCGTTCTGTTTGTCCCCTTGCCAAACTTCCCAGGGCTGCCTTTTCTAACGCTCTGTCTGCTCTGATTCAGACATGCAGGAGCAGCTTAGTGAGCTGCTCGCTGTCGAGGTGAAGGATCATACGCCTTGAGGACTGAACTTTGGATTTAAAAGGCTAAGTCATGGAAGGTTTTCATTAGTTTTACTTTAAGTGTCTTGGCTACAGTCTAGGCTCTTTGCTCACATCCCACTTGCAGAGGCCGGGTCCTCCCCTGCCTTGCTGATAGTGGAGCCTGGACGGGAGCACTGCAGCTGCGGTGGGGAGGCAGGGGCTGGTCACACGAGGCATGGCCAAGCCCCACATCGAGACCAGCAAGGGGGAGCACCTCCACTTTCCCATGGAAGGGGGCTGTAATGTCACCCCTCCCCATCACAGAGGGGACCGAATTTCGAGAGAGGTGCAGATGCTGCTGTGTGCCTTCGGTGCACGTGCACCCGCCGGCCGTGGTAGGGGGCCCCTGGCCCCACACTGCTCTCAGCATACAGGCAGCTCCCCATGGCCATCACTTTCCTCTCCTGTCTCCTACCCAGCCTGAACCCTCCCCAGCAGCCATTGGCCTCGGATTTGTGGCTGGACAAGCTTCAGTCAGAGCTTTGTGTGGAGCTTCAACTGGTTTGCCACTTGCCAAGACAGCCAAAGCGCTCCCACTGCCCAGCCGTGAAGACATGCCCAGGGGAACCAGGACCGACAGCATCCCCATCCACACAAAGCTCTTCTCCTCTCCTGGGCAGTTTGGAGACAGAAATCATTCACTGGGGTTTGGCATTGACCTTGCCAGTTATGCAACATCTGACTCTTCCATGTATTTTCCACATCTATTTCTGTATTTTTCAACATCTATGACCCTGGTTTTTGGCTGTCACACTTTGGCAGCTAACATGTTTGTTTTAGTAAGCCCAAAAGATTCACAGAAGGGGAGAAATAAAAAGAAATTTCTTTGGTTGAAAACAAATTCAGTAGCAGGTTCCTGCCCTGCTGCGGGCTGCTAGCCCCAGGCTGTTTCGTCCCTGCGTGCCACCGCCGGGCTGCTCCCAACAGAGTGCTGGGGCAGCAGCAGAGCCGCTGCCGGGCAGTTGCACAGGGACCCTGCGGGGATGAAAGTCACCCCGGTCCCCACCGGCTTTGGTCAGGACTGCACCTGACGGACGGGCGAAGGGCGAAGGGCTGTGCTTCACCACGGTGCCTCCACCCTGGGGATCGGCAGCGTGGCCAGGCAGGCTGCGAGGGTCGAGCGGTCCCAGAAATCCCCCTCCCGTAGCGTTCCCAGCCCAGCTCCCAGCAGGCTCTGCCCGGCTTATTTCATCCCAGGCCCCAAAACTGCTCAATGGCTTGAACCAGCTCTGGGACATGTGGACGCCTGTCACCTGGGCTCACAGGAGACATTGCGGCTGACACAGCACTAACACTTTGATAAAAAGTAAAAAAACCCAAACCAACCCCCAAGCGGGTGCCTGCTCCCCACCGCAGGCTGCCTGTGCAGGCACCGTCCCGTTCACCGCTGTGTGGCTCTGGTTTTGGCCATTAGCCTTTGACGGCATCCCAATGCTAACTGACGAGGGCCAGGGTGAGGGCAAGGCTCTTAGAGGAAATTACTGCTTTGCTAGACCAACAAACAAGCTTTTTGGCAGCTCCAGGAGCACAGGTTCAAGCTCCCAGAGCAGCCCAGCCATCGCTGCCCACAGGCAGTGCTCCAGCCTGCAGCAGAGCTCTCCAGGGCTGCCGCTGCGCTCATGGTCACACCCTGGGTGGAAACTGCCCAATTTTGAGCCCTCCCTCGGAGCCCAAGCCCGCACAGGAGGCACGGAAACTTGTCCAGGCTCCCTCGGGGCGTCTCCAGGAGCTGCCGAGGAAACCTTCCCCCTTCCTGACCTTCCCGGAGCTCCCCAGTGCCGCTGGCCCCGTGCAGCACCCAGCCTTCTGTGGTGCACGGGCGGTGAGCACGGCCGCTGAGGATGATCTTCAAGTTGTGCTTGGGGCACAGAGAGCAAAAGATGCAATAAGCAGAAAACTCAGGCTTTTTTTTTCTTTTCAACCTTCCCTTGCTTATTTTCTTTTTCTCAGTTTCTGTTAAAGGAAAATTTCCTACCGGTTTTCAAAACCACTAAGTCCAGTCAAAATAAACTCACCCTGCGACTGCCAGCTGCCGTAAGAGTTCACTTCATTGCGCCTATAAACTTTCATTTGAGCAAATAACGACAGCTCCGAACAGCGGCTCTGCACCGCACAGCTGGTACCTGCGGACGCAGCCCACGATGATAACAGTGACCGTGTCCTCTGGCACCGGCTGCCTGGATCAGGCCCGCCGTGGGTGGCTGCGGCTCCTGAATCTGGCCAGCAAGTTCAACCTCCCGACCCGTGAAGACAATAATGCTGTCACTGTGTGAAATTAAAATGCTTTACTGCTAATTGTGTGGGGTTGTTGCCTGCTGTGTATCTGTGCGGCAGAGGAACAGTTTTGGTTTTGCAGCTGGGAACTGTATTACTGGCAGGCACCACTGTTGGGGGGTTTCCCTTCATAGAGGCGTGAGAGTCAAATACAGGATTTCATCTTTCTATCCATACGTCAGTCTTCTCACATAAATTACCAAGTACAGAATCCCACGAGGGCTCAGTAAAGAGGCGCTTGGTGAAACCAAGGTCGTTGCTGCGGTGGCACAGCCCTGGGCACAGTGGCAGTGGGGACGCAGCCCCGCGCTCCATGGCTGGAGCTGAGCCCCATGGACCTTCTCCACGGGCTTTGAATGATCACAGCTGGGGTCTAGTCACGGTCGGATTAAAGGATCCAGCCATAAGGTTTGAATTGCTGCTCCCTTTGTCTGTAGTGGGAAGAGACCGAAGGGAACGGCCGTAGCAAAATGTCCCACCTATGCCGAACGGGACGCTGGGGGCTCGGGACAACGTCCAGCTCCCGGTGCCGCTCCCTGGGCGCTCTGGCTGGGGCCGGGCACCGGCCCCGCAGCAGCGGGAGATGCTCACAGCCCCTCGCAATTCCTGAGTCCTTATTCAGGCAAAGCTGCGGCTGCCCCACAATTAAAAAACAAACACACGTGATTTTAAAGCAAAGAATCTTGTGAGAATGAGAGGGTTTTCTGAGTCACCCCCAGCTCCTTCCAGCTTTAAAAATTCAATGATGCCATAGAGTTGGAAACATTTTTATTTTAAAAATACACGCTCTGGAATAATCAAAAGCACAAACGCTACACAAAGCTAAATTTAATTGCATTTCAGTTTACTGCTGCATCTGAAATAGCTGTTTTTCCAATAGTTATCTTGAATCCCAACTTTACGGTCCCCATGATACAAGAGGTCTGGCAAAACTTCAAGTCCAGGCCACTGTTTTACAGATGGAGTTGCAGCCGCTCATGAACTCTCGTGTATGGATGTGGCCCATAGCAAGCATTGCAAGCTAGAAAGCCAGGCTATTTTATCTGGCTGCTTTTGCATGGGAAATTCTCTTTATCCTAGAATTTTTTCCTAGTCCTCACCCTCTGCACTCAGTCTACAAGAGGCCCAACTTTGGTAAATTCACTAAAAATACAGAGATGTGCAGTCCCATGCACACACCTCCCTGGAAAATGCATATTAGTGCTTCAATAAAAAGCTGCTGAATGTCGTGGGCTTTAGATAAGGCTTGGGAATATACTAAGGGTAGAGCAAATTATGAGTGTTTCCCTGTGTTTCTTAAATGTGCACATGAATAAATCCCCAAGTATGCTATAAAATTCCTATGTAGCTATCCATCTAGTGTACTGGTTTTCAGAGGAATACACACTGAGAGTAAATATTGTAAAATGTACCGCACTTAAGTCAACAAGTCTTTGGAGACAAAACATGGAAATACAAGCGATGCACAAAATTATTTGGTCCCGAGCACTTATTCAAAATTCATTGTGCTAATGAGTTCACTGATTACTGGTAACATAACACAGTGCTGCACATCGTTTTAAGATGCAGGCAGAATACTGTTATACTCTTAGGTAATGTCAAACCACCACTTACATCACTGACTGCCTCAACCATGCTCTTGGCCACGGTATTTCTTTTCATTAGTTAAAAAAAACCCCAAAAACAAACCCAAAAACTAGTCCTCAGATTGACTGTAGTAAATAAACTCCTGGAACAATACAGCTGAAGCCCATTGTCATTTGGAGCATTCCTGCTCTAGCGCACAAACCGGCTTGTGTTGGGGCTCTGCACAGAGCTGTTCTGATAGCTGTTGGTTTGGTTTGGAACCCGTATCATCAAAGCATTACTGGGAGGGAAAAAAGAGCCGGAAAACCTGGCTTGCCGATAGACAAACGAAGAAGGGAGGAACAACTTGGATGCTGCAGTCTCGAGCCTTAGAAAGCATTCGCAGCAGGAAAAGAGAATTCGCATGAGTTCATGCCACGTATCAAGACCATGCCTTCTTTTCCCTTCTTTTTGTTTATCTGGGAACACTGAACTTATTCAGAGAACTCAGTGTTAAGGTCCTTTTACATCATGTTGCTGTAAGGTTGACAGGATTCAAACCATTTCCTTCAAAGAAATCCTCTACTTATTGAAAACTGTCAGCCTCTGCTCCCATGGCCTTCTGCATATACCAGTGCAGAAGCCCAAGTCATGCTCATTCAACTTTTGGAGACAAAGTCTTGAAAAAGAGCCTGAATTTCTTGGCATTAAACCAGCACCCATTTCCATAATCATTACCATTAATGCTGCAGCACTGCAAGTAAAAATCCCCACCAGAGCCTCTGAAGATGCACTATTTTTTTGCTTGGTGCCAAGAAATGCAGAAGGATGCAATCTCCTGCTCCAGGGCCTGATTCCCCCCTGGGATGCAGCAGCAATGCTCCATTCAAATCAATGAGCTTAAACCTATTTAAACTAGAGCAGGCTATGGATCACGCTGATCCTATAATCCAGGCTGATCCTATAATCCAGAAAGTCCTATTTAGGCTGTGGCAGACCTTCACAAAGCAGACGTCCATGGTTTCTATAGGGAAACCCACACGTTCCCATCGTTCTGCCCGTCGCACGCAGGCGCGGGGGTCCCTGTCACAGGCAGGGAGGGGACGGGGGCACCAAGGTGCCGCGGGCACCAAGGAGCAACGAACGGCTGCACTGGCTGGCCCCGGCGCCGCTGTGCTGCCGGGCCCGAGGAGCTCAGTAGCGGCAGGGTGCTGATGGCACCGTGCGTCACAGCCCGGCTCAAAACCGCCCCGGGGTCCCTCCCCGGCCAGGCTGGCCCGGCCAGGCTGCAGGCACCGCAGGGCATTTCACCTGGGGAGAGAGGAAGGGTGGCGGGGGCTTACGCGGGTTGTGCCCAAGATATACAACCTCTGCAAAGGGTAATAAACACTCTCTCCACGCAGCTCCTTGCAGGAACTGAATCAGCCTGGCTGAGGGTTTTCTACGCGGCTCCAGAATGACGTTCATGCTAAAATGTTTCTCGCTTCATCCTGTTACAGCCTCAAAGCCATAAAAATCAATGGAGCCTGCACAGACCTTGGGAATAACAAGCTGGCCTCATACAGGATGGTGGAAATATATATACATATGTTTTTTAACAGAGAGACTTCAGTTCCTCAGTTTCAAGCTTTTGGGAGATTATATAATAATTTTACTACTTTTTTTGGTTTTTTACTGTACTTCTGTATAAGGTCATACTCCAGCTTGGGACGGCATGTCTGTACCCGTGGGGACCGGGCTGCTTGCCCACGGCTACGCTGGGCAGGCGATGCGGTTTCTGACCCAGCCAAAGCGCTGGTGAACAGCAATCAGAAAAATGCATGTGCAGCAATAACGAGTTTTATGGCACCTGCAAAACCGAGGTACACAGTGACACACTATTGAGCGTCATCTCTCAGCACCTCAGATATTAACTAAATATTTCCATACACATAGGTACAAATCATTCATTTAACACCAAGTACCTGATGTGCAAGCACTGGCCCCGTACTGCAGACTTCAATTCGTGCACAAAAAGAGCTACAGAAGAATGCTTTTGTCCATTAAAATGAGGCACATTTCTATTTGAGCGTAACAGCTTACCTTGTTACGGTAAAGACAGAGGAGCCAGAACAAAAATGAAATATATATGTCTGCTTATTTTAATACATATTCATATGTAAATTATACAATTTATATATATATAAAGGAAAGTGAATCAACTTTGGTGCTCAACAGAATCTGTGCTGAGTGATACGAAAGGGACTGCAGTCCTTCTCAAGATAATTCAGGATAGACGTGTATGTATATGCACATGCGTGTGAGTATGTAAGTAGGCCTATGTCCAGAAATGCCCGTACAGGGGGGTGTGTGGTTACACACACTCCACACCCCCCGTGACTCCTGCGCCTTTTCTCTCACCCCGAATACCTGCCATGCAACCACCAGCCCAGGCTCCAGGAATGCATCTGTGGGGCCAAATAATTAACCAGGGCAGCAAGCTTTCGCTCTGAAAATGAAGCCCAGCTACATTTATACAAACTTTTCTGCCTCGCTAATTATTCCTCATTTGCAATAATGTGTTTACCTTCTGCTTCCTGAAGTTAGTAATTTGTCTTTCTCTTTATTTAATTCCAGGTGGTTGATTTTGAGCCAACTCACCAATTCGTTGGAATAATTTTGAATTCAGGTCCCCTCCTTCAGAGCGCTTGCAGCGGCTCCTCCACCGCTGGGATGTGAAAAAAACATGATTATTTACTTTCTTCTGAACAGAAAATGAGTGGTGTTAGGCTTGCCCAACAGGCAGAGGTGATGATTTAGCTTAAATTCCTGCACCGGGGTAAGGCGCTCAAATTCCAAAATACCTGTTCTTCTACCAAAACAGACTCTCCTTAAACCAAAGGATCCTTTATTAATTACTCCTGCCAGCAAACACCGCACCCTTGGAGAGCTGGCCTCCAGGCACCACAGCCCCTGCCTGGCCCCTGCCCACCTCCAGCCTCCGCGGGTCCATCGCAGGGGCACGCAGCCCGCCAGCCGCATCCTCAGCTCCAGCCGCCCAGTCCTGCCTGCGACGGAGACCTCTCGAATTCCAAGCAGAACCTGGGCCAAAACCTCAGCCAGCATCCAGCCCCGACTGCCCTACCTGTCCGTGCGAGGGACAGCATCCCACAAGGCTCAGGTACACTCAATTACTGCAGACAGCTTTTAGCGAATAAAGTAACATCTGGTTTATATAAGCAGAAAAGCTCCCTGACTGCTTGTTCTTGGCTGTCCATTTTACGACAGTCTATTACGAAACCACCGGCGAGAAGAACACACAGCGGTCGTGCGTGCTCCTGGCCACCGCCGCCCAGGCGGCAACGGGCAGCCTGCCGCTTGCGTGCCGACACCCTGCACGCGTGCACGCACCCGCTCGTGGCCCACGCAGCACAGGTGCTCCAGCTGCCCCAAATACGGCTGCGGGATGCTGGATGCTGGACGCTGGATGCCAGATGCAGGATGCTGGATGCCGGACTCAGGCTGCTTTTTGGCCGGCTGGTGGAAGCAGCTCTGCAGCTGCTTCACACGCCTGCGCCCAGCGCTGGCTCTGCGGGACGGGGCTCGGCAGCTCCGGGGAAACCCCACAAAGCCGGGGGCAGTGCCCGCAAGACTTGAACAGACACAGCTCAAACCTCCTGGGAATAATGTCAGAACTGTGGGCTACCTTTACTCAGTCTTTATTACTCCAGGCGGGTACTGTTCAATACTTCTGCTATATCTAAACGAATCAGGACAGAATAATTTATTATGAAACTTTTTCTCAGCTGAAACCTTGCGTGAAGAAATGTGTAAACCACTTATGCAAAAACACAAAAAAAATCTGCACGCTGTAGCCCCTAACCACAGCGTGCACTGAACAGACAGATTTAAAAGCATTCTTCAGGATTATTGCATTAAATTTTCAAGAAGGCACGCATTTGCCCCCCCCCCAGTCATTGCATGCTTCATGTTCTGTGTGTTCATGCCGTTTTACACTCCATTTTCTCATCTCACACGTTGGTTACCTCGCTAGTTCTCAGTCTCTGCCCTCACCAGCAGGGCTGACCCCTGCTTCGCAAGGCTGTGTGCACAGTGTTATTTCTATCGAAGCATCAGTACCTGCATGCACTTTTGCATTCAATCAATTGCATTGAATATGGCAAAATGGAAAGATCCCACTGAAACACCTACCACCACGGACTACTTTTACCCAGACATTTTTTAACATCAGAAGTTAAATAGCTCCTTTATAAAGGCATTGACTGGAAAAATTCCTAATATCAAAATTAATACTTCTGCTGACCAAACATTTCAATTTAAAACGTGTGTTGAGACGGGGCAAGAGTTATGCACTGGAGCACAGTGCCCCAAATCTGTGGCGAGTGGGACTCTCCTCATATGGATTCCCACAGAGCCACGACAGCTTGTACGAACAAAGGGGTCCAGTCACAATGGGCCTTGCAACAGATCAAGCTATGTAATCGTCATTTTTTTGCTCTGTTTTATGTGTTTGGTTTTTTTTTTTTTAACCCTCAAATTAAATTTTCTCATGTATGACCATCACTTTAAAAGTCAACACAATGGAGTCCAAGATAACACCAATTTTTCTAAAAAGCCCTAATGTTACATGTACAGCAATTTTCACTTATGCAAACTAAGTCCAAATTAAGTAATTTTTTTTTTATGTATACTGATTATTCCTTACGCATCTAGACATGTTTGGCTGGCTTTTAAATCATACCTTTTTTTTTTATATATATACTGATTATTCCTTACACATCTAGACATGTTCGGCTGGCTTTTAAATCACACCCTTTCCATGAGGGGCAGTGATGGGGTTGTCCTCAGGTGAATCCAGCCCATCACTGGTAAAAGGAGCTAGCAGCCAAAGATGTCTTAATAAGCACAAATGAAGACTAAACAAACAAATGTCGGAATTAATGAGCAAATCAGAAACCCAAGCTGTGATTTGTTGTCCATTATCGAGGTAAAGGGAAATCAGCCAGCTCATTAATTAATTGTCACTAAGTGCGACCAGGAGCCCAGCCTGTTGCGGTCCCCTGCCAAAGGCCTTCCAGAGCGCAGGGGATGAAGAACAGCCGATCCGCCATGAAACACGGAAACGGGGCGCTTGGTCGGCAGTGGCAGACCCTGGGGAGAGCCATGCGTGGATTTCACGTGCAGACCCAAGCCACAGAAACCTCACTCGCGGGGGCAGCAGGCCGTCGAGACCCGATCACAGCCCCAGTCTGATTCTCCTGAACTTCAAAAGCTGTTGCAAGCAGGGGGGATGTAGCATCCCAGAAGACGCATCTGTGCCATATGTTGTCCTTGCTGCCTTTTCTCGGGCAGCAGCAACTGAAGGTGCGGCCCCGGCCCCGGGCGCGGGCACGGCGCAGCGCGGCTGCGGCACAGCGCAGGCACGGGCTCCAGGCCGGCACGTGCCCTGGCTGGAGCAGCCCTGCGAGCAGGAGCCCGTCCCCAGCCGGCAGCGAGGGCTGCTCACAGGATCCCGCTGGGAGAGCAGAGCCAGCGCACGGAGAGCATCCCCAGAGAGAGGCTCGCTTTTCTGGGAAACGAGCAAAATATGTTCTCTTGTGCCCTGCGTGACGATGATCGTTAACCCAAGCAGGCGCTGGGCTTGGGCTGGGAGCTGCAATCACAGCAACACGACCGCCTGGCTATAAAAAGAGCCATGATTCAGATGTCAACCTAAAAAGAAGGTTCTTTCTAACCACAGTCAGACACAACTTGCTCACTGAGCTCACAACGTTACCAGAGCGTTTCCAGATCCCCCCGGTGATGGGATGAGAGGGGACTGCCGCGCCAGCCTGACCTGCCGGACAACGGATCCCGGCTCATAAGCAGCCAAAACCCAGCCCGGCTCTGTGCTCCCTGGGGACGCCAACAGCCTCTGGCCCGGGGCAGTCGAATCCCACACCTGGAGGCCCGGGCATGCCCACATCTGCCCATGCCTGAGGGGATCGATCGGGATCACAATCTGGTTTAGGGATGCCAGGTCCAGTGTCCTTATTGCCAGCAACTGCCTCAAAGCACCTCTGCCGCCGCTGCCCAAGAGAGATGTACCTGCGACCCACCTGCCCCACAGCTGACGAAGAATCGAAGAAGATTTTTGTTGCTATCATTTTTAATGCAGAATTACTTACTAACAAAGACACTTCACTGAAATTTCATCAAGCCACTTCATATGCATAAAAGCAACTGCCTGACACGTACAGCCAAAGGGGAGTCACCCAGAATAACAAGATGAACCGGGAACAAAAAGAGCACGTGTGTTTAAATCTCAAGTGCAGATCCTCAACACTGCCCAGCTACTGCCTTTTTCCCCAGTAAGAGTGCTGGGCTAACCAAAGGTTTTGCCAAAAAGTCTTCCTACCTGCACAGCTTCACCCACTGCATTGCTTCATCTTCTAACTGTGAATCAAGTATTCCAAACCAAGTGAAGGCAAAGCGAGAAATCAGGTGCCAGTTTTAAGAGGTTAGACTAAACATGATTAGAAACCTTTTGAATCTCAGGGCAGAGTGCATAATTAGAATTCATGTTACATCTCAAACGCGCAATAACCTCAGGTGCAGCGCTGGGGTGGCTCCGCGTCCAGCCCGGCTCTGCCGGGAAGGGAGGAGGACAGGCTGCGGCAGCTTCGCCCCGCGGGGAGCGGGCGAGGATGAGCTTCGTCCCTCAGAGACACGCTGAGTTGTAAAGCGCTCTGCGGGAATGTTCCCTTCTGCTGCCAGCATCAAAACCTTCCCTTTTGGCTTAACCTGCTTCCTACAGAAGATACTGCTCTAAGCATAAAGCCTCTTCTCTGGGACTGGTGTGCTGCCTACCTGGCGAACGGCCACAGCCACGCAACTGAGCCGTGCGGTCAGACCTGGTCTCCCCCACCCGAACTGGTGCTTTTCCCATTGCATCTTCCATCCGCTCCCCTTCCCCAAAGCAGTATTACTGGTGCCCATAGCCCACGCTCGCTGCTCTGGGGCTTACACCGGGTGTTTCCTCGCTGCCTTTGCTCTGTCAGCCCCCTGTTCCCGCTGCTCCCACGCCAGCCTTCCTGCACTTTCGACCAATGCAGAACGGCACACGTGGATTCAAAATACTTTTTTTTGTAAGAGTTTGTTTGTTGAATTTGGGTTTAATGCAAGCTATGTTGTATTTAATATTGTAATTTATCCAACTGGTTTCTTCATTAGCATCTTAATGTAATCCCATGGCTTTCAGCTATTTCAGCTGAGTGAGAAGGGAGAAAGGAGCCGCATCCACACACAGACACGCATTTGCCTTTTTGCAGTTCCTCTTCTCTTCAGCACGTGCTGCTAGATCCCCTTCCCTGCAGGGAAACTGCTTCTGCTTCATTTGCAGATCTTTTTTTTTTCCCAGGAAACAAATGAATATTTTGGATTTTTAGCCCTCTGCCTGATGATTCGGTTAAAGAAGAACCTGCATTTCACCCAGGCTTTCACCATGAGCCGATCACAAGAAAACAGGACAAATATTCACTGCTTTAACACTTAACTAAAGCGTTTCAGACCTCCATTGAAAGGCCCGCTATAATACTGGTGAATAAATATGCTTTTGCCACAGAAAATATTGCCTTTTTGTCTTAAAAAATGTGAACCACCAAAACATAAAAAATTCAACCAGACATTAGGGCTGGAAAGCCAATGGAAAAAAAAAAGGTCAGCATTAGGTAAAGAAAGCAAGTCCTTTCTGTAAAAGCTTTCATTAACTGGGAAAATGAATTTTCCCTTGTGATAAAAGTGGAAACGATACAAAATTTTCAAATCACCCAATCCTATACCAATTTTCAGAAAATTAAAACCATTTAAGCCATTTTTCATCTTGTTTAGACTCTAACGTATCTACAAAACACAGCTGCTATTCCATTATTTCTGACACAGAACATCAAAACAAAGACAGGACCGATCTGACCGTCAGTGTAGTTCTCTTTCAAAATCAGACCTTTTAGGAAAATAATTGTAACGGCAGCACATCCACCCAACTGCAGGCCCACGGCCCGCTCTGGAAGAGAGCGAGCCGCAGTGAAAGGGAATTGAATTCCTTATTATTTCCTCCAAAACATTAACGTTCCTGGGGGCCAAGAGCAATATTAGAGTAACCCCATCACCCTTTTCAGCACGCAGTAGACCAGCTCCCGCAATTGCATTTTCCGCAGCCAGCCTGCACTGGGGCGTTTCACCCTGCTCCCCGGGATGCCCAGCCCCTGGTTTCCCACCGGCCGCTCGCAGGGGCACGGAAGTGGCTTTAGATGACAGCTACGGTGTCACAGTCTGTGGCGATTCCTTTTGTTTCCAAAGACATTCCTGCCTGAGAAAAAACCATCTGATAGAAACTCCCTGTCATCTGCAAAGCGAAGCACAACCAGATAACCCCCACCATCCAAATCCCTGCCTAAACCCCCTGGCTATTATTGCGTTTCGGAGAGGGACATGAAGTGGGAGCAAGCGGGGAGCCCGTGCCCCGTCAGAGGCGACCTCCGTTCTTGCTGCTCCACCATTCCCGGGAATCGCTGCCTTTTCACACGGCTCCCAGTGACGGTTCAGAGGGGAGGTACGTTTTTACTGTGTCTGTGATTATTTTGTTTCAAGTTTTGCCGTCATGCCCTGGCCTGAGGGACTGCTCTGTGACTAAATTAATTTCCTCCTGAATGGATTTTCTGCCTAAAGCAGCCGTTCCCAAAGCTTTCTGGTCGTGACCCCCCGCATAGCCCAGCATCGCCCCCGGCCCCGGCTGCCAGCAGCAATAGAGCCTCACTGGGAGTTTCTGCCCCATTTGCAATTCCCCCATCACCCCAGCGAGCTGTAGCAGCCAGGGCTCTGGCTTGGGATCCCCGACCCGGGGATGTCTGAAGAGGGTCTGCATCGGCAGCGGTGCAGGGCAGGAAGCGGGGGGTCCCCAGGACCCCGCATCCCCCCGTGCTAACAAGCCCAGCACAAGGCATTCGTTGTGGGTGACTATAAAATGTGACTAATGCCATTAAAAATGACCCCAATGAACACGTGAAAAGAGAATGAAGTAACCCACTTTATGATTACTCACTTCAAAAACATAATTGTGGTTTTTTCTGCCTTTACCACCCTCATTCAGGCTGAGAGCTGAGACAGAGCTCGGCTCTGCTGAAGCAAAGGCGATGCTCAGCAAGCACTGCTCAGGCAGGAGGATGCTTATCAACATCTTGCTGAGCATCACCACTTTTAAGCACTGCCTTTGCTCCTCTTTCCTATGACTTTTGTCCCCAGCCCGGCTGTTCACAGGTCCCTGACTGCTCCCCAATTGCCCCTTGACTCGGTGACGGAGGAGAGGAGCTGCCCAAGGGAGCGAAGGGACAGGACAGCATGGTGAGGACACCGCGTTTCCTTCAGCGTTGTTGTTTTTTCCCTTACGTTATCCAATTTATGTGAATTTAGGGCTGGTGAGAGATGTGCAGCAAACAGCCCTGGAGGAGTCATTTATGGCACCCCAGGGACCAGCAGACACCCGCGGCAAAGGCTGTACCCAGAAGCACTCACTCGTGGCCGGAGCTGGCCCCGGCGCTGCGTCCGGCAGCGTGCAGGCAGGGCTGCCACAGCCCCCGCCGATGGCCGCAGGTCCTGCCCGGGCACCCCGCTCCATCGGGACGGGAATGGGAGGCATCGGGCCATCAAATCCACAAGTTTTTCCTAAGCATCCGTATTTCCAGGGATGTCTGCTCCGTGCAGCCTCCACCCGCACCTCCACAGCCGCTTCACACGTCCGAACACCCCACTCAGGTTTGTCACATGCACAAACAAAATCACCCACCTTTGGTGCTGACTCACAACTCATTACAGAAGGGAAAAAAAACCCTGTCCCAGGCCCCATGCGGATGTTCCACTTATCTCCTCTCGTCATGCTCGGGAGCGTGGGACTGCAGCTCTTTGTAAGGTGGCTGTCCCTGCCCCACGTGCCACACACCTCCAGTGGGACCGACCCCACAGGGTCTCACAAAGCTTCTTGCCCCCTGCAAAGCCACAGGAGGAGGTGACACAGACGCGGGAGGAGGTGACACAGCCGCGGGAGGAGGTGATGCACCCATTGCCTGTGAAAGATCCCAAAACGGTTTCCTAAACTCAGAAGTCTGTAAGTACGTCAGTGAAGATGCTTACAGCAGGTACATTAAGCGAATACAAAATCTCTATCTTCAGGAAAGATAACCATTTTAGACTTTAAATGGTGACTTCAACAATAAGTGATATAAAACAATGTATCTTAACAGGTTGTCAGCAAACCAGTTTGATTTATGTCTGTATTTAACGTGTCATAGCTGTTCTGTCTCTCTTCTATTACACCAAGTAATTGCTTCATTATCTTAACGCTCCAACTATTGTGGTAGCATGGCTCTTTAGCTTATTTTCAATGGAAATGTAATTATCTGCAGCCACACCAGTTCACTGATCAAAGATGTTGCAGAACTGATGACCTGCTTCATCCCTGCATAGAAATGTCTTTCCAAATCACCACCCAGCAGCGACCTGGCTTGTTTGCCATTGCTCGGAGAAAGCTCTTTACAATATTATTGCTCCTCTAACACAAAAGGTTTAACAGTTTACCCAATGGTGCATGGCAAGGAGTCAGTAACGGCTGAATTTGCATGAAAGATCACTAATATCGTGCCAGCATCTGAAGCCTGCAGGTCCAGGTTTTGCTAGATGCTCCCGCGGTGTGGAAAAACTCCCCGAGGAGGAAACTTGTCTTTCCAGGACAGCAGCTACTGGCAGAGCAAGGCAGAGACACTTGCTCCCCACGGGGCTTGCTCAGAGCTTTGCGTGCTGGGACCCAGGTTACCCGCTAGCGCCGGTGGTTCACAGCGGGTGAGCGTCGCTCCCAGGGATTCAATTAAAAACATAAAAACAGATCTACCAGCTGGTGGAATGTCGTCTTAACGCTCGGGCTCTCGGACACACCCTCAAACTCCAAGTGAGCTACAGTAACTATCCAGGCCCAGGGTCTCACCCTGAAACAAATGCAGCTGATTTGCATCTTCGTCTGCAGGCTTGTTTAATTGCCTGACGCTGGCACTGAATGAGGCACAAGAGATGTACTCATGTTTGCTGGGATCTCTGCTTTGAGTTAAAACTACATCAGGAAGCACTAAGATTTATTTATGTTAATCTCTACTGAATTATTTTAAAGGTCAAAGCAGTTCAGGGTCGGTTGGCTGCAAGGCGGGAATGAAAGCTCACGTTAGAGCTGATTTCTAACTCACCGCTTAACCCCACAGTACTCAGACACCTGGATGTCAGAGCCGAAACCTCCGAGGTGGGGATTTCTGCTTCTGCAGAACGCAGGCTGACCCGCTCTTCTGTGCAAAGTCCTCCTTAGAAAAGGCTGCGGGTGGTGGCATAAAAATTAAACTTGGGGCACAGAGAATCTCTAACGTAACAGGGCAAGTTTAAACTTAGATATAACACCTGCCTAAGCATAATAGGGCAATAATAATAATCAGCACCTGCAGCTGCTACAGGACAGACGAAACGTGCCGAGCCCCGTCCCAGAGCCGCCGGCCGTGCCGGCGCTGGAGGGCTGCGCGGAGCCAGCGTGGAGGGGGCCGGTGGGAGGCGCGGCCCCCGCAGCGGAGCGGTGCTGCCGTCCGCTCTGGGCTGTTGCTTGTCAGGCACGCAGGGTGCTGGGTTGCTTCACCAACCTGCATCATCAGGCTTTTAAAAGCGAAAGGGGAAAGAGAGGCTGATGTTATTGCAGCGTTTGAAAATACTCTCCGGTTTTGCTGGGTCAGGAGCACGGTGCCTTGGAAGCTCAGCAGGTACAGGATGTATGTGCACAAACCCCCATCAGTTTTGCAGCAATTATCACCCGATTCATTTTTCTTTTTGAGTAATTACTCCTAATGGTCAGATTCGTTTCATTTTCCCTCATTTCACCACTGAACACAACAAACCAGATCCCTGGTTGGTAAAAGTCAGAGTAACTCAGTTTGCCCTGGATGGAATTAACTTGAGTTCGCTCCACTTGGAAAAAAACCCCGAACACCCTTACTTCGCAATGCTTTAGTCTTACTCTGATATACATTTCTATACACCACCTCCTGCTCTCCGACGCCCCGGGCGCTCACCTGTACCCTCTTTGGGGATTTAGTTCCCGTGTCCCCCCGGGACTTGGCCTGCAGAGCCGATGGACGCTCCAGGGGCTGTGCCCTGGGCAGCCCTGCCGCTAGCGCAGCGCTTCTCCCTTGCTTTGGAAAGAAGCATTTGAAGGTTTTGCGGAATTAAAAATTACTCCTTATTTGCTGAGTTCCCATCAGCTGTCCTTCCCTGTTCCTGTGCTGTCTTTTTCCATATCTAGAAAAAATGTTACCTGCATTTACTTGAAATCACGATCTTTCTCCCTCCTTCCGCCCCCTCACAACTCCCTGTGTTTCCACTGGCCAGCCCCGGTTTGGCACGATGCCCCGGCAAGGGTCGACCAAGGCAGAGGGGGCTCTGCAGGGGCACGAGATGGGCAGGCAGCAGCCCGACCGTGTCCGGTGTCGGCAGGAAAATAACGAGAGCGAGTCTTTTTAGATGGAAAATAATTAGAGCAAGTAGAAGATTTTATGGCATGTCACTAAGTATACATTTAACCCTGAGAATATCCCTGTGTGCTACAAATCTTTCCAAACCTTCTGCTGTTGCTCTCCACTTCATCTGCTGTTTGCATGGTCTGCAAATACTGCAGCCCTAACTCCGGTGGTGAGGGTGCCCCTCAGCAGGAACGGGTCCGTCTCCACTCCAAGGGATCCCAGGGTGTTCCAGAATAACGCAAGTGAACTGTTGGGACGGAGCTGGTTTCACTTGCACCAACCTTTAATGCAGCCAGCACTGCTGGCAGCAGGGAGTGACCTTCAGCAAGGCGTGCAAAGCCCCCAGAGCCTGCACCGGGCACCCCAGGGGTGGTGGGGGCTGCAGCTGCCCCCCGATAGCCCCCCAGGGCTGGCAGCTCCCTGCGCTGCGTGCCCCCCTTCCCTGCCCCACAGCCCATGGAAGTCCTGCGGGTCCACCTGCTCTCTTCCCGATGAGCACCGCCGGCGCTGGCCCCGGCAGCCGGGGCGAGGGGAGAACCAGGCGGGGGAGGAAAAAGGGCACAAAATCCCCTAAACGCCCACAGGGACCAGGGAAACCGCTCGCTGGCCGCCGATTTGCAAAACCCTGAAAAAGCCTTTGAAAAAATGTAAGCTGGTCAGTCTCCAGACCTGAGGTGACCCTAAGATAAAAAAGCAAAATGAACATTTGAAAATGGGAGTCCCAGCCTAAACTTGCTGCTACAGAAAAGCTATAAACCAACAGCAATGCGGTTTGAGATGGCAAGGCAGATCATTTCTGTTGCTGAATGGCTCACGGTGCCATAAAAGCTGCCGCTTCCACGGCGCGTGGCGTGGCTTCTCACCGAGCGCGCTGGCGGAGCAGACGTTCGAGGGGGAATCTGATTCATGGGGCTGAAAAATTCCTCCTTGTGCTCCGGACTCTGACCTGCAGCAGCAAAACTGAAATTCACCCTTTATAAAATCCTTTCCCAAGTTGTATCAGAAACTTGGTTCAAAGTCGGGCGAGACACTTCTGGGGAGCTGAGTCGCCAGAACCAAGCAGGCTTTCAGGGGGTTCTCCACAGCCTGTTAAACATGCCACGCAATGTTTTTATGGAAAACTAAGCATTTTGATAATTACTGCAGCTTTAACACAAGGACAGGCTTTAGTACCATGGAGGGAAGGGTCATTTTCCAACAACAACAAAATCTTCCTTCCTTCCCCGCCCTCCCGCAGCTCCAAAACCTTGTCAAGGCTGAGTCCTGCCTGCGGGAACTGCACCGGGGAACGGGGGCGGCGAAGGGAGGACCCACGCAAACCTCTGCCCCAGCCCCTGCACAAGACACACAGCATCTGCAGAAGTTCGAGGGGCCAGATCTGGCCTGCCAAGCTTTCTATCTGCATTTGCAGTCAACGTGGATGGAGGCTGCAAGCAGCTAATCGTTTGTACAGGATCCAGCTCACCCTTCGAGCCTCCCAGTTGCGCCAAGCGCCCACACCGTGCACGTCCTGCCCGGGCAGCCGTTTTGAGGCACCAAAGACAGCCGTGGCCACTTCAATCATGCCATCACCTCCTTCAGCTTGCAGAAGAAAGGAACTGCCACGCCGTGTTCCTCGCCTAAGGAAAAAAGAGGAGAGGCGAGGAATCAGCCTTTTGGGAGGCTCTGCAGGGCTGACTGGCGCCGGCTGCGGCGATGGGGCAGGCAGAACCGGGGTTTCCCACCTCCCCAGGTGGCAGGGGCCAGCGACCAGAAAGAAGCCAAGCTACAGCAGATGAAGCCAGGCGGGAGCACCCCCCTGCCAAGGGTGCACCTTCTCCCGGACACCCACAGCACCTTCCCCGACAGCAAAGACCGGTGACGTGAGCTGGAACCGCAGAGCCCGAAGCCGCAGCCACCCCAGCCAGCGCCACGAGCTCTCCCGAGTGCAAGCAGAGCAGCCGGGCCAGCACACGCGTGCTGCAGGGCACCCCAGCCTGGCCCGAACCCGCGAGAGCACAGAAGCTGCAGTACCTGCAGGGAAAAAATTTAAATGCCTCCTGCCCTAGCCTGCAAAACCTGACCTGATGGAAACGCTGCAATCGTGGCACACAGATACTTTGATGCGGCAGCTCCCAGTCTAGAGATTGTGGAATTTATAAACTGGGATGGAAACCCAAAATTTTGCTCAAAGCGGAGCCAGTATCTATGAGTCACCTACACAACATACCTATACTACCGAGAAATAATTTGCTCTTCTGGGGAACGCTCCTAGAATGCAGATGGGTTTACTTTTGGTAGCTGTGTGCTCAGATCAAACACACTGTGGTGAGACTTCCACGTTTATTTAGACTACCACCATCCAGGAGCTGTGCTTTAGCTAAATCATCTGCATTTGTGAGCCAAGATCCAACATGAATTGCAAATAAACTTGTCTGCAGGGCTAGTCCAGCAAGGGATTTAAAAAGAAAAGCTTTTCCCAGAGAATACAAAGTGGTAGTCAATTGATTTTGATTGTACCTGGAGAGGCAGGCATCATCTCCTCACTGGAAATCAACAGCACGCTGAAAATTGGTACCAGCTGAGGGGCCTTAGCAGAAGAGAAGAAATGAAATAGTATCAGTCCTTTGCAATTCAGAACTGCCACAACCTTCGCATCCCACAGACCCCCACCCACGGTTTCGTCCTCTGCCCCTCAGGACCCCCGGCCCTCCACAGCCACATCCCGCAGCATCACCTTCCGCTGGGGCAGCCCCCTGAGCGGGGGCATCCCCCGGGTCGCTGTCGGCCTGGCCAGGGTCCCCGTGCCGGCTCCCATCGCCCTCCCTGGGTCTGTGCCAGGGCTCAGCCCGCTCCGCTCCGCTCCTGGGAGAGACGAGCACTGCAACTCCAGAAGAACGCGAAGGGGCTGGAGACACCTGAGAAGGACCACATCTTAGCCTCTCCCCTGCCAGCGGGTCTGCCCTCCCACTAGTCCTCAGCTCATTGCAAAATGCCTAAAAACGTGCCCTTCATGTTTCATTTCGAAAGCGTAGTCACCTTGGGGAAGGGGTACGGTGGTGCCTGCACCCCTCCTGCGCCTGCTGCACGGGGCGGTGGCATCCCGGGGAGCGCGGTGGGAGCAGCATCCCCGGCTGGGGCCGCGTGCCGGCAGCTGCCCAGCGGCCCAGGCGGCATCTCTGGTCACTGCAGGAGAGCAAGGAGCAGGAGAAAACGCATCAGCCTCAGGCCTGTCGCTGCAGAGCCTCTGGGGAGCCATGGCCACGCGGTGTGCTCCCCAACAGCCAGGCAGCCCGGCGACGGCAGGTCCGTCAAGGTGCAACGTTACGGCCTGAGATGGAAAACGTTTCGTCAGTTTTATGAGCCGCTTCCCACGGTAATCCTCCCTTTTGTCTCTTTGGAGCCAAAATACCAAGCCCTGCCCAGAATAGCAAACCACAGGCCTAGTGAACCTCTGCTCTGCGTGCTCAAATTAAATGCTGTTTGTTATTCTAACCAAGATGTAACGAAGGGCGAGGAGTGTGGCCGAAAACCAAATTTTCTGGAGCTTCCATTACGTGCAGTCGTAGCAGAGGGCATCGAGAAGGAAAGGTGGGTCTGGGTGCTTCCCCCTCCTCCAGCGGCCATGAGAAGGAAAAAGGAGATGTCCCGCCATACACAGGGAAACCACCTCCATCCTCACCTTGTAATTGCCATCAAATATGTCTTCTGGACATTTATTTCCATGCTGGATTTGCATGATTAAATGTAGCCAATTAGGAGCCATTCTCCTAAATGCTTCCACAGAAGAGGTGGGTATCCCCGCGTTCGGGATGTGACCCGTGAGCAGCGCATCTGTGCAGAAAAGCACCCTCGCAGCAGAGCAGTCCGGGTGCTGCCCAACCCGCACCTTCAGCGCTACCCTGACAACACGTCGCATGGACACACGCAAAAATTACTGAAACCGATTTAAGGATTTAGGTGGTCAGCCCCTGGAAACCGCCGCAGCCCTACCCGCCTCCGCAGGCAGCTGCACCCCCGTCCCACGGCCGGCTCACACCTCCCGGCCAGGTCTTCACCGCTCCTGGTCCTCACGTTGTGCTTCTTTCAGCCATCTCACCCCTATTTTCATTCTTTTCAATATTTTCTTAAACTCATCTGTTTGGGTTTTCATCCCTTTCTTTTGCTTCCTTTCATTCATTTCACTTGTACATTTGCTCTCAGATCTCTTTTGTCTCGTAAGACCCTTGCTCTTGTTCTTGAAAGCAGGCGGCTGTGCACACCGCACGCCCTACCGCTGCCTTTCATTTTCTCCGCTCCCTGTACTTTCGGAGAGGACACAAAGAGGAGGTCCTGACCTGCCGTGGCTATCTATGCGGTTCCCACGGCCCTGCTCGCGGACGTGACCCTGCCTGTCCTTGCCAAATTCCAGCCTGGGCAGCTGCCTTCTGCCAGACCGGACCCCGTCTGCCGCGCCCCGCTTTCCTCACCATCAAACCGCCACAGCACACCACCGGCCGCCGCCGGCGCCGCCCGCCTCCGCGGGGACGCGGCTGAAGGCAGCGCAGCACCAGCGCCCGCCGCACGCCACCGCCTCCCGCCGCGTGCGCCAGCGTGCCGGGACCCCTGGCACTCGCGCGGGACAGGACCTGGCCAGAGCACAGCGGAGGAGGGATTCAGATCATCTCACGATAACGATGATCACCGTCGTTGCTGGCATCCACACTTCCTGTCCTCATCACAACCTTTCCCGCCACCGTTGCCGTTTCCAGCCTGGGAATGCATGGGAAGAG
Organism: Mycteria americana; assembly: GCF_035582795.1. Taxonomy (NCBI): domain Eukaryota; kingdom Metazoa; phylum Chordata; class Aves; order Ciconiiformes; family Ciconiidae; genus Mycteria; species Mycteria americana. The sequence continues at coordinate 10,502,564 of NC_134375.1, read as the reverse complement.
GCTACAGATTTCTCAGGAGGAGCCAGGCGCTGTCCTCATCGCCTGACCGCAGCGGGTGGCTGCACGGCATTTCTGTTCCTCCCGGGGTCCTTATCTTAAAAGTATGGTATCAACTTCAGCCTTAGAAACCAGCTGGCAAGCTGTTTTGGCAACGCTAAGGGGAAGAAGTTGTACGGTGAAAGGGAAAACATTAAATCAAATGTGAGATGTGGATGTAAAAAATATTATCCAATTTTCGAAGATGATGAGATTTTGAGCATTCAGACTACTTAGCAAAGTCTAGTCTTCAGAATAATGTCAGTCTCCCTCTTTTGGAAATCAGGTTTGTGGGTGTGTTTTCCCACTCACCAAATCGTATTCTTGATTTAATAAAATGGGTTTTTAGTAACTTCTGAAACAAAAGAACATTCCACACAGCGCATGGATCTTGCAATGACGGAGAAACAGCAGCATTGAAAAACCAGCTCCCTGCCAAACAGACAGCCACCAAAGTGACTTTATCATAGGTAACACAGATCATTGGATGCAAAATAACTCTAATAATCAAACTTACTTTCTACCTTCACACACCAAGTGCTCAGGCTGCGCGCACAGGTTGAGGAGAAGACAATTCCCACATCCAAAGGTTTTCAACCAGAAATCCTGTTGCTCAAGAATTTATTTTGCAAGCATATGGATTAAAAGCAAGGCATCCTGATGTTTAAGAATTTTAGTTAATTTAAATCTTAAGCTAAACATAATGTGGCAGTCTGCCTTTTGAATAAGATAATATTGCTCGCTATCAATTATTATTTTATACACCCAGAGATCACCCCAAAGGGATGCTGGATCTATAAATATGTTCAGACATATTTTTCTAATTTCGCTGGTATGCTAAAACTTCATTTAAGCCTGCGAAAGTCATTCAAACCAGCCTTGTTTCTATAAAAAGTTTCTATAAAGCAGATTCTGTAAAAAGTATTCCTAAAACCCCTTTCCTCGGGCAGATCTTCTCTTTGTGATCACAAAAACCAAACCGGAGGCTCTGGAGGAGAGGGATCAGAGTGCCAGGGAAGGACGTGCCCATGCGGAGCCCTTGGGTCGTCCCAGCCCTCGGGCGGCAGAAGCCACCGCTGCTGAGAAGGAATGTGAATTCCGGGCTGCGCCACTCGCCTCTCACTCAGAAACAGATTTCCTGTCCTCGCCCCGCCGGGAGCAGCGATGCTGGCACGGTCGCCCGGGCGGGACGGGCTGGACCGCCGTGCCGGCGCGTTACGACCCTTCAGCACCAAACAGGTGAGGGTGGAACCGGCTCGGCGGAGCCTCGGGCTGTCTGCGCTCAGCCGCCGAGGGTCTCTGCTGGAAACACAACAACGTACAAAACAAAATAAGAATCTCTTGATTTTGGTCAGTCTGCAAGGCTGGAGTCGTGCCTTGAAAGCTCCGGTTTCCTACAGTAAAACAACTGTGGGCACTGCAAGAAGGAAAAAAGAAAAGGCTCCTCGTTGCTGCAGTGTCTCCCCGATGTGTAGGGCCTGGCCCCGGGGAGCAGGAGAGGCCGCTGCCCGCGCCCGGCTCTGCCGGCAGCCCCAGCCACGGGGTGGGACGGCCGCGCCAGCAGCCCCGGGCTGCGGAGATGCAGCAGGCAGCACCGCGATGCTCTTAAACCTCTCGGCGATAGTTTTATGAGCCCTCAGTGGCTCGTATCTGCCACCAAGTACTAGTGAGTCACTGCCACGCGGCTGCTCCTCAGCTGAAAATAAGACTCGTCTGGTTTGTCAATGGGGCTTCTTTACGAGCACATTTGCTAATAAATTATTTCCTTTGTGGTAGCCGTCCCCCTGAGACAGCCAGGACCCAGCTCCGTCTCCCACCAGCGACAGCTCGGCTTTGGGCTCCCACCGAAGTCAAAATGGGAGCAAGGCCGCAGTGAACGGCCGAGAAGACGGAGCAGCGGCGACAGCCTCGGATCCCCTCGAACCTCCGTACGCCATCGGCCTCACCGAGAGCTGCGGTGGTACCTGGGCACTGCGTGGGTCTTCTGGCTGACGAGGCATTTTAAGGAATCTTTCTGAGGAACAAGACGACATTTTCACGAGAAAAACTATCATATCTCAGCAGTGAATGAATCTGTGCAATGCCTTTAGCTTCACAGCTATTTATAATTACTTGCGAGTCATTTCCTTTCCAGTCATTAAGAGCTTCACTGAAATAAATTCCCTTCGTTCAGCTGCTGTTATGAATGACACCAAATAAATCAGTCAAGCGTTTTTTCCAGCAACACTAAAAAAATAAAAGTCACCAAAAAAATCCCAAATCCGCACTGGATACGGTGATGCTATTGCTGAAATACTGGTGATAATTAACAGAGATCTGTAAGAAGCGGGTGTAGGAAACCCAGCTCTCCACGAACAGCCCACCGGTTGGGCAGCACGACGCCCTGGTGACGTTTCTGCTGGCATACTCCGGTTTCGCATCTTGCTGCTTTTATTTAAGCCCTTCATCGTGGCCTCGGGTGTTTACAGAGCGTGGCTTGGTTTCGCGTTCGGTTTCTGGTCTGTCCCTGCCGTTGCCAGCCCCTCTTCTGTGGAAGTTCCCGCTTTCCTCGTGGAGACAGAGAGAGATCTCCCCACAGAGATGCCCGATAAGGGTTTATCTGCTGGGACAGCTGTCCCGGCTGTGCTCTCGCAGTTAGGGACGCCAGTGGGTTGCTGCTCCCTCTGGGGAAGCTCACTTCACCCAGGGAAAGCAAGACAGCCACCTCCGGTGTTTTGAACCCTAACCTAGCGGTAGTACTCTCACGTTCACCACGCTGCTGACTCTCCTGCTTGTATTTTGAATAGCTCTTCTGTTATCATGGAACGGATGGCAGCCAGGAGAAGACGCGCCACGGAGGACTGCGTAGGTGACAACATATATCACACGCTTGCTGGAGGGAACGTGCGTGGTGAGGGAGGGGAGGAGGCAGGGGAGGGAAGCACAGACGGGATTTGCAGAGCAATAACCCTGTGAGGTCGTTTGCTCAGCAGCATGCTGGACACCTGAGCGTGGATGGGTTACTTCTGTTAAGGCTGGTGACAAAGGCATTTGCTAGAAAATTTGCTTAATGTAGTCCAAGAGAAAACAGACTTCCTGGACCAACTTCCAGACAGTTCAAAGGAGCTTCCAAAAGCAGGTGGTGATGAACCTCAATATTTTCAGTCCTCTCTTCATGCCATGCATGGGTCCGGCTAGCTGCCAGGCCAGGGCTGGGCTCACCTTTCCCAGGCCACCTGGACGAGTAAAGCCCCTGTGCCAGCGCAAGACCCCGGCAGCTCCTGCCTCTCCCCTGGGAGCCCTTTCTCATCGTGCACCAGATGGACCTTCTTGGTGCATTCGCTCGCTTGCAGGGACCAGACTGCGCTGTGAAAAACACATCATACCCAGCTGGCTGGGGGAAAAATTAAATCTATGCAACTTTATAGCACTGATGTTTGCCATATTGATGAGAAAATAAACCCATTCGCATTCATGACTCTGACCCCAGAGGCGATGACATATTCATACCACAATTTCCATCCCATTTGTATAGGTCGGAGAAGCGATTGATGAGATGCCACCCAGGGGGCCGGAGAGCGCCCGAAAATGAACCGGGAGTTTTGCCCCAACTCAGCATTGCCTGTTACTACCACGGCACGACAGCATCCCCCCGGCTTCCTCACAGGTACCAAAGCACCAGAATTTGGCAGGAGCCAGCGGTGTGGATGCGGGTCCGGGGAAGCAGACAGCGACCTCCGCTAGCGGGCGGCATCTCCGGAGCGGCGCACTCCGAACGCCCGCTGCGTGAATGCAGAATGAGGACGGCTGGAATGAGCAACTCCTGCTCCGTTTGGCCTTGCAACGCCCGGGTGCCCTGACAGCAGTGCCCACAGGAATGGCACCCAAGGCCCCGGCAGCTTTGAAGCGTTTAAATTATTTGTGGTAAAAACAACCTGCTGTGGTTTCAACTCTGATCCATGCCCAGCTACTGTAAATTGGCCTTTTTTCTGTAATTTTCAGTCATTTGTATTACAAATTGCACTGTCCGTGGCAGCGAAAGCTTGATGCAGCTATTCTGGTGCTTGGCATGTAAAAGCAGTAATTACCACCACTCATCATGGGGGGCCCTGCCAGCCCTCTAACATGCAGATCCTTGGAAGTGTTGGGATGCATTTTCTCCTGTGTTTTCTCCCTCCTGCTGAGCAGATGCTGTTGCACAAGGGCAGGGGAAGCCCCGCTACCGTACCTGCTGCTCCCTCAGCGATGCTCACCCGTAGCAGAGAGGAGATGGAAAATCCCGCGAGTCGTTCTTCAGCATCCCTCCCACATTTCAGGCTCCACTAAAATCCCTTCAGCTGCAATCAGGGTCTTTCACTCATATTTCTGGAGAGCACAAGAGGGAGAACAGCAGATACCAGTCACAGAGAGCAAATAAATATTTCCAGGAGATAAGTTGTAAATTTGCTGTTGATAATATTTACAGGCAGAAGTGCCTCTCACAGAGCGCAGAAGCAGAGCTCACATTTCGATATCACAGGGAAATGGTTTCAAGGACCTGTCTAAGGACTGATCATCACAGCAAAAGTTAACAGAACGTTTAAAAATCCAGTGAACCAACATGAACAATAAATAACTGTTAATTACTTACCGGGTAGACATGGAAGTTCTGTGAGAAAAAACATGGTTAAACCTCCCTAAAGATCCTCCCTAAATAATTGCTGTGAGTTATTTGCTCAGCTGTAATCAGGAGGTGTATTATTTAATAATGCAATTATTTGAAAAAGATTTTAAAAGGCTTTTGTGAAGATTTACCACGTAAGCAGGGATTCCAGCGGTCAGGCGGGAGGGTGGCCAGGCAGTTCTGTGCCGTTTGGGGGAAACATTATTTTTAATGAAGTTGCTTTATGACTGCAGCGCTCTCCATTACTGTACAAAGAAGGGCTTCCCACGCAGCCCATGCCAGCGATCAAACCCCCCAGGAAAGCGATGTATTTTCTTTTCTCTCTAAAGTGTTCTGGCTGTGCGACGACTTCCCGAACGCCGGTGACCACAGTGGAGACGCTGCAGTTACCTCGCTGGGCGACAGCGGAAGGGAAGCCCCGCTCGCCCTTGGATGGGGCGGCTGGGTGGTCCCGGGGCCCTTGCACGGGACCGCAGCACCGCGGCCATCGCCACCGTCCACAGCCACCCCTGGCAGCCGGGGAGACGCCGGGCACCCCGACCCCTGGGGCCGCAACCTGCCAAATCATCCCAGGGTCCCTTGTTTCCACACCTCCTCAGCAGTGCCAAAGCAGCAGTGAAAAACGTTGCCAACAACACAGCTCCCGGCAGGGAAACAGCCCCAGATGCCTGTCTGTGCTTGCACACGTACACGGGGTGACCCGGGGAGGAGAAGCTCCCGAAGGCTTTGCGATGCCCTGCTCCTGGTGCACTTCAGCTGCATAACACAGTGACATAACGTGCACCTTTACATGAGATAAACTTGCCTTGCACTTACCCATCTTCAGACGGCTATTAAACCTCATCCTTTGAACAAATGACAGGGCAGAGTGGATGCTGGAGGGGAGCAGCACTCCAGATTTGGTGACAATGGCAATGGGTTGTTTTCAGATGCGCAGCCTGCCTATTTGCATTTCAGAAGTGATCTCCAACAGGCTGCACAGAATATCAAAATAATGATTTAAAACACATTTACTCATGGCTCATTTACTGACAGAGGCTTTCCTTCAGAAGCCCGTTGACGGGTCCGCCAGCACTCACCCCTACGAAGCACCAGCCAAGCGTGCGCTTGGCAGGAACCGAGGCAGCAGAGGCCATCCTGAACTCCACTTGCCACAGCCGTCTTCCACGCGTGTGAGTGCAAAACTCCTCTTCAATCCCACAACCCAGGCTGAATCCTGAAACTCTGCCTCTGGTTCAGTGCAGAACCATACAAGCGATTTATAATTACGGAGTAATCGAGAGCGTCACACAGCTGTTCATCTGAAGCCAGCACACGTGCAAACACGGTTGGCAGCAAGAAGAAATCATAAGGAATCATAAATTAAGAAACCCATTGTCAATTAGGACCTCATTTAATCTCACACTCCAACTTGAAAGGGAAGATTCCTTGGGGCCTTTCTGGGTGTGCATGCTCATATGTGCCTATAAATAGTATTACTCACGTAGAAATGGCAGCTTTATTTACTTATTTTTACAATAAATCAAGCAAACTGTGCTGTAGCTGGAGACCTTTGCAGTTATCCAGTGATAACCTTGACTACTGCTTTCTTCCTACAGCCTGAAAATATAATTTCACTTTTTAAAACCTTCCTGATGTTTTTTTGTTTAGCTTTCTTCCTGTGTCTGCCTTCATACAATTTTGTGCAAAAATTTTTTCTTGTTATCAGCGTTGCCACTCACACACTATTATTTGCTGGAAATTTCAACTTTTAAAATTACCAGCGATAAAACCGTGGCACAATGAAGGATGCTGAGATTTTCCAGGAAGACTCAAATCTATATCTTATATCAAGAGATGCCCTAAAAAGAGAGATTTCAAACTCATTCTAAGTATTTACAGAGAAACAATCAAGTTAGCCCAGCTTGACAAGTTACAGAGCTGCGGCAAGAGGCCACGGGCAGGGTCCTGAGCACACACGCACCCACACACAAATAAAACCGCCTGCGGTGACTTACAGCTGGGCAAACGCTCTGGAACGGGAGCTGCAACGACACTTGATATGGTCTTTGAGCTGCAGGATCAAGTCAAGATGTAATTTTCTATCTGAATAGGCCAGGCAAATTGTTCATAAGAAGTACCCGTTCTGGACACGAGGAGCTGTCGATGGCGACCTCGCACGCTTCACATCAGTCAGAGGCCCTTGCCATCAGGAGGCGAGGAAGTTCCCAGGAGCTCCTATCTGGAACACGATGAGCTCATTAGCAAAGCATTTTGCTATACTCAAAACTGGGCTGAGCTACAGAAACAATGTCATCGGGCAAAACTGTGCTTTACATAAAGCCTGTTTGAGGGGGGGATAAAGGGAAGCGAACAGTAAAACATTTCAAACCCGTTGGCAGCGTAGATTAGAAGATAGCCAAATATTCACTTAAACGTATCATTGCAGGGATTTAATGAATTTAACCCAGCACCCAAGAGTTAGGTCCCTTCAGCAGCGGCAGCCTCATTTCTAGTGCTAACACCAGTGATGCTAACCCAGCTCTGCAGGCATAAAGGAACAGACAGAACAAATAATACAGGAAAACACAAAAGTTCCTTTTGTGATGAATCAATCACAACTCCCACACGTTAATCTTCTCCCTGAAAAGATGGCAGTTTTCAGCTTATCTATGCCAGTCTTGCATAAATCTGTTCTTTTCTTGGAGAAATTACAAGGTTGGTAGAAAACCTGATGCCCATGCAACTAATGGTGGCACAACATCATACCTAGGCAGCACTCGCCCACTCGGACTCACTAAGCACTTGCTCACGTACCAAAACCATCAGAGTGTTCCCGTCTGTGCATTTGTTCTTACGTGCAGAATTGCAGATACTTTCCAAACAAGAGGCTTATTCAGCATCAGTGGGTACGTAGCTGAGACATCGCTCGGTGTCATAGCTGTCGTGCCAGAGGCTGGCAATGATAAATGATGCTCCCAGGCGGTTTCAGAGAAGCCGCTGACATCGGGGGGAGGTTTCCCCAGAGCCTGAGGAGGTTCGGCGTTTCCACGAGAGAGGAGCGGGGCTGCTCTCCATGCCCGCCGCAGGGCACGGCCGCGATGCCTTGCAGAGCAACATGCACGGGCAGGACACGGCAGCAAACGCAGCCGCCCTCCCGTCCCCGTCCCCGGCCTGTACTGTCTGGTATCGGGGCTGGCATTTAGGCTCCAAAACATTCAGGGCGTTATTAAAAAGGTCAAACTTTGAGAAATATTTCAGGCTTCCCCCCCCGCCTTTATTTTTTTTCCCTTTTTTTTTCTCTTTAAATGCACCTTTTGAGCTGGTTTGGAAGGAGGCTGGGTTTCAAGGTTTCCTTTTTCTGAGCTGTATTCTAGCAGACACAAAAAATCCCGGCGAAAACCCAAGCATTTTCTAATAGATGCACGGAAAGGTCACCTTTCAGAAAATACAACATGGCCAAATTTGGTTCTACATCAGTCCAAACATACAGTGCAAACACAGCCTGTAATTTACTAAACCATAAACCATCATAACGGAATAAATGAATAATGGCTTTTTGCAAACAGAACAGTAAACACACCGACAAGGGAGTATTTGGGAGCTCACTAAACCCAAACACTAATCAGGTTGTTGCACCTCAGCACCTCATTCCCCACTGTGCTCCTGGCCACACGACTGGGAACAGCCAGCACCGCTGTACGGTGCGGATGGAAAACCGGCCAACGCACCTACAGCAGCCGGGACCGGCGGCATCGGGCTGCAGCCGCCCTCCACAGCCATCGTACGCCTGAAGCAACGGCTCTGGAACAGCTCTGCCGTTAGTCCAACCGTTTATCAGGCTGATCCAAACCCTCCCAAAATCACAGCAGCCCCATTTCCAAAGGAAATGTTGGCAGCACGTTCTCGTCTCATTTTCAGTGTTCGCAAGCTGGCATTTCAGCTGCGTTGCAACCCAGATCCTCCTTACCAGAAGGTGCTTTACAAAGTGCAAAGGGAGACCAAGACGTGTCGCACTAACTAGCAGATGTCAGCTGTGAATGCAAACCAGGACACGTTAACACGAGACAAAAAAATGGTTTGGTTTTGTGGTGGATGGGTCAACAGAAGCCCAGAAATGGTTCTCGTTCCTTTATGATCTTAACACACACCTAAAATAACAGAATCCACAGAGGAAAAGAAACAAAAATAAAATCAGACTTGCAGGATGATCATCTCACAATGGAGTCTTTCACACGTTAAAGTTAATATCTGGAATTTATATATGATATTGTATTTTATCTGATCATTAAATTAATTGATTTAAAGCTGCCTACACTGGAAAGTTAAGAAGTTTTCTTAGGGGAAGGAATATTACCTTACAGTGTTCTCCCTGAATAACAAGTTATGACAAATAAAATGGTTTAAAAAAAGTGAAATCTTAATGACATTCTGCTTATTGCAAGCAGGAGATTGGATGGATTTGTTTAATTCGATTTATTAAACCATGCAGTTCTCGAAGGCGGGATGGAAATCCCAGCCGGGCTTCCCTCGCTGTCCAGGAGCAGCGGGGTCGGGATCTGCTCCAGCCCCCTCAGCCCGCTCCCACCCAAACCCACCGCATTTCCAGTATCACCAGAGACTCTGCTGTAGCTTCTCCAGAAGGCAGAGGGCTGTACGCTCCAACACCTCTGTTCCCATGCTGCTCCCACGGAACAGCAAAGCCAGCGCTAAACCCTTTCCAAAATCCTGCCCCTGCCTGTGGAGCCCTTGCTCCACTGGCAGCTTGGCCTCCTTTCACATGAAGGTCCAAGACATTTGTGGGGATGAAAGGGCCGTGATTTGTGTTTGATGTTATTTGTCCCCTCAAGACTTTGCTCTTCTAGTAAAGGAGAGGGTGCATCCTCTGCATTCCTCCTTTCTACTTGTCCTTCCCGACGCGCAGCACCGAGGAGAGTCACTGCACCTTGCAAGAGGAAAGGGCAGGAGCATTACGCTCTACTCAATTACACTCAATTACAGGATAACAAATTAAAAAAAAAAAAATTATAAAACCAGTACAGTCAACATAGCCTTGAGAATTATTTCCTTAGATTCCTCGTACCTTGACCACCACAGATCCGTCCAACACAGCCCAGAACACATTCCGCTCCAGAGAAGTGGCTACCAACAGGGCTGCCCGGCTCAGCCGCTGCCTGAGCCCATGAAGCCAGCGTGACCTATGGCAGCGAAACCAAAGGCGCAGGGGTTTGCTCCATCCCATCTCTGTGGGTCCCCAGAGGTGATGGGCAATAGCCTGGTATGCGGCCACAGATAGGATTTTCAGATTTGGCATCCAGCATCGTACAGCACGCCACAGGCACCAGCTGAACGGCCACACTGACCATGCAAGCAAGGGCAGCTTAAAATGCCAAAATCAATATAAAAACCAAACATCTGAGGCTTACATTTGCAGAAAACAAAGTAGATGCACATAAGAAATAAACATTTCAGTTTTTATTTTAACTCAAAACTGCTCTTTGGGGAAAGCCCGCCACAGAGCCAAGATAGCAGATCACTCTGTGGTTCATTGCAAATGACAACAGAAGGGTTTAAATTCAGAACATTTGCAAAAGATTAAAACATTGTTAGGAAGGTTAACGTCTCCTCACATTCTGCCCAGGCTGACAGGAAGGGAATCCTTTGAAACGCACACCAAAGAGGGACCAAGCTCTGGCTTTCTGCTTGGAGAAATAACGATCTGATTGAATGAAGGAAAACAGTCTTTTCCAAAGCTTACGACTTTTTATACATTCAGGAGTAGAGCTTCAAGGGCAACACTTTTTCTTGCGTTCTTCAAGTGTCAGGGGACGTATTCTGAAGTCACCGTGACAGTCAGGACAGTGCCGCTGCTGTCCGGGACCTCCGCGGCTCCAACAGTAGTTTCCCGTCTTGCTCTGCTCTGGACGGTTACAAAATCTCTTGCCGGCCTCCAGCCCCCCGGGCCAACGCTCACAAGGGCTTGGACCAGCCTTTTCAGCACTAATACAGACAGAATGTGTACTTCACATTTCATATGCTTTTATTCACCTTCTATATTGATTTTTTCATTCACCTTCTATATTGATTTTTTCTAAGTACTTTCTAGCCAATACTTAGTTAATAAATTAGACTATTTCTCCTTATTGGGTATTGAAATACATTTTCATCTCACATCAGTAGTTACTGTCATTAACTACAAGTTTAATGGCACCTGGTTCCAAAGCTACACAAGAAGTATCTGCTATTGATACAGCACATTTATAGCCCATTCACGATATTAAAAAGGAAAGCTCCCAAGTAGTTAAGTATTGCAGGATCCTAATTTTCCTGCCGATCCAGCAGAGCCAGGACCTCACGCAGCACACGGCCCCTGGACTACAATTTCCAGGCTGACCTCGAGCGAGTTGGCCATCGTGCAGTCAAGCAGCACGTCAAGGGCTCCCAGCCTCACAGCCCCCTGCTTAAACGTCTCATTGCGCTTCAAAACCAAGACAGCAACTGTGCAATTTCAGCTACCTGCTGCTGCCCAGCGCTGGCCAGAGAAGGATAAAAGTCTCCAAGGGATGCTCAGCAGCTGATGTAAACTGATCTACACGCTATGAACGTCAGGCACATTGACCCCTATGCACCCAAACATCTTTATTCTTCTCTGGCTAACTGCACAAAATTTAAATCTGTCTTGTATTAAATGCTATGACTAAAAGGCAGACCTAAAAGCAGAAGTCAATAATTACTCTCTTTCAAAAGGTTTGCTTTTAGTAAAAAGCAAACAAACAAAACCAGCTTCCCATTTTTCCTCTGCATCTGCTTACCTTAGTGGAGTTACTACAGTTTATATTCACCACAGATTTAGCCTGTTCTAAACAAAAATACTGCCTGGAACCATGGTTTGAGGAGAATATTTTTGAAAGCAAAATGTCCAGTCCCAACTACAGCTATAGGCTAAAGTCAAAAGACACGCAACCCTCAATCTTAAACAGATTTTGTGCTTTCTTTGCAAAGTTCCCGATGAAAGACTATGACCAAAGCTTCAGGGCTCAGTAAGAATATCTTTGAATATTTTGCATGGTATGTATTTTGCTAACAAGCTGTATTTTTAAAAACCTACCCTGTTGTTCAGGCTTACTTTAATTTTCTTGCCTTGCTTTATTCCATTACAAAATTCCATCATCTTCTAAGGAAGGCAAGACCTTTTAATGCTAATATTTATTTTAAAGCTAGAATACTTAATGTCCAACGACCTTGCAATTTCTTTCAAATTTAATGACTTTAAACTGAAATAATGACACATAATAATGAGTAAGTTTACACAGATATATTCAAAAAAAAGCATATTCCTGTAGAATAGAAGTCTGCCCCTTCCCTCAGCTCCCCCCACGCCTCCCCCCAGCTGAGCCAGGTAACTGGAGCACCAGCATCTGCCTGACCCCAAGCAAAATGGGGCTGTCCCATCATCGCTTCCAAGAGGGCAGAGTGAGCTTCTGCGGGATGCAAGCAGGAACAGCGGCAACGCGCAGACCCACGTCCTTCAGCGGCCATGCTGCCGCGCGGCACGAGAGCCAGCTCGAGGCTCCAGCAGGACTCCGGTAGTTTATGCCCCATCTCAGAGTTAGATGGCCCACAGTGCTGTAAACAAAAAACGTCAGCACACCAATCTGGTTATTTTAAGGCAGTTTGAATGGCAGTTATGCGAAAATTCAGCATTTTATTAAGTACCCCGATACACTGAAAACTATTATACTGGAGAAGTATTTCTCAGCATTAAGCCTTCTGCACGGTTTTAAGCTTCACAGTGCTGCAGCGCTAGCTCTTCTTCCGCTTACTCTTGGGAAACAGTTGATCATTTCCTGGCATTCGAGGTCGACGTGACTTTCTTTTGTTAACTCTCAGACCTAGAAAACTGCTGCTGGGGGGGGGAAAAAAAAAAAAAGAAAAAGGAAAATATGGTTTTGAAGATGCTCTAAACATGGCAAATACCGAAGGCTGTATTACAGCACTGTAAGTAGCACACGTGTGCGCTACTGGTGATGGTGAAGAGAAACACTGCTCTGTCTTCTTGTTCAAAGAAGGTGACAGCACCCACGAACCATCCCACCCACCCTGAGCACGCAGGACAGGGGAGTCGCGGTGCCTCTCCTCCCGTCACCAGGGTCCAGTTTGGAACAGGAAGGAGCGGCAGCAACCTTTCAAATTCCTTGTCCATACATGAGAAGAGCCCCTGGCACTGACAAAGCCATGATTACATTATATCAGAAAAGGTCAACTTGAAACAGAGTCATCCTCAGCAGCACAGCCACCGAGGAAAAGGCCGAGCGGTTTTGGTCACGGTTACCCAAGAAGGAAAGCGCATGCGACTCCCATCTTTAAACAGGCTCTTTGCCAGACGCTCTTCTCATTTATGGACAAAGAATTTTCCACTGGAAACTCAAAGAAGTGTTTTCTTTTTAGTCACAGAGTTAATTTTAAAGAGATAAAAAGTTAAACTAGCCATATTTAAATTAAGCAGCTAATTTCCATCATTCAGCCTCGCAGCTTAAAATTCCACATAGTGTTGACATGAAAGATACCACTCAATATATCAATAGCTATTACTAATTAAACATTCCTTATAAATGCACTCTTTTTTACCACTTGCTAGGATGAATCCATCCTGCAGGGACTATTCATTTGGCTTAATATGGGAATTCACAACTGAAAATAACAACGGAAAACTCTCAAATGTCAAAGTCCGTGTCTCTGTTGACTGCCGCAAGACATATTCTAAAAGGGATTAACAGGCACAACTCGTATTTCAGAGGTCAGTTCGGCACCACGATGGAAACAGAGCTCCTGCATCTATGAGACCGTTAACCATGTCCAGGAAGATCAGCGCGAATCCCAGCACAATCAGATTTAGCCTGTACCTCTGGAGACGGCAGCGTGGTTAAACGCACATACCTGCAGAGCACAGAAGGAAGAGACGATGCATACGCATAACCCTATCCAACCCTCCCCAATCCTCAACGCTACAAACCTTACAAGTGTGATTTCTGTAACGCGCGAAGACCGAAGGCGAAGGCCTTTCCCTCCCAGCTGTACCCTCCGCTCCCTCATCTCAATCCCCTGCATTCATTCAGTGGAGAGGATCACTTATTTTCACCTAGAAGCAGCTAAGGTTTTAAAAGTTAGTGAAATTAGACATTAACAAAACCTCTTTCTATATGTCACCTTTTTCTCTGCTGCGGTTCACAATTTTGCATTATTTAAATTCAATGCAAATGCTAAGGCTGAGTTTTGTGAAACCTCTCAGTACAGTAATGCATTGCCAAAGGCAGTCCCACGCCAAACTAAAATGCACAGGCTAACTAATGAAAGTATTCATAAATGGATACACAGATGTTCTAAGAGTGCCATGATCCAAATTATTTTTTTCCTTTAAATTAAGCTCTGAAGTAGCTATTTTCAACTAAACCCACGGGAGCTGCTGCTCTGTGTATCCATCATACCCAGCTCTTGTACGTGGGCCGTATCTTCCGTTCTAGGCCTAGGAGAATTTGCCTATCTCCATCCAACTCTGCAGTTGTATGACAGAGCAAAGGATAATTAACCTTGGTGGTTAGGTCGTTATCAGCCTCTGATGAATGACGCTGGAGCAGCACGCTCTTTAGGGACAGGAGAAGGCATGGAAGTGATACACTGACCCTTCTCCAGAGCACGTGGCTTTGGCCATTGATGGATGAAGGATCCTGAGCTGGATGAACAACTTGTCCGATGCAGTGTATCGCCTATTAATCACCTTTGATTTTCCCACCCTGGGGTGCTTTGCTAGCCCACGGGCACAGAGCAGCCTTGCAGTTCTCCAAGCCAGCTGGAGCCCTTCGGCTGCACCCATTGGGTACCCAACGGCCATGGCCTTGACGCGGAGTTTCCCACAAACAAGACTACCTCCCTGGCCCCACACTGCCGGAGGTACCGCTCCCAGCCGCCACAGCCGGCAAATGAATCAGCAAATAAAATTAACTCCTGATGGTCTGCAAAGCACTTACCGATGACAAGACCAGCCTGACAAAACAATGTAAGGGTTTTTCCTCCGAAAACTAACTGCATTAAATGAAGTTAAAAATACATGAAATACTTACAGTTTCTTTGCCTAAAATTAATTGCTGCACTTGCCCAGAGACATTATTTGGCTATAAAGAGCAGAAAATACATACACAGACAAGGCTGTGAAAAGGGGGCATTTCTTATCAATTTTAATTTATTTATTTGAGATCTTCTTGTCAGATACAATTGGCACACTGGCACAGTTTGGGAAGAATTGCATTGCTTACTTACTAATGAATTGTTGAGGTCTAGCTTGAAATAGCCTGTCTGTAGGTTGACAGAAAACTGGTAAGAAGTAATTCTTGAGATTTGGTAAGTTATTTCAAATATGATTATATAATTAATACGGAGAAAGAATGTTTAGGGGCTCATTTAATTTGCTATGCACTACTACCCTTCAAGCCTCTCGGCGTTGTTTTGCATTTTCTTCACTCCAGAGGACAGGTTCCACAATGACGCTAACCCTGCTGTGCTGCCTTCCGCGATACCGCCTTCGCAAGGACTCGGTTATGCCACAGAAAAGCACACTAGATGATGGCCTGCAGAACCCAGATAGCTGTGTCATGATAAGCAGTCAGTAACATAATGGTCTCTTCACCGCCGTGTGTTCGGAGGAAGGAGGCAGACCACAGGGAGCCCTCGCAGGCACGCCAGGCAATGGTGCGTGCGGCAGAGGCGGACGACAGCCCGGGCACTCGCAGCCAAGTACCCTAAACCCTGATGGGTTTGTATGGCACATTCTGAAGCTGTAGAATGGAAATCAGAGTTGCATTCGTCTGTACTGTTTTACGTTTGCTTTGGCATAGCACTGTTCTCCATCTTAGATCAGTATTCTCCCTCTTCCAGTAAATAAAAACCTAAACTTGATTACCTATTTAAATCCAGAGAATATTATCTCAAAGTATTTCCAAATGTCCTTGTAGCTTATGATGGCAAAGTAAACTCTCTGTGGCAGCCTTCATCTCATACGAAATATCCCGCTGACAAAATAATTGTATTTATTTGAGTTTAAAGTGCTTGAGGACAACTGATTTTTATTTTTACTTCCATAAATACCTTTACAATCTTGCCTCTACTTATAAGTATTTCATCCACTTTATAGATGACCTTACAGATATCACTTTCTACTGCCCTTTTATTATATCCAGATTTTGTTCTATAATGAAATATCTCACATTTTCTACCTTTGTTTTGCTGAATTTAAGACAGAATGCAAACATTAGAAAAAAATTAACATTGAATTAAATGAGGAATGAATCAATTATTTTCCATGTAAATAAAAAAAAAATTTAAAAAGGAAATGGAAAAAATGGAGAAGTTAATTACAACTTTTAGTAACCTAAAGCTTTGTAACTACCACTAAGCCAGAGAAGATATTGGTCACAGAAATCCATTCCAAGAAATAACTGATTAAAATCAATCTAAAGACCCACCCTGCAAATACTATGCCCTTTTTCTTAACCGGGACTGCTCACATGATTTATAGCTGCTTATGTAAGTTTGGAGAGCGCTTAAATAAGATGCCTGTGTAAGACTGGAGCCCGAGAGGCTGGGAGGTACAAAGAGCGACACAGCGGCACCACCTCCGCGACTCGCTCCAATACCCAACGTCACACCCCTCTAGCTAGATACCATCGGGACAGCTCGGTGCCACTGTTGTTACGTATTTCATTATAGTTATCATACTTATCGAGCCTTTCAGAAATAAACAAATAACTAATTCTTGGTAAGTAATGTATTAAGTGGGCCAAAGAGACAGAATCTGTGCCCAGTACCAGTGCTGGTGACTTCAGAGGAGTCAAAAACCAGCTTGTGCCTCAAATGCCAATATAGAATTTGCATAAAAACCACGTAACGTATCTGACAAAACACACACCTGCACAGGAATCACTCCACTGAAGAAGTGTGACATTTCACTAGAGAGAAAGGTGATAATGTCCAAACATATGCTGGTTAATGAGGTTCCACTGTATCATGGGGAACTTGTGGAGGATGCAAGATATTCAAAAGGCTGAAAAGGGGAAATATAGTAGCTGGGCGGGGGTGAGGGGACACAGAGGAGCACAAACCAGACCAAAGCATTTGTTTTTCACAGAATGCCCCCCAGGAGGGTCAGTTATAGCAAGGTCTCAGCTGGAACAGTGTGTATACGGCACATCGTTTTTTCCCCCCATCAGTCCCTTCTCTTCTAAAGGAAGCTAGAAAAGAAAAACGATTAGAGGGATTAGAGGTGTAGGGAACATGACTTATAAGGGAAGGTTACAGAAACTGGTTTTGTTTCCTCTGGAAAAGAGAAGACCAAGGAGAAATGCTAAT
The DNA here is from genome assembly GCF_035582795.1 of Mycteria americana. Lineage (NCBI taxonomy): Eukaryota > Metazoa > Chordata > Aves > Ciconiiformes > Ciconiidae > Mycteria > Mycteria americana. The sequence goes on along the minus strand of NC_134375.1, from coordinate 10,485,508 downwards.
AGTCTTCCAAAGTACAAAATTTCCACTTCTCTCCTTAACCAGGCTTGTATGTATCACTCACTTTTCAGCAAAGAAATAAGCACCCTTTTAATGATGGCAATAGTTAAGCAAATTAACACTAGGAGACTGTGGAATCCTCACCACTGGACATCTACGTCAACCCATTAAATAAAGACCCAGCAGCCCCTTTCCCACCATCGCATGTACGGGATTTACGAAGACAGCAGACAAATGACTGTAAACCTAGTAACCTAGCAAAGCCCATTTGACTTCCCAAACTCCATCTGATATTATTTTTACTGTCGTTACAAGGAATACAAATGACTCCACCTGCAAACCTTTAGAGAGAAAATTATTTTCTTATTCATCTGACACGTCTTGTGTCTTGTCTTGACCTGAACTTAAGCATGCCACATGTCAGCTAACACCTTTTGACAAGAACGCACATCTCCTGAAAGTCTGGGAAAAACCAAGTAGTACTGCCAATCCCAACTACTCTAGAAAGCATAATATAGACCCCAAAATGACATTGAAAATTAATTCTTTGTATTCTGAAATCAACCTCCAGCTAGTTTCCTCTAGCTTTCTCTGGAAGTGGAGGATGATGGTTGCACACTGCAGACACGTACTCATCTCGTTGCCACAGCTCCCTTCTTTGGCAGGCAGCCTCCTCCACTGCTCCAACTCGAGCAGAGGGCCCTTCCAAGGGAGCAGCAGTTTTTTGAACCCTGTGACTTGACTCACTCTCCTGAAGTGTAAAGGGTACAAGAGAAAAAAACCAAAACTAAAAAATCTCTTTTGATTATAAAATATGCAATCACATTCACAAAAATATGATTCAGAGATTTGCATTTCTTCCCAAAACATCACTAGGAAGACTGATACTGTCATCTGCAGACACAAAAATGGGTTAAACAAGCAATTGGTGCCTGGAGGTTTTGTTTAATAAGGCAATTTCTGAATGCAGGGTCCATGTCAGTGTAATACTAAATGCTCATCAAGGCATGAACCTGCAAAGTCTTAGGCACTTGTATAATCCTATACGCCAGCAACACACTGAAGTCAACAGAGCTATTCAGCTGTTTCCAGAAGCAGGTCACGTGTGATTCAAATTTTTATGCCTCACCTGTTAACACTTACCTGCACAAAGACGCTTGCTCAGGATCAGGAACTTAATTTATATTTGAAGGATTAAAACCTTATCCTGAATTTAAAACCACTTGTCTGCCAACAAAACTTAAGTTGCCAACAGCATAGACTAATAAAAAGTGCGGTTCACGGGGAAAAATAGGCAATGATTTGGGTATACCTATTCAACTTGGGGAATGGGAGTGAGAGACCACAGAAAAAAAAGACTTGGTTGAAATGGCTAAAGGACTTGGTTTGTGGAGCTGGACGGGGCTGAAGTAAATGCATTCTTCTGAAAGCAGTGAGTCAACTGTCACAGAGCAAGTGTCTTCCTAAAATGAACCTGGTTAATATACAGTATCTTGCTAATGTGGGACTGCTGCTTAAATAGTCTCCAGAAAGTTATGAGTTAAAGGTGATTTTGATTGACTTAGATATGTTCTTTGCCCAAAGAAAAAGGAAGTCAACTATTTTAGTAACTAACTACAGAAGAGCAAACGAGCGTTTAACTCCAAACTGTCTTACAGTGGAATATTTTAAAAGCATGTGAAAACAACAGCTCTCCACTGCATGGCTGAAAAGACATACTGAACTAGGACAAAAATGAACATGTTCTGATCTTTGATATGCTTTCCATATCCGAGAGCTTTCTTTTTAAGAATTAAGGCAGAATTCAGAAGTCTTCCAAACTCTGCCCAGCGTTGTTAGGCACTTCAGAAGGTCTGAGCATCTACAAGCAGAGGAAGGTACTCCGTGGTACTCGGTACCTGCTGCAGAGACCCTGGTACTGCACCGCAAGCGCCCAAACCCAACGGGGATGCTCATCTGTAAGGGGAAGGCACCAGGTGCAGAGCCACACCGCAAAGCGAGTCGGGAAGCTTCTGGGAGCCCCACGGCCTCTCCACGCACATCTCCTTGTGCAGCAGGGACATAAGACTGATTACTTCAGGGGTTTTAAAACAGATTCAACTTTGGTTTACGTTCATTTTAATTAGGGTAAGAACATTTTTGTACTCTTAGACTTTAAGCCACTGGTCACACGGCATAGTGCCAACAATATTAAAAACGCAAAGCAAATGTGCTTGACCTTCTACAGAAACGTGCAAATGGTAGTACTTTGCTAAGTCAGATCCCTTCCCATATCTCATGGTGCATTTTGTAATAACGAGGTTTGCTTGTCCAGGGACAAGAAGATCCTGACTACATACTACACAGTCATTTATCCCCATCTCAGGTCAAGTCAGGTACAGATATGTTGCAATGACACTTCTAGCACCCTACCTCACCTTAGGGATGAAGTGAACTCAACAAAACACTGTTCCCACTGAAAAAGGCATAATATCCCGGTTCAGGACTTCATCTGTTCACACGAGTCTCTCACTGTCTGCTAAAACATAACTGCACCTAGAGAAGCTGTTACAGTCAGACCAACTTCAGCTTAACACCTGAACAGACAAGAAGGCTGCTCTTCAAAACTGAAGCCATAGATTTCAATTGAGACCCAACCATTCCATCTCACTTTTGTCATTTTTTCATCCACTCAGGGAAAACAAAGGGTATGCACGAGTTTTAAGCTTGTTTTACATGGTCTAATTCTCTTTCAGAGGCCTTCAGTCTGAAATTGTACAAAACCTGTAACTCTCCTGCCAAGAATACTGGCAAACACTAAAAAGAAAACGGTCACAAAACTGGCAGTGTAAAGATCCAGTCCTGCTTGTGTCACCCCAACACAGCACTGCAGAGACCCTCCTGGGTTACAGACGGGAATACTGAACTGAGTTTTCCCACTGCAAGTGCCCTACCACTTGCCTGGCATCCACGCATCATCTGTACACGCTGCAGAGGATGCCAGCTCACTGCTCCCGATGGGGATTAAGGAGCAGAGTTAAAAAGCAGTGATCTTTCCCACTCCCAGGAACTCCCTGAATGAAGTAAATTAAAATTATTGAGCTGCGCTTTCACTGCTGAGCAAAAAGCAGGCTGTTCATATTTCTTCCACTGAAGCTTTAACTTGAATTTCACCCTTCCAGAGACACAAGAAACCCCAAATCCAAGATGTGGAAAAGCATAAAATAGAAGATATTTTTTAGAAGGACTTAAAATCACATTTGACAAAAGTGAGTCATTTAAATAAAGAAAAATAATTTTCTCCATTTCAGTTAACAAAACAATCCTGCTTTTAAGGATCATACTCCGGAGCAATATTGGCTTGTCCTTTAGTATGTAAAAGGAAGAGCAGTAATAAGGATTTGCATCTAAAATACTAAGAACGCATAAAGAAACGTATTCGCCCTGAGCACACCTGTATCTAAACGAAGCCCCTTTTCCTTGGTCTTGCTCTGAAGAGAGGCTCAGCGAGTTTCATAACGAGACCTGTCACCAACAGGGCGGGTATGTACTTACCTCAAAAGTGAGATTCTGTAGGGCAGCACACAGTAATGCTTTGAAATGTTCAGTCCTCATGCCCTAATATCAAATAATGTCATTTGGGGTTTCCAGATATTAAAAGACGTAGAGGTCTCGATATGAACTATTTAAAAGTATTCTCATCAGTACAAAATGTGCACTTGAGCCTAAGCTGCATGCAGACCATCACTACATCTTTCAAGCTTCAGCAAGAAACTTCAAACAGCTAATGAAAGGCATATCTAGTACAGGAATTCAAGTTGGCCATTAGTTACAGGTTTTTGTCCTACATGGAAAAATCTTACTTCTGATAATACTTACCCACTGGCAAACATTTAAGATACTCCAGAGGCAAGACAGCAATATAACTCAAAGCCAATTGTTTAAGTACCTGGAAGGCTAAACTATAACACAACATATGGCAAAGATAAACAACATTCAAACTACCCATTTTGCTAATGTGTCACTTTACAAAGAGCATCCATCAGCAGTTGCACCTTCCCTCCCCTTTTTGGGTTTGTTTGTTTGTTTGTTTTTGAGAATTTGCAAAATATGACTACCCTTGCAAAAACAAATTACTTAGGACACAGAATGAAGCAGAAATCTAATTTAGTTAAGGCTAGCTTTACTGTTTTACATTCTGCCCATTTCTAGCCTTGATGCCTACATTTTCCCACAGCAGAATAGTAATTACCTTATGTTCAAAAGTATATTAAAATACAAAGCCAAAAACTGGAGCTTTTGGTTCTCTTGGTTCTCTTGTTTTGCAAATACCTGATTATTAACTCCTATAAAAATAAAGTAAGAGAGATTATAATTTTCTGGCACAATTCGACTTTTAAAAAATCTGGGCAGGTTATGAAATATACCATCTGTCTGTTCTTTGGTACGCTAGCCTGCGCCTTCCCATGGTAAGTTTGCCAAAGCAAAGTCCTCATTTGACCTACCGTGCCACTCAGCGTCCTGCAGGATACAGTTCTGCAATGAACAGAACAACTTTCATGAAAGTTGCAGATCTGCTTTACTTAACATTCTTCTGCACTTACCAACCTGGCCAAACTTTATTACCATTCAACTTAAACCCATCAAAGGACTGAGAAGTTCCCCTGGGTGAAGGAAATTATCAAACGAACAAATGATTTTGCTATGGATACTATCATAACTAATGTTAACATCCATTACCGCTAGGTAGAAACACTCCATTAACAAACTCTAGTACTGTTTTCATTATTGACATTCCTATTCCTTCTTCCACTACAGAACATGTTTTTCCAACTCATGCAAGAAGCCACAGACGCCAGATCCTTAAGCCGCAGCATATCATCTCCTGTACTGCAGAAAACAATTCTGCCAATTGGCTTCTCTAGAATGGAGTTCAGGGAGTACAAAAAAAGAATATACAATAATTTGATTGTACCATCACCAAAATTAATTGCAAGTCACTGACTGCTGATAAAGAAACTATAGTCCACCATCTTCAAGTTTGGAGATGGCAGTCTCCAAAGATATAGAAAATATGACACGGAAAGTGAAGACTGTTAGCCTTGCCATTCACTTTTACAAAATTTCTCAAAAATACTTTTGAACTGCATGTTTTTAACATGTATGGTAGACTAGCTACTATGTACAAAATTAAAGCTAGTAATAAATAGAAGCCACATACTCCAGGCATTACATGGACAATTAAAATATCATCAGAAGTATGTTAAATATCCTCCTACAGGAAGCACAGAATCATCAAAACCTAAGTTTTCCCTCAATAAAAGAGGCTGCAATGAATTCTTACAGAAACTACTGAGGAAGTACACAGTTCCCCATGGTAATTAATTACAGTTCTACCATTAAGTGCAAGTTTGTTTTAAAAATGTATACCTCTTGTTACCATTCTTCATGCTAGCGCTGTTGCAGAACAATTCACTCCGTGGCTGTTATCTCTCGGCCTTCTCCTGAGCCCTGCACAAACGAGCAGAGCCCTGATGGCACGGAGCACCACAACATCCACCGGGTACGATTTCCAGCCCCATCCTCCACCACCATGCCAGAGCAGTCACTTTACATACTCAAAAGCTGAACTGACTGTGTACATTTTTATGCCAACATTTGCATCCTGGTAAAGGTCACTGGCTTTAAAAGCAAAAGCAGGCAAGCTCATCACGCCAACCAGCATCGGACACCCTTGCATCTTCACTCTCATCAGGTGAAGTAATTTTAACAGGTACAGTTTGGAAACTGGAAGCAGTTCCAACCAGAGGTTTTTAGGTTGCTATGAAGTCCCGGTTTGTCATGGATAAAGCAGGACGGTTGCTACCTCAGCCATGGGAACACAGACATTCGCATGGTCCTCTGCTGCCAGCCTCATGAACTGCCTCTCCACGCAGCGGATCACTGCGGGACAGACAAGTTTTCCATGCCAAGTTCCTTCTCCTAAGGCTAGCCAACAAAACTGCGTCTGGCAGTGTATGCCACGTGCAATTCTTCCACATAACCAGAAGATTGTGTCCCTGACCCCCACCTGCAAGCACAAGCAGGAATCAATTCCTCCAACAGACCTTCTCCTGAAAGCCTTCCCCTCTACACCCAGGGTTTCCAGCCCTCTCGGGTAAACACCCCAGTCCTGACAAAGGAAGCGCCTGTAATTTCCCTTACAGTTGGAGCTGACTATTGTTCTTCCTAAATCTAATCTCCTCCAAAAATGAAGCAGGTGTATTAATTCTACAATACTGATGTGGTATTTTATCCCAAACTGATTTTAAAAAAATTCCTTGAGACCTGACCAGGTGTATTTTTCCCATTCAAACATATAGTCAAGCAGACAAACAGCACAGATTGCATTATAATTTTAGAAAAATATATACAATTAATATCCTAACTCAGGGCCGGTACAGAAGTACAATGAAAGTAAAGCATTTATTAAAGAAATGAAAAATATTCTATTGGCTAGCCAGGAACAGCAATGCCACCCATTCCCTTCCAGGCAAACGTCTGCCAGCCCCATGGAAGGAGCCACGCTGCTCGCTCCTGGAGCACGTCCCAGCTGCGACCAGCCCTGGCCAGGCTAGCAAGGAGCTTCACAGGCTAGCAAGGAGCTGCAGCATGATCCTCCTCAGCAGGAGCTAGCACAGTCACGATGAGCAAGGAACCAGGACCACAGGAAACATGGCAAAAAGCACCTGTCCTGCAATCTAGACGTAGCCTCTAAGTGTTAGTAGACTATGAGAGATAAGAACGAGCTCAGAAGCATTTGCAGCAACTGATAAGAACGGACATTACCAAGCTCCATATATTCAGGAAGTTCCCAACTGCAAGCAAGAGGAAATCAAGAAACTTCTTCTAACTTCTTATGTCCCCATACTCATCTCCTCACTTCTGTCCAGCTATCATCCCTCCCTACCCCGGTTTCCCACCAAGTAAGTCAGAGGCAACTGTGGTAGCAACAGCAGCAGCAGCATCATGTGCATCCTGCCAAGGACAGAGATGCACATATGTGAGAACTGCTCTCGTGCAGCTGGCAGGGGCAGCTCTCAGTTGTCCTGGCTTCTTCACTCATCTCCAAACAGAAGAAGATGCACTCAAAGGGATAGACACCCATTTTCTCTATCTCTTGCTGTGCATTTTCATGCCTCAGGCATCTAATCAAGACAATGCAGGGAGCTGCAGGCTGCTGGCTGGCTCCCTCGCTTGCGAGCCCTCCAGCTCTCATTCCACCTTTCCTGTTTTGATCACAAGTCAGAGCCACAAATCCTTATGGATTGGCTTTCATTCAGCAGCCCAATTCCTAGCGATCCAATTCACTGAGAAATAGCCAGCCGAGATAAAATACTTCACAGGTAATTGATAATTACGCAATGAGGTGGTTACCAAGGACTTTAGATGATCCCTGATCTCATGGTCCCTGACCCCTGTTTACCAGGGCCACGCATAAATCTTGTAGCAGATCTAAAAACATCTGTGAAAGATAGCTGTGGCTGCTTACTCTTTGATAAATGGCAGCAGCACCAGCAGACCATCACCAGGGGAACAGGGACTAGCATCTGCAATACATATAACCAAGTACTTTTTACTTTACTGCCTGTCTCAACGAGTCACTTGCAGGTACTACAAAATAAAGTGCGCTTGTGAGTGTCCTTCCAGTAAACACTGCTCACCTTCCCAAAGTGATGCCTCCCTCTACAAGAAAGGCTTTATGATTATTTTCTGGTTTTCCAGTGGTGCACTCCCCATTGACCTCTGACGCCACTGTAAGCAAGGTCTTATCAGCGCTTCCATTAAAGCTCCTTAAAATCCATTAGATTATCTAAACACACATTTTAAGAGAGTTTCAAATGTTACTTCTGTCATTAATAATGAATTTTAAGAGCTGTCACAATGTATTGGCCGCATATGTATGTAATGGATAATAGACAAAATTGTGTCATAAATACTTCTTAAAAAGCAGACTAAGAGAATTAAATGCAATATGGTTCTCACCACACCCCTAAGATCAACTACCAAAGTGGACATATTTGAAGAGAGATCCCAGATCAAGCCAATTTCAACTGCAAGGGTAAACTGTACTACTTTTGCAGACTTCAACAGTCTTCATTCCTGTTTATTTGTATAATAACTACAAAGCTTTTCATCTGATCTAACACTACACTACTCCAAATTTCACTATAACTGCACACCTTCAGTGCCCCCATATATCCCTGTATTTCCTCTCCATCTTCATGTATTTCATTGGGTTACTTCAGGAATCTTTGGATCATTTCTTAGTATTTTGTTGTAAAACACCTTGCACAGCTAGACCCAAATTTTAAATATTATCACTATATAATAGAAGGAGGTTCTTAGTTTTAAGAAATACGATGTTAAGATTTTAAAAAACAAGAAAGTGCTCTTCTCTCTTCAAATAGAAGTAAATTGAAACAGATGCTGCCATTCCAGCACGTTCAACTTGACAGAGATGTAGGTGAGACTGACAACAATGTAACTTTAAATACAACAGAAAATCAGATTCTCTTAATTTTCCATAAAAATCAGGTCCCACATTATTTTTTTTTTTTCTTTTTAAAAATATATGTTCATACTCAAATATACCTTAGAACAATGATTTTTAACTAGTCATCTGCGGACCCTTGGAGCACCCAGGTATTATTTTCCAAGGATCCAAAAACACTGACCAAATTGTATCTCCCACAACTGCGGAAATTCACCAAGAACCTGACTTTTTAGATACATTTGCCTCTCCTGCACAAAACACATAGGATTCCACAAACTGGAAACTACTGACCTAAATCAGTCGCAAGGATTTTTCCACCCATATATTCTACTTACTTGTCGGAGGATGCTGAACATGTCTCAGGCCCTTGCAGATCTCTCAAAATGTCTGAACTGGAGCTGAAGGGGAAAATAAAACAGATGTAAATTATTTTAGCAACACCTACAGCAAAGTAGGGCTCTACTTAGCAAAGGCAGTAGAATCCGTAGATGAGGCAGACCCCTCCACTCAGCACTGGCAACGAGAAGGAATTTCAACCAACAAGAAGTAATTTCAACTAACAGCACAGGCCAGAAAGTTCTGGCTCTGCATCATGTAATTTTCAGAGTTATTACTGGGTCTCATTTTCATTATTTAACATACAAGACAATTCTCTCCGTTCATGTCTGCTTGCTGTAATTACAATAGCTTTATATTCAAAGGCACCAGACAATTTCTCTGGAGAGGATTTGCAAGATACTTCAGTGGGTAAAGTACAACGTTTCAAAGAGTAAAGGTGCTTTCAACCTCAAAACTCAAGGCTTAGGTGTAAGCTTACATTTTGACCATAACAAAAAAAAAGAATCAACATCAAAGAAAAAAAACCTTAACATTGAAATTGTTAGTGACAAAAATCCAAACTGCCAAGACTGTCGGCACACCCGGATAAAAGCCAAGTGAAACGTGCTTTGCCAGCCACCACAGTGACTCATCACCCGAACAGAGGTGGCTCATTTTGAGCTGCTTGAAGCAAGCTTTCCTTGTCACACCTATCTTCCGAGGAAAAGGCACAATCTACAAGAGAGACGAAAGCATACGCTACGCAGGGCCATAACAATCTCCAGCTGCTATCTGCCCCCAAAGTACAATGTTTTTGCTCTGTGGTTTGATCACATATTCTGAAAAGAATACAACTGACCGTTGAAAGACGTATTTCATAAAGCAATTTATTTCTTAATTAAAATAATTCATTTAAAACTTTAATGGATGCTTTTCTTAGACAAAGGAAAAAAAGCATCTCAGTACCTTGGATACTGCAAATTGAGGTGAATGAGGACTGAATCAAGCTAGATGCGTCACAACTTTTTTAAAAACCTGCTTGAAAAGATTATTTAGTTTTTCATCTTCACACATAATTTTACCTTCTAACATGACAAGGAAAATATTCTTTTCTAAGTCAGTATTTGTATACTTACCATACAGAACACAACAGGTCAAACTCAGTACCAGTGCTGGACAGGTGAGAAGCTTCAATGTAAAGGATTTAAGATGGTAACTCAAAAAGAACAAACGAAAGAACGAACGAATGAAAGAACGACCGACCCTACATCATGAGTTTTATGGCAATAAGCTACCAGCCTGGCTAACAACGGAATCGAGCAACTCCTGTCAATGCTCAGCAAGCCTTCAAGCTGTTGCAGCAGTAAGAGCCCAAAACGTCATCCCAGACTGCTTTTGTAAGAGCAAGAACATAAATGCATAAAATCTTTATGGTTTCTTTTAAACACTTAGGCCTATATGAAAATTATATGTATTTTTAAAGCTTTCCTAGTAGTGAAGAGTTATACAATGCTCACTGGACTAGAGGCTAAGCACCCATCTGCAAAGCTGAAGAACGGCTCCCATTGCGGAAATGAGGGGTTCACATCAGCTCCTAAAGGAACCTGTCTAACGGATCTCCTCGAGGCACTAACGCGACACAGTTGCTTACCAGCCGTGCCCTCAGCAACGATGGAGCAGAATTCTGCTTGCTACACTTGTATTTCACAGTAGTCACAGAGGCTACTTAAATCAGGGTGTTATTAAATTCAGCTATCACTACTGCACCAACACTGGAAGAATCCATGCGTGTGTAGATATATGCACGCACGTCCATACACACACACACATATTTAATGAACTACAAGTATGAGCTCCGTGACGTCAGACCGACCTCTTCACATGCTCAAAGTTAAAAAATGCCCAAACAACTACACAGATGATTTCAGCCTGTATTTTAAATAATAAGAAAATTTTGTCAAATTTCAATAAAATCTGAATTAAGTGAACAGAGTACTCTGGTCAATTCTTGATAAATAGCTTTTATTGAAGGTTCAGGCTCCGTGATATAAACCATTGCAAAGTTCTCAAGTATATGCCAAATTGCAGGGTTGCAGAAATCAACTAACAAGTTGGAAAATGTTGTTTTCTGGAAACTATTTTTCCAAAAGACGCCTGGCAGCTCAAACAGTCTGTACGTTATTGCAGAAATTACATAACAAACTATGTTACACAAAGAGTTGGGAGATTTTTGTGTAAACCATGGCACAGCAGTTGGATACCAGTTCTATTGGATTTACTTTAAAGGTTTTACAACAAAGTTAATCCCCTGTTTGTTAGAAGACAGGAGACATAAATTGTAAAAATACATCCCCAAAGTCATAACTTTATACACGGATATCAGTGTGTTTATATGTTTGTTCAAAACACATGTTAAGGAAAACAGCCCAGGAATACTCACTCTCACAGGACAGATTCCAGCATGGCCCAGCAGAGTCCTGATAATACGGACAATTGCTGAAGTTTACAAACGGCGTTTCTGCCAAAAAAACCTTTCAACAAAGAACACGTCTCATACTAGAGAGGTCATCTTTGTATAGAAGGCCCACGTAGTGATTTCACTGGGCACTTCTCAAAGGTGGAGCCACATTTGCAGTCCCTGGGACAAAGGCAGCCAAAAGCTGCTGACCGCCTGTTTCAGCCCCCGCACCCCTCCCAGAGCAGGTACCACGCTCTGCTGCCCGCTTTTGCCATTTCAGTATCATTTTTGCTGGATGAAGACCACTTTGTGCAAACGTACGGTAAACAGCACTCCTTACCAAGAAGTACAGATGACTGTCTTTGCACTACCTCTGTTGGAGAGTTACAAATTAAAAGTAAGAACTGTTTTGTACACAACTTCCATATCCCAGGTGCAGGACAGAAGTCTAACATCTTAGCTCATTACCTACTTCACAGATTTTCGAGAACAGGAGTCAGGAGTTCACCGAAACACTTAATATTCATAACGTATTGCATCATTAGAGAGAAGATAATAATTCAAACAGGAGAAGGAATTTAAACCCAAATAATGTCATCGGGCAGCTGACAAGGCTCAGGGTGCGCTAGGAATGATTTGGGCACACCCCAGTCATTCACAGAGAGCCCTCTGGGTACAACATCCATGTTAGGCAGCCAGCAGACGAGCATGTCGAGCTGCTCCTGCTCAGCCATACAGCTTCTCACGGTTGCCCTGGGCTCTCCTGACCACACACAGGCTCTCGGTGGCTCCCGGTCCCCCTGCCCGCTGTGCCAGCACAGCCTGCACTGCGGGTTCTCCGCGCCCGTGGCTCAACCCCAGTGCCTCTCACCAGCCTGCATCTCTCCCAGAGGCACCAGCCAGCATGTCCTCGCAGCAGGAACAGAGCATCGCTTCCACTGCCTGAACATGCCCTAAATTGAGCTAGGATTCAGCCTCAGAGATCTCCACACCCTCAGTGTAATGCATTAGAAAACACCAGCTCCCAGGACGCACTGGGAGACTAGGAATCACATGCAAACATCCTTCTTTTTTTTTTTTTAGCTTTTCCTAAATAGATTAATAAATGGCATGCAACTTTTATAAGGTGGCGGGATTTTTTTCATCCATTAATATTTTGTCTCCTCCTGTTGCTTGTTCTCCCCTCTGAAGTGAGGTTCATCAGATGTTACTGTGGCAGTAACTGTAGAATCACCAACAGGATTTCACGGGAGGAAAACACTACCAGATTAGATTAGAGAAAACTTTAACACATGCACATTTAGTCATAAAGATAAAAAGGAAAAAGATAGCAAAAATATACACAAAGCACTAGTGCCATATGGAAAAAAGTATTTTGAAACAAAATGGATTTAAAAGTTTTGCATGCAATTTTAGAAACTCTTCAAATGATTCTCCAGGAACTTCCATGAACTGCTGAATAAATCTGTCAAATTAAAACACATTACCCAACAGAGCAGTTTTAATATGGAAATGAAGTCAGCTGAAATTAAAAGCAGTGACTGCATTTATAGGGAAAAACGTTTTATCCCTGCATCAATTATCACTGCCGCTGCTTACAATAACTGGAAGAGGAGCAGGCACAGCCCAAACCCCAGCCCCATGCGCCAGCGCTGGGGTGGAGGCAAAGAAGCCCTGGGCCACAGTCAGCGGAAGGAAGAGGGTCACTGTACCTTCCCAATTGCTCCTCAGAGCATGAGGTAATGCAAGTGTCCGCTGGATCCGTTACAATTAACTGCACTCCTCTTCCCATAGCCTGGGCTCAGGCAACTGTTTAAATTTCTTATTTCGGCACCAAATCTAATATGAAATGTTCAAATGAAAAACATGGTAAAACATGCTGTAAAAACAATGGTGGATAGGGAAAGTTTTGAAGTCCAGCATTTTTTTTACTCTCAAAATTGTAAGTCTGTCAAGAAGTCATTTTCGGTACACAAACTGGGTGACCAAGGAATGAGTTTTTATTATACTTCTAAATCCTACCCCAGTGTTCCAGTTACATTAAAAAAAAGGGGGGGGGGGGACGACGAGGGGCTATTTGTGTGCTTTTAGTCCCCTAAAATAGCAAAAGAACAGGTTTGATGCCTGAACACGATGTACTTCCTTGCCTTGAAAAATGTAGCGTTATTATCATTTATCACCATGTTTGTCACAAGCAAAACAATAAAAGTGAAAAAATTTGGCTAACACTCAGAACAATAATGCAAGTTCATAATTTGCATGTGTAATTCACAGCCTATGCCTACCACATTATTTTAAAACTGACCTCAAAATGTACCAGAGTGGGTTACTACCTTAGCCTATACGTGTAGATGTGAACTGGCCATCAGCTCAAGAGTAATCAGAGCCCCCCAGTAAACCAAATCAACTCTTACGCTGTAATTGCATTGAGAGACCGAGGATTTATATACACAACGGTACAAGACCAAGCTGCAGGGCTGTGAACTTTCCAGCTGTAGCTAAAAAGCCCTTTGTTTCAGAATTTCTTCAAACAATCCATTGTTCCAAGGCAGGCACTCAACGAAATAGTTCTCTGCATCTAGTCTCTCTCAAACATCAATTTCTTTTACAAAGACTGAGCAATTGCTTGATTTTGAGTTGAAGTAATTATATACTTTTTTTCCACATGCAGGGGAAAAAAATTGTTTGCAAATTAAAAAACTCCTTAAATATGCCAGACAGTTGAAAAACAATTATCAAAAAACATTTTCAACTAAGCAAAAGAAATTTTGACCACCAACTGAATTCATATTTTAAGATAATTCTTTTTTTTTCCCCTGAAGAAAACTCCTAAGCTCTTCTTATCATTGAATGGATTCACTCAAACTGAAGAAAATGAATTAAATAAAAAAAGAAACAGCTACCTCATTATGTATGTTGTTTCTATAAATTTTAGCCTAGGGGGCCCACAGAGATCACAGAATTTAGAATAGTTTTGTTCATTTCTTCAGTATTTTCTGCCTGTTCAATACCCCATAGATATCTACCTATACTGGGGCCAGACAAAGCAAAACACATCTTCAGACTTTATTCAGACTCCGAATCCAAGACAATTTCCCACAAGAGGTTTTCTGTCCTTTTCTTTAATAAAGGTCATTATTCTATCCTAAGATTTTACATATCAGTTCCAGATGAATACATTTTTATAGCAAAACCATTGAAGTTCTGAAACTTAACTGCTCAAGATGCAACAGGCTGACAGAGCAGGTGACAGGGTGAGAAGAGGTTTCGTTTCCTGGACTTGTTCATGTCTCCAGGTTGAGAAAAGTGCAGCTCCAATGATTCGGGCAATTCCCCAGCTCTGCCTCACTTTTCTGCAGGATTAGTTTCTTCTGGGCACGTATAGATAATCAACCAAGAGTAAACTATTCCTTTCTTGACCATCATTTGGATTTTACTCCCCCGCCTTTTTTTTTTTTTTTTTTTTTTTAAGATAAACACACTACCTCAAAATAGAGAGGAAAAAGCTGACGTAAGTGTGAATAACATGTCTCATTCTAAAAATGAAAGGAGTAAATGTCTCTTTGAATTTGTTTATTTTAAGGCAGATTAAGTTCCTTCTTGGCTTCATGGTGGACAGCCAGTGTCCTTTAATCAGTCCATCTTGCTGTGCATTATGTACTTAGCTCTGGCACGTGCATTGCGCATTTTTTTCATCAGTGCTGGCATGAGAAATGAGCTACAGGCTGTCTCATTTTATGAGCATCATTTGAAGGTGAATGTCCAGTTGCAAGAAGTGAGGGAAAATAGTTTTCTCCAGCTTGTAATCCTGCTTCCACTTTGACCTGCCAGTGATAAATGTTATGAGCTTGCTGCTGGAGTGCCCATAAGTCCTGTGTAATGTCCAAGATAAACTGTTTACCACAAAGACTTCCCTGGCTTCCCAGTACCCCCTCTTCAAACCATGCACTCCTGGCACCACTGAGCATGGCTTCATCTTCCTGTCTTTGGAGGACAGCAGGTTTGCCAGCCTTGGACCTGCCCCAGGATTCCCCATGGAGGGCTCTTGTCTATACTAAACCTTACATAGGTTCAACGGTTTCACTGTTTTTCTTGACTCTTTCCAGGCTTTCTTGGCTTTCAGCGGCCTCCTCTGCAGCTCGAGAACACGCCTTTGAGGCTCTGCGTTCAGGAAAGGAAAAGATCTGCTGGATCTCTCTTAACTGCTTTTCTTGGGAGTCTGGCAACAGTTGGGACATCATGCAGGCTAAACCACTGGAGAGCACTGGTGGACTATCACTTCTGTTTTCAGGGCTCAAAGATGTCCAAACCCCATGGCTCTGAACTAGGGACTGATGTCCTTCTGGATACATGCCATATATAATCACTTTCATAGAATCATAGAATGGTTTGGGTTGGAAGGGACCTTAAAGATCATCTAGTTCCACCTCCCCTGCCATGAGCAGGGACACCTTCCACTAGACCAGGTTGCTCAAAGGCCCCATCCAGCCTGGCCTTGAACACTTCCAGGGATGGGGCATCCACAGCTTCTCTGGGCAACCCGTGCCAGTGCCTCACCACCCTCATAGTGAAGAACTTCTTCCTTATATCTAATCTAAATCTACCCTCTTTCAGTTTAAAGCCATTACCCCTTGTCCTATCACTACATGCCCTTGTAAAACGTCTCTCTCCAGCTTTCTTGTAGGTCCCCTTCAGGTACTGGAAGGCTGCTGTAAGGTCTCCCCGGAGCATTTGTTTTGGTGTTTACCTGTTATGCACATTTTGCTTTCTTGGTGGAATCATCAATTTATGAAAAGACCAAAACATGTTTGGGTCAATGCTATAACCTCCATGCATGGCCTGTATCTTTTTTCCAGCAGGTGTAAAATTTTTATTTTCCTCAATTAAAGTATCAACTATTGAATAATATCAGTACATCAGTGATTCTTGTACAATGTATGAATTTCTAATATTGACCAACTGCTCCCTTAGCAAATATTGATATGAGATTGACAAAAGGCAGATGTTCTTATGAAGGATAAAACATAAGAATCATTAATTTACTTGCAGCATCTTTTTACAGAGCAAACATTTCAACTCTCCGACTTCAAGCTTGTTTTGTGATATTCTATATGCTGCTCAAAATCCTAATTTTCTTTTACTCCATCATAATATCAGCCCTCCATTTAGAAGTGCTCTCTTCATAAAAACACAGCATGCAGATTTGGACTTCCAAACATATTTCAAGTTTTGACATTTCAATGTGAAAAATGCTTACCCTTGTCAAAGGATATCCTCTTATTATCAGAAATAAAATGCAAGCCTCAGAAAATCATGCCTTGGTACAATAGCACAATGCTACTTAAACCCTCAAAATCTAAATCATTCTTTTTTGATTTGTGCTATATTTATTTCACTACCCTTAAGGAAACATTAACCCCATAGTAACCCCAGAGAGTACCAAAATACATCACTTGCTTTCATGCAGTTTATATGACTATACCTACTTTTTACAATCTCTGAAAATCTTGCCATAATTCTGGTCCATTTTAATTACCAGAAATGTGTAAGCAGCGTACTGGGAGTATGAGCCACAGTTCAACGTACACCTGGCACTTTTATACCTACCTGATTCCTGGCAAACTGAAAGAGAGCGGCAAGAAACCTGTAGTCCAAAGCTAGTCTGTAGACATGGCAGAACCTGACATGTCTCAACAGGCCAAACAAAGACCTGGGTATTGCACTGGGACATCAGACCTGCTATTTTTTCAGAGTAGCTATCAGGAACAGAAACAGTAAAGGCAAAAAGCACATCTAATTATTTTTCATAAGCGTTCCCCCACATCAGTATTTGGAGACGCGTGACCCCTGTAACCTTTGTTTCCCAGAAAACACAGAAAAACGCACCAGAGCGTTCTTCAGAAAGGTACGGTTTGGCACAAGGAACACTGTGGTCAAACGAGAGGGGCCTTCCCTGCATCACAAGGGATCATGTGCCACTTTAGCTAAGCTTTCGCTGTATTATTATTGCTGTTTTCACCTCTTCTTGAGCAGCAGTATTAAAACAGGGGTTTGGATGTAAAGTATGAGAATCTACAGTGTGTAGATTCGGCATGCTCCAGAGCCCAAGTGCCAAGCAGCTGAGTCTAATACACAATATAACGGGAGGGGGAAAAAAACAAAACAAAAAAACCCCAAACAAAACAACCCACCACTTTTTTGAACTTCTTGACCAGCGCAGTAGCTAGCTTTTAAGGTTAAGCAAACTGCCCTATATTTAAAGAAAAATAAATAAAAAAACACCACACATACAAACCAGGGGATACGCAGAAAGTAGGAAAGTGAAGAGAAAATCCCAGAGAGATTCTGAAAAAACAATTCCGTGCAGACTCTTGTAATTCTGTTCCTGTTCCACAGGAGCTGAATTTAAGAGCAAACCAGAGGGAGCTATTAAGCATGGGTTTTTTTAAAAGAAGGTCCAAATACCTGTGATGCATACCCACTGGTCTGTACAACTGAGAGATTCTGTGTTTGATTCAAGAAGTCTATGGAAATATTTCATTTGGAGAGAGTGAATGCATAAAAAGAAGGAATAAACAACTCTGCCTTGAGCAAGACATAATGCAAACAAATGCACTTCCCAACAAAATTTGCCAACTCGGGTCACGAAAGCACGTTCAGATCATTAGTAACTGCCACATGCTAATACCCTTTAGCAAACTTTCTTACAGTCTCTTAGACACACTGTCATTCAGACTTTAAGTTGATATACACAAGCCTGCAGACAGAAAAAGGTAAAGAATAAAAGTTTAACTTTGATGTCAAAGGCCATGGGGAGAATCATTCATAACGTCATTCACGCACCAAATTGGCAGCAAAACAGAGATTTAATGATACCTTGGATGAGCTAATACAAGCCCTTTCTAACTCCCAGAACTCACTCTGTAAGATTAAAATTCCAAATTTTCCAAGGCCCTTAATGCCAAAGGGTTAATTTGCAATTAAAAAAAAAAAAATTAAGTAAAATAGGGAAGAACAGGAACACCTCATTTCAATTCTGGATGAAGAGCCAAGGTGAGGGCATTTATTTTGTGGAACTAAAATAACAATCAGAGCTCTAGGGCAACCGCAACAGCTGGCGCCGTGAGGATGAAGCAGCTCCATCTATCATCTGTACACCTGTCAAACGTGACATCGGGCACAGATCTGCAATAGCTGGCCTTGCACTAGCCCTGGGGGAGAGCTTCTGCCTGGGACCCTGCCCGCCACCACTACACAAACCAAGTGTCAGGTTCCTGCTGCCACGTGCTTCCCCAGAATGGCCTGCCAGCAGCAGAGCAGCCATGGCCCAAGCCACAAACTGGAAAGCTGGGGCTTCAGGCACATAAAACCAGTCTCTGGCACAAAGCCACAGGGCCAGTTTCTTCCCTTCTAAGTGAACAGTGAAGAGTCGTTTTCCCTGGCCCATTTCATCTTTCAGTACAGATCCTGAGTGGAGCAGCTTCAAGAAGAGGAGACTGTCACAACCCAGAACAGTGCAAGCCTGCTAGGGCCTTTTAAGGGGGTACACCTCCTCCTCCAGTTTAGGGCTTAGTTCTTCATCCATTTCTAACAGGGCTCCTAGTGCTTAAAATCAGGAGGGCTCTGGCTGTGACTCACAAGGCAGCACTGCTAAGCCAGGCACCTCACACTGCCAAGGGCAGACTTCGAAGACACTCTGACCTGTGGTGTCCACGGGTAAGTCCTTACAACTCACGGCTCAGCATGCTGCTTCACACAAAGCTAATCCTGAAGCCCTTAATTCTTCTTAGCTCTTAATTCTTCTAAGATTTAAGAGGAAAGGTTGAGAGAGCTGGGACCGTTTAGCCTTCAGAAGAGAAGGCTCAAGGGGATCTTATCAACGTTTAGCAATACCTGATGGGAGGGAGCGAAGACAACAGTCTATTCTCAGTGGTATCCAGTGACAGAATAAGAGACAACGGGCACAAACTGAAACACAGGAAGTTCCCTCGAAACATGAGAAAAAGCCTTTGTACTGTGGGGGTGGTCAAACACTGCAGCAGGTTGCCCAGAGAAGGTATGGAGTCTCCATCCCTGGAGATATTAAAACCCAACTGGACAAGGTCCTGAGCAGCCTGCTCCAGCTGACCCTGCTCTGTGCGGGTTTGGACTGGATGATCTCTGGGGGTCGCCCAGCCTCTGTGATTCAGCGTGTCCTACCGAGATCTGTGGATTCTGCTCTGAAGACCAGAGACCTGAAAATAAGATACTCAAATAGCCGGTATTACAATGTGCAAGCCTCTTCATGAGTCCAGGGCACTGGACCCTATTTTAAAAGTGAAGAAATTACTGAGGTAGCCGTTACCTACATCACAGGGAAGGAAAAACTATCATCATTTGCATGACATCCTGAGAAACACAGATAAAGCTAGTACATCAGGAATCTTAATAGGTTTGTTACACATTAAACAGCAAATACAATGATATGCTACGTTTATCAATTTTACAGTAACAATTCAGGCAGAAAGACACATACGCTAAAGAGGGGAAAGGCCACCGGGAGGGGAACATCTTTATTGGTATATAATGCAAGTTTGAAGCCAAACAAAAATGTAATGATATTTTGAAACAGCAACAAAGACCCTTCCCGTGTAAGTGATGTGCCCAGCCAGCATATTGTTGTTTACAGACAAGTATTTACTATATGCTCCCATTTAGTTGAAGTAAATGGAAACAGGCAGCAAAACCTGATCACATAAAACAAAGACATTTAACTTCTGATGCTGTCTAATCCCCCAAGTTGATCTCCTCTTTCCTATGTCTTCCTAGGCTTTCACTCACCGTTTAGTATTTACCTCTGTGAAAGGCAACATCTTTAACGCCCATGCTGAGTTTTAAAAACTCTTTGTGAACCCAAATGAATTTAGAAAAATTTGGTTTTGCTAAACTTCTCAACAACTAAATTGTTCTTTTAATAAATTATGATGAATCCAAGCACTATATTATTCTTAATATTTGCAGAACAAGGAGGAAGAGGCACATACTATGGGTGTAATGGGTGGGAAATTAAGAAATGTTACTCCTAGCTCAGCTGTTGACCTTCAGCTACTTCCTCCGATTATCTCCCACTTCTAAACACAGGAAACCTTTTTCTTCTTCATAAGGCAGACCTGCAAAGGGTACCTTCTCCTCTCATTTGTGTTCTCAACAAGATAGCGAGATTATTATCAAGATTAGCTTTCTTACTTTTAGACACATATGAAAAACCAGTTATTTGGTATTTGTTTTCAATTACTTTTTCTCCTTTCCTCCAGAAACTGGGGCCACAGCAACCAGTATTGCAAAAGGGTGTTTATCTAAGTATTCATTGTCATCATCTTTGACAACCAATGCAGTAGTAGATAGCAAATTATGATCTGTGAAGTAAATATCTTAAACAGAGGTAAACACTACCTTCAAAAGCTAGATAGATCTTATCAGCAATAACAGCTGAGTCTCCAATAAAATTATCACTGAACTATCAAAAGCATAAAATCTTACATTATTTATAAAGCTTTCCTTGAACCTTCATTTTCTGAAACCAGATCAGGCAATTTCAGGAAGCAAAACTAAGTGCATGAAGAAAGAAAAGTGAATAGCTGTCAGGACTTCAAGGTTCAGTGGCATTCTACCACTGACAGCAAATAATGGGTCATTTAAACTCTGTTTCTTACAGCAATACTCAACTTAAAGAACTATTAAAAGACTTAGGCTGTATCAATTTTTGGACCTCTCTAAATAAAAGCTCAAACAGAAGGGAAGATGACGCAGCAGAAGAGAAAAACCAAACGTTCTCCTGGTTCCACAGACATTCCACTCACTGTTTCTGTATCAAAAGGAACATTTACACTATCATCCCTCTATCAAGTAATTACAAAACTATTCAGTGAATTCTGAATGTACTTCAGCTCCATCCCCCAAGCAACTGAACAGCCAGAAACATGGAGGAGAATGAATCGGTAACCACAGCTTAGGAACCCCTCCTATGAAGTAGGATACATATATTGCTCAAGGTTACTGGCAAAGGTTTTCCATGTTTGGTCTAATCTAGTACAAACCAGGGAGAAGAGATTCTTCTTCACTGACCTGCTTGTTGATCCAGATGACAGTGAAAATGCAGGAGAGACTGATCTCTGGCCTTCCTCCAAGGAATGAGATTCACTTCTTTTGCCATCGGGAGTTTCTGTTTTGAGTATCTGGGCTTTTCCAAGGACGACAGCTGGGTGATGCTCTTCCTTATGTTCTACCAAGAAGAAAGGCAGAGATTAGCAAGAATGACAAAGCAAAATACTATTGTTTAAATTTCTGCAGCCTGGAGATAGATTTTAAGAAAAAAAGGAATTTGTAAATATTTAAATACCAATGCCTCATTCCCACTTACTTGCTTCCCAAAACTCTCACAGTTTCAAAGGTTTAATTTCTTTTCCTGCATAGTAAAAAAAAATCCCACTCTCTAAGAACCAGAGACTGAAACAGAAACGTTTCATTGGTATGAGTTTCAAACACAAACAAGGAGAGAAATAAAGGGTAAGGATAATGGTCACATTTCATAAGATGAAACTTTATTTCAGAAATTAGCAAACACTTAATGGGACAGCACTGTTCTCTGCTTCTTGCTACCAATTCACTTCATCCACTGCATGAGACAGCCTGATAGCTTTAAAGTTTTACAGATCAAGTTAATAGGCTTGTTTTCAGTAAGAGACGCATTACGATTTACTTCCTTATGCATCTAAGAAAGACAATGTCAATCTAGATAACTGACATTTCCATTTTTAATAGGAAAAATAATTTCTAGACAACACATATCAGACAAATTGTAAAACTATTCCATTATTTTTGTGTCAAGTGTTTTTATCTATAAAAAGATGAACAGTCCTCTGAAAAGATACCTTCTACCTATCCAAAGAGAAAGCAAATATAGACTAGAAAGTATGGTATGTAAAGATAAACTACTCTTATGCCATACCCACAAATATTTTCAAATGAGTTGTTTAACTAGAAAGTTGCACGGGACATTAAAACCATACTGAGACTCTTCTCATTAATAATCCTTACCATGGCCGTTCACAGAAGTGTTCTGAGCTATATTCCTGCTCAAACCACTTTGACTTTTCTACCCCTGCAGAAGTGGTTTTGACAGAAATGGCCGAACAGAACTGTAATTAGAGTGTGGAAGAGCTATACAATCTTTGAATTGGGCTACAGTTTGCCCTTTCCCTTCTGCTAAAATGTATAATTAAATATCAGGAGCATATTTTTGTCTGTTGAAAACAACCGGCAGATTACAGTGAGTCAGTTGTCCAACTAATGACACATAACTCAGAAATTAACAGGTTAAAAATAGCAAAAGCCCTGTGCAATAACACAACCCAGAGGAGGTGTATCACAAATATTTATCAAATTCTTATGGTGCTTCCCCTTACGCAAAGCAAAAACCTATGTTTAAAAGTTATAAAATTAAAGACTGGAAGTCGAACATTTTAAGTTTAAAGATGCAAAACAAGACGATGTAAATCAGGAAGGGATGATTACAACATCACCAAAAACAGAGCGAGATTTTCAGTGAGGTTTAAATTACATCAACCAATACTACAGTAGAGGGCAACAAGAGACATGAAGGTTTTAAAGAAAAAAAAGTATGTTTTAATTCTTCTTCCACTAATTTAATTCTTCTTCCACTACTTCCATCAGAATCCGAATAAAGTGGGTAAGGAATGCATATGAAACCTTTGCTCTTCTCAGCAGTTATGCTTTCGAATGGCAATGCATCAGACCACTGCTGGTTTTCTTTCTTTCACGTATGATAATTTCCAGTTTAATAAAAAGGTAATTGCTGTTAATAAGGAACACTGATGAAACAGGCTTTAGGCATTTTTTCCTTCACCCATAAATCTTCTTTTTGTTTTGTTTTTTAAATGGTTTACAAACAGTCAACCAGGTGCAGATGTTTGGCATAAAACTAGAAACTGAAATTTCAAAGATTATTGAACGCTCAGTGCACAAAAAGTGTAATGAATATTTTGCAGGTTTGTCAGAACCAGACGAGGTGGTATCGTGTACTTAAGTCAACACGATACAGGTTGATACACCTGACATAAGTTATTTTCTACCTGAGCACTCTTTTGGAAAAACTATATGGCTTTATTTCAGCTTCTCAAAGTCTGCGGTTCAGTGCACAAAGAAAAAGCTTACACAGACATAGAAACCCAGTAATTCACAGTAGACGATCTCTCCACAGAGCATAGCTAGAAATTAATATTTCAAAGTCTGTGATCCCATTATCTAATAACAAATTGCTTCTGTCTCTGCTATAGAAGATGAACATCACTGTAAATCATGTCAAACAAGATAAACTTCATCCTCAAGATTCCTTAATTTTTACCCTTCACATGGAAAGGATTATGCATTGCATCAAGGTCTGCATGAAACGATAAGGATAAAATTCATACTATTATATTGGTATTTTCATTTAATTTTATTCTTGAGAGTTCTGCTAGAGGAGACAGCGCAGGAGACAGCTGAAGATTAGTTCAGCTCAACTCAAGAGAGTAGGGATTTGTGAGAGCTGATGCAAACTAAACTGCCATATTTTCCCAAGGATAGAGACAACAGCGCATCCAATTCTGGTCAATGGAATTCTCTCCAAAATTCAGTATCTTGAGTAGATTATGACTCCATAAGTTATATTAGGTTGAGGAACGCTCTTCTAAAACACACATTCAAAGATATACGTACACTGCCAAAGCAACCAATAACATAAAACAAATGAGACTGAACAAGGCTACAGGGAACAAGTTAAAAGCACACATGGGTATTTCTTTGTTGTGGGTAGTGAGGATAACAAACATATGATGGATGTTGTTCCGAACTCATAAAGAACTGAGTAACTGCAGTCGTGCATTCCCACTTTTCACTATGTTGAAGTATATAAACACAAAATGAAGGAAATTAAAAAAAAAAAAAAAAAGAGGCAACATACGTATAAACAGCCTAAAAGAAGCCCAAGTATTTTATTGCTTCAACCTCAGGACAAATAAATACGTGTTCCAATCCACACAAACATCTTTGCAGTTCCCAATTACCGACTCCCTATCATATTAATGATACAGAAAAGCTGAAACCCAGCAAGCAATACCCATGATCACCTTCATTTCAAAGATGCCGATTGTCACATGCCCACTCTCAGCAACTTCAGTAGATTTGGACTGGAACCTAAGATCCCATTTCAACCAGCTAATTAAAATATGCATCTAAATAAAGCACATCTATACACAATCCCACTAAAATCAAACAAATCATGTATTTATTACGGGTTGTGCTTATGTATCACACTAAAATCAATGGCAGTCAATCTTTTTAGGGTCTGTTTGATTTTTAGGCTTTTTTTCCCCCCTTAAGGACTGTAGGAGAAGAATAATGGGAGGAAGGAACATTTCTTTGGGAAATCCCCCCACTTATTAGTGTGGATCGAAGAGGGGGACTATATTAAACAACATTACTAACCTGTGGCCACTGGCGATTCTTTGACAGTGACTTCTTCTTTGTTTTCAGCACTTTCTGTTTTCCTCTTACCACTTTTTGTCCACCGATTATTTACTTGATCCACCAAAAATTGAAATTCACTTCTGTGTTTGTTTCCTGAAACATAACAGTGCATTACTGATTATTGCCACAGGACTCTTAAGGTATGCCATAAACAGTAAAAAGGATGTCAACAGAAATAAACACAAAATACTGAATTAAAAACATTTTTGTTACAGCAAATGAAAACCAACTCATCGCTGCAATATGTTTCATATTCTATTAGTGATCCAAATCTGTGCCTATGCTTTTACAGAGTTACCCAGTAGTCAAGAACACTTGCACAGATGAAAACTTAATTTTTGCACAGCAGATCTGTGTTTGTTTCTTCTTTATATTACCTGTCTTCTTTCCCTAAACTTGTTAAGTATTGCAATTACCATTGTGACAACATTTAATATTGTAGTCATAGCACCAAGCCTGTCAGAGTTCAAGGAGCATCCAGATGATGCTCTTAGTCGTATGGTTTAGTTCTAGGCAGTCCTGCAAGGAGCACTCTGCTAGAGAGAAAGAGTAAAATCACAACTACCCTGTGAATTGCTTTAAAGTTGCTTTGGGTTTTTCCCCCCATTTCTGCAGTAAAGCAATGTTGAAAGCCTTTGTGTCATGCTTATTATACTGTTTTGATTCAAATCCTCTAAATCACAGTTAATTGCTCTTTGGCATACTCTTTGCACTTTCAATCACTTAGTATGTTTTAAGCAATCCTCTGGTATTCAGTCAAAGCAATGTTATTTTTTTAATCTAGATATTTCAAATTCTTTACTCAGAGGCTGGGAAAATACCTGGTCTCCTCAGACAGACAACGCGGATTACCTAACCTTCACTGGGCATGAAGGGAACACGTTGTTTTCCCTGCAGAACACACCAACTTCTATATGACTGTATATGACTGTAGCTACCCACAGCTAGTATAGCATGAAAAGCTATCAGTCCATATGCATGGCTTTATATTGTATGTTATAGTGAAGGCAGCAAACATGAACTTCCTTTATTTGGAATGACTTCCAACAAAAAGTCACTCTGAGAAACAGATTTGTCCTTTTGAGACAAATAAAGTATTTCAGCTAAAACCTTTAGCCTAATTTTTAGCCTACGGAAAAAGCATTCAAAACGTTTTCCACGTCAGAGGCAGGAAGGCCCGATGTACATCCAAAATGTCCTTGGGGCAAGGCAACTGTTTGTAACGGCAGGAGAAGGTGAAGCACACACAACCCTTCCTCTGGGCTCCGTACTGCCTCTCCCAACAGTGTCCAGACAACCAGCTCGTGGAGACTTCAGAGGTCCAACACACAATAAAATCCCAGCTCCCAGCTGGAGTATTTTCTGATCCATCCTTGCAGGGAGCAGGACGCCGCGCAGTGACAGGGGACCACCACGCTCCCTCCTCCGCCGACAGCAGAAGGCCGGCAGCACACGCATGCCATCTGCAAGGAAAGCTTCCCAGCAATCGGGACACAGCAATGGGCTAAATAAAGCAGCTCCCAAGAAAAGAGTACACCTCGTCTTATACACATCACTGCGCACACGCAGTCCTTTTTCTTTCTTTGCACACACAGAACTGAATGTTGTTTAAAGTCTCTGCTCTGTAAAAGCCACACACACGCTGCCCAAGTTACACTTGCAGGAAAGACTAAGATAAACCCCAGCAGAGAGATGGGCAGAAAAGTGAACGAGAATCCTCAGAACAAACGCCGAGGGCTAGCGATGGGCAAACTGGGCCACCTGCCACCCAGCCTGCAGGCTCTGCAGAGCTGGCCCATCCTGCCGCACGCAGCCAGCCCGCCCGGGCACCCCCTTGCACTGGGGGTGCACCCACAAGCTTCACACACAAGTGCCGAGAGCAACGTCTAACTCATGACAGCAAAGCAAACGTCCTGGTGGATCGGGGTACTCGGAAATCAACTTCGAGCCCAGCTGAAACAAAGAACTCCCTCATAACTTTTCTGGTTTGTTTGTTTTTGTTTTCTTTTTTGAAATCAGTCTCTGAACTACCTTCTTTTTCCTCTGCGGGGTAAGGAGAGGCAGGAACAACCCCGACCTTCCCCGCCGCTGCAGTGCGGGCACTCCCCGGGTTTCCAACCCACATCTCCCCATCACCCCACGCTCCTCTGCATGCACGGGCCATTCTCCACCTTCTTCCATTCCTGCTCCCCACACTCCCCCATCCCTCCTGGTCCTGGCTCGACAGTGGGGTCTGGCTTGCCCCGCGGACAGCCCTGACCTCCTCCTCAACCACGACACACCTTCTCACAGCACCGCTTGGCCTCAGCATCCTGCTCGGCACTGCCAGGGCACCTGACACCAGCCCAGGGCGTGTGCGGCGGTGGAGACAGGGTGGTCCAGCGCCTCGAGGAGCAGACACCCCTTGCCGAGTACTGCGTGGGGTACAGCACATTTAAATAATCGCTGCAGCTAACCCGGATCTACATCCTGCTGCTGTGACAGGAAAGAGGAAAAGCCAAGATAAAATCATCTCAAGTTCTGCCCCACAGAAGGAAACAGATTTAAAACCAACTCCTTCTCCCTGTGTAGCTGAAAACGCCACATAAGGTCAACAACTCCTTTAATAAAAAGAAAGTTCTTATCCCAGATGCTTGTCTTTCGCTGCACATTCATTACATAATTCCTTTGGCACTTCAGTTTTTCCAGTATTACTATTTTTTGTTGGTTTGTTTTATGGTGTAACTACAAAGCTTTTCAAGTAAAAAAGAAATGTCCTGGCAAAGCAAGGCACTATTCAGATACACTGTAAATCACCACTGCGCTGAAACAACATACCATGCACATTTCATAAAACTACAGGCATTTCAATAATAAAACAACCGCAAATATAACTACAAATATTTAAAACACAAAACATAAATCAGTAAGCCTCTGAATAACATTGCAAATGAAAGAGCAACAGAATAAATTTTTTTTTTTAACAAATGTATTTCTTTTCCTGTAGATTGTTTTTTAACTCTTTAAATAGAAGCCTGACCATGAAAAAAGCAGAATGAGGTTGACACAGGGTTGAGGGTGTCACTGAGTTCTCGAGGAGCGGACAGAAACTACTGCAGGGGACAGTGTATTTAATTGCACCTTCCAGGCACAGACTCTGGGGGCTGCTCAAGCAGAGCTCCCAGCTAGTGTATAAACCAGCCTCAGGTTCATCAAGCCAAAATATTAATTGGTATTTCAAAAACACTTCACACACAAAAAAGGCAAAAAAAATACCAACAGTGTAATTTGCAATTTGCCAAGAGCATAGGAAATTGTAAAGAAGAGAAGGCGGCCAAAAAAAGGGTTTTATCACAGCTATTTTATCTTGCTTTTCAACAAGGCTGTTACATAGCTCCACTGTGTTGTGTGTTTCATATGGAAATACAGAACAAGAAGTATATGGTTGGGTTTTTTATTCAGAACTTATGCCAGAGTTAATTAATCCATTAATTCAGCTGTGAATTAGGGACCTAGGGTGCAAATGTTGTAAATTAAAGGGAAAAAAACCCATCATTGTATAATAAAGCTTTTTATAGTCCATCTGTGCTACAGTGAAAAAAAGGTATTTGATAAAAGTTCTTTTAATTTCTAACTGTCTTCTAATTTTAATGTCAATTCTTTTTTCATGCTTATGATTTCTTCCCTATTGCTTTTATGAGAAATAATTTGCTGACACTAGTTAACATTTACCTCTTTGGTCATCACTTTTTATTAATTTTAAAACCATATGTTCCCTTTAAAATATTTTTCTAACTTCTCTTTTTTCCTCTCTCTCTCTGTTTTTTGGGGTTTTTTTTTGTTTTTTGGTTTTTTTTTAAGACTTTTAAATGTTCAGTTAAGCTGCCTGAGG
Organism: Mycteria americana; assembly: GCF_035582795.1. Taxonomy (NCBI): domain Eukaryota; kingdom Metazoa; phylum Chordata; class Aves; order Ciconiiformes; family Ciconiidae; genus Mycteria; species Mycteria americana. The sequence goes on along the minus strand of NC_134375.1, from coordinate 10,456,783 downwards.
CTAATTTATTCACTTGGTGGTCTTGATAATTTTGAAACTGTATAGACATATAAACTCAATAAAATATCTGGTTTTGGAAAATTGAGACAGCACTTAATATCTTCTTCTTCTAAAACGTGTACAACAGATCAAGAAAATAAAAGGAGGGGCCAGCAACACCAGTCCCCTGTGGCCGCTGCCAGCAGCGCGCAGCGGCCCGCTGCAGAACCGGCTGACTGTTTCCGCACCCCACGCCAGTCACGCAGTACAGCTGTTTGCAAGGTTGCAACACGAACGCAACCAGGGATCCAGCTTTACAAGGAATTTGTGCACATCCAAAATTTTTAAAAAGCGAGTTAAGTGGGTCTCTAGCATAGGATCAGTCCTCTGGTGACAGCACCGCCCTACAAAGAGCTGTGCGGGCACCGGACCACAGCGGCACATCCCCTCGCAGCTCCTTCGCTCCTGGGTTAGTCCATGCCAGCCCTGCCACCCCCAAACGTTCCCCGTCTGCGGGGAGAAGGACTGGGGTGAACATGCTCACAGCTGACTGTGAATTCCCGTACCTTCCTCAGACAGCTTTTGTTCAGACTCACCTTCCACGTTTAGCGGAACGCTAACGAGCAGAGCACGAACGGCCAGTTACAAGGCATTTGCTCTGCTCTGAGGGCCATCCTGAAGTCACTGAACTTTGGATTTGATCTTTGCAGAGCTACTAAAGCCTTGGGGGGGGAAATACCCAATTTGGGATTAATACTTTTCATATTATTTTACTTTTTTTTTTTCCTGCATTGTATTGCTAGAGATTTCTGCATGGCAAGAGAGTAATTATTAACCAGTTACTTGGAATCAGAGGAGAACGCTTAAGATTCAAAATTGCAAACAGTGCATGTACACTTAAAAAAATATATTCTCAGGAACAGCAACAAAAAGCAAGGGAAAAATCTGCTAAAGATTTAGGCCCTTATTTAGCCTTCACAGAAACCCAACTAAAATCAACAAGGCTAAATCTAGCAGCATTATGGAATAATTTATATGCCTGTAGCAACGCAAGGAAACACAGGAAATATGACCGTATTACAGATTTAAATACACCCCTAAGTATAATCAGAACAAGTTGTCCCTTCATCGCTTTGCTCTTCTGTGGCTGAAAGCAGAGAAGTTTAATGTTCATTGAATATTGTTTTAGCATTACATGGCTAACTACCACGTTTGAGCGTGCAAGCAGAGCGCAGGTGAAGCGAAATGAGTGGGAAACAACAGGAAAGAATTTGTGAATAATAAAACACCACTAGGGAGCTGAATACAAAGTAGTGCTTTCTGTGTACAAACACACAAAGAAGGGTCAGGAAATCATCTGGAAAAATCAGTTTACATTAGCCATTTCTGTACTAAATTACTACAACAGGATGCAAGTCCTGCAATCTTTAACTGTCACAAGAACGTTTGCTTCTAAATAACCATAAAGATGGTTAGATGGTTGCACAGAGAGAGAAAACACTGTTCTCAAGTTAAAGCACATGGTAAGGAGAAACACAGTTTAAAATACTGTGCTTTCCCAGGGTCAAGTTAAGCAGGAATCAGTTCTCTGTTGGGGGAAAAAAAAAAAAAAAAAAACAAACAAAAAACACAAAAACACACCACCAACACCCCCCCCCCCAACACCACAAAATTGTACAATTGAACTATAGCTCTCCCTGTGATATTTGTCTTATTTTTTGACTCTTCTCTTCTTTCCCTTAAATATTTATTCCAGTTACACTTCCCAAAATAAATGCTGTTATTCTGTCAGGGAAGAAGCAGGCTTAATAACCAACACAGGCACTGGTCTCTTGCACAAACAGAGGGGACTCAGTGTAAAAAAATGAAACAAACAGCAACAACAAAACCAGAAAAAAAAAAATCACCCAGTTTGCACTGAATTCCAGTTGCCTGCACAGGATGGAGGGGAAGAGGTCAACCAAATGAGCGGAGTATTCTTTTTAAAAGATCACTTCAAAATCACAGCGCTGGACAGGAGGGGAAAGTAGAAAAGGGTGCAGGGAGGAGACAGGAATGTGTGAGTGGTTGTGGAGAGGGGTATGAAGGAAGGGAGCGAATGTGAGGAGCGCTGTGAAACCCTGGATGATTTGAGAATCACAGTATACAAATAAAATATGGAAAAGGCATTTCTGGCTCAGTTAAAACATACTTTTTAGCAGTAAGGGCCACTTTGACAACTGTAGAAGCATAAAAACCAGACAGTTGAGGAAACATGCAGCCATAAAACATTTTAGAAATGCCATATTAAATATAAACTACTGACATTGCTTGTCAGTTAATGTCACTCTGCACTGGACAGCAAACCTACAAAAATAAGGTATAGAAAGAGTAGATTTATACAAAATTATCTGCTACAGGATGACTTAGAGGACTTGGGAAGACCAACCACCACCCAGAATAGAGGCACATTTCAAACAAAGCCAATGTGCAATCATTAAGAATGTAGGGGAGAAGGGAATATCCTGAGTAATGGGAAAACCGAGTATCGGTGTTAGGGGGTATACTGGTGAGTGCAGGGGTGAATGACAGCCAGCATTCACCCCATCTCGCCAGCTCAGCACACAGATGCCTCCCTCTGGGGTGGCCCAGCTATGCCTGAGCCAGGCTGGCGCTGCTGGAGGGCTCACGGCCAGCAGACCTGTCTGCAGAGCAGAAGTCATACAGTGCCCAGAACCTCAAAAAAGGGAGAAAACAATATCAAACCTGAAGCTGAGAAAATTCTATATATATAAAAACACTCAGGAGTGCATGCCACTGTTCACAGGGACACAACAGTAGGTAATAAGCTTTTTTTTTTTTTTTTAAACAGTCAGTGACTTAATACACACAGATTCATATGCTGCAAGCCCAAGTTTTAACAAAGTATAGAACTGGCAAAATAATTAATCAATTTACATGAACCTCTGAGTAATTCAGATTATTCTCAGAGAACATGCCAAAAAATCTGGGGCAAGGAAGGGTGAAATCTCACAAGCACAGCACGATCAGCTTTCACTGCAGTCACAACTGCTCTTCTGTTCTTCAAAACCAGCATCGTAAGAATTGCACGGAGAGTCTTATGCAGAGCAGGACATCGAAACAGAGCTTCCCCTCCACGTGACAGCCAGCAGCCCAGGCAGCTCAAGGGGATATGGCCAGCATGCACCCCCAGCACTGCTGGGGTCTCAGGGAGTCCTTTCAGAGAAGTCCTGCTCCTTATTTATGCCTGAGGGTTCCCAGTGAAACCCTCTACAACTACACATCGCACATCCAGCGTGGGAGACAGAAAAACTCTACTTTGCTGTTCTTTATGTCCAACAAACATAGGAGGGCCATTCAGAAGGTAAGTAGAAAGCACATAAATGGAGATGTGCTAACGAGGCAATCAGCTTCCATAATCTTATCCAGCCCTGGCAGTGAGTTTTGTCAAATGTCAGACTGAGTTTCAAAGAGGAAGTTTTAGCCCAAACAGAAAACTTCCAGCTTTGATGTATTAAATGGGGGGCGGGGGAAGCACACACACATAAAAAGCATCACTTTTGTGTGTATATTTTAGTACAAAGGAAAAGAAGGTGAATTTTAAAAGAAACATGAAGTGAAACTTGCGTATTACTTACGATAATCAGTGTGGATCTCATCTATTTCTTCCTCTGTCAGGTCCTTTGTGAAGGTCAAGCTCTACAGAAATCACACAAATGTTTATTTACAGAAACAAAAAGATGATAAAGCTGCATACTCTAAAACTAGAGACTTAAAACTGGAAGAAGGATCAGCTGTCTGTTTTTCCCCCACCAGCACTTACCATCTCATCTGCAGACAGTAATATGTATTTAAACTACGTATATACGCCATCTTGCTTTGCTTTCACAAAGTCAACAGGACTAAGCCAAGCCACCCCATATAACACCCAGTGTGTGGACCATAAAATATGTCCTAATACCGTGCAGCAAACATGCTCCAAAAGTCACAAAAGTATCCTATGTCATGGGAAAAGAATAGGCACCGTTGCTTATATGGAAGCAAGGAATTGCTAGCTAAATCCTGGAGAATTCTAGGAAGCCAAATATTCCCCACACTGCCATGGAGGCTCAAAATCCTCCAATGTGACCAAGGGGAACATTTCTCAAGAATTTTTATTGCAATCAAAAAATGCTCCTACTTAAATGGTTTGGGTATAGAAACATCAGCAGTACACGAAAAACTGGCCATGACAAATGAGTGGTATGAGAAAATCATGTTGATTGTAAGATGATATACGTGAATTCCAACATGCAACCTGGGAATCTGGAAATTCCCATAATAAAGCGATAGGCAAACATATTCACTGCCCACTGTGCAATTTCTCCTAGCCATCCCCCTCTTTGAGAACAAAGATAATTAACTTACATTTTCACCGGTTTTATTAAATTCAAGCTGAACCCGAATCTTCTCATTCTTTTCCAGCTCTTTAACAACCTCTGCAACTGTTTGAAAACACAAGAAAGGGATCACTAAACCAGGAGCTATTAAATAAAAAGATGTAACAGCACTGAATGAAACTACCATGAATTTAAATCACAAAGAGACAAACCGGCATTAGGTTTTCAACAGTGAAAACTCAGACTCCAATCACAGGCAAATCCAAACGGCATGGTTTTACACCAGTGCTCAGCAGGCGTTTGTTCATGCAGAGGAACCTCTCCCATCTGGAGCAGCTGAGCAGCAGAGGCAGTGCCCGAGACTCAGGACCAGGAGGCAAGGTCGGGAGCTGCGGGCCTTGGCCAAGGTGCCTTGCGGCAAGCTGCACGGTGCTTGCCGGTGGCTGGCTCTCAGCCACCTCCCGGGCCATTGCTCTCATTTCCTTTGTATTAAATTCATGGGAAAATGTAGTCTTTTCAAATTGTATTTGAATCTTACTCTAGCATACTATAGTGTTTCTGTTGTGTACAGGCATATCTTTTGTAAAAGGTTTCCATTTTATAATGTATCTTTAAACGGAAGATTAAATAATGACATCTACTGTTTATCTTATTTTTACCTCCAAGGACTACCTTCCAAGGCAACATAAAACTGTCTGCAGGCTTATGTCCAAAATCCACCGTCCAAAGATGAATTACAACCTACTCTAACTATTAAGTCTGACACCTCAAAAGCACATAAACAGACATAACTGTGTGCGTTAATATTTTAACTAAAACTATAGCTATGCAGGACCCTGCATGGTTTATTTTGACATTTACTTTTACAAATCTGCTTCTACACTTAATCATTTTCACAGAGCTACTAGGTAGCTATGGGTATTTAGTAAAACAAACACTTTCACTAGACAGTAAGGTATCCAGAGAACAAGAAACTTACTAAGCTGTGAAGGAATAAAACCTGTTCAAAACTGGTTTAAGCAAAAAATCCAGGAATTTGGCACCTATGCTTCCTCAGAAGCTCAGCTATTTGTATTATATAGCGACCTTAGGCTCACTGCTACCACTGAAAATGCATGTCTGCATCTTAAGTGGTAGTTTAATAATTCACCCTTTAGAAATAGGTATTTAGCCAGAACTCAGTAGAAGTTTTGCATTATTTAGGGCAGACTAGCTGAAGTACATTGTAACACACTGTGAAACTCTTCATTTAGCTAGCCTGGATGAACAACGCAGACAGGGACTTCACGCTACTTCATCACCAGCATCAAGTGAAGAATCGCCCCAAGAGCTGAGTAGCTCCCAGCACATTAAAGGACTAACAGAGAACTGCCTGCACTGCACAGCTTCAGTTCTAGCATGCCCTGAGCAGACATGAGGCTCCGTAGAACCGGCGTCCACTTCTCACGCCAACCTTGCTGCGGCATAAGGGCAGCAGCGCAGCCCCAGCCCCGCGACCCTTCCTTTCCCCTCACCCCGAGCTGCCGCGGCTCCCGACCAGCCCGCTCCTCACTTCTACTTCAAAACTGCTCTGCTCCTGTTTACCCATCGGATAATGGCGTACCTCCACGACCTACAGTAGCTTTATGTCTACTCCTGCCCCTGGGGAACTCGGAGAGGGGCTTTGAGAGTGTTTAATTAAATTTCCAAGATTAACATAAATCATATCGTGACTGAAATTCTGACACAAGTGCTGTTCTCGCAGACTTAAACAACAAATTTCCTAAACTTCTATCGTTGCTGAAGTCAAACGCAATCTTAACTGCGTGGGCTGGTTCTCATCCCAGAGACTTCCTGAAGTCCAGGAAAACACTTTTTGAAAGCATTTATGTTTATTTTCGGAAGCGCTTAGGCACAAACTAAGCAGTGACACTTGGCACCTAAATCACTTAGGCACTTAACCTTCTTCGTGAAGTTCTTAAAATGGTTAAAGAAGCAAAATGAAAAAGCAAATAGTGTTGGTTGCAAACTCGCTTTTCTCATACGCTTGCTCCCACAATCCAAGCCAAGAGCTGGTAAGCAAAATCAGGATTTCAAAAAGCAGGAGCCTAAACTTTGGCTGCTAAATTCATATTTAGAGTCTTCAGCAACTGACTTTATTTTTCAAAAAGCACCGCATCTGGTGGTTCTGCCTGTTTAATAAAGGAGTTGAACACCAAAAGCATACTTTATTTTTGAAATGCCACAGTAGAAGTTGTAGATATTCAGCATTTCTGATCATCTGATCACATATAAAACCACATGTGCACGGAGTTAACATACGAGCTTCTAATATTCACTTGAAATAAACACTCTCCTATATTGTCAAATTTGTTAAATGGTAACTGATGAATTAAGTGTTTTTTACTGTGTTTAAATCTGGCATCCTTCTCAAAGGGTACTTCTCACCCCGGCCTCAAATTATTCTTGTTATAGATAAGCAACAAATAGCAAATGTAAAGTTTCGCTGTGCACCTGCAGTGGTATGCTATCTGACCCAGAGAGATGCCGAACCCAGCTGTGTGCAAGCGGCTCCTCAGCTCCCAGCTCACTGCGCTGCCCTGCTCGCTCATTCAGTTCCCTACAGTCCCATTGCCAGCAAGACCAAAAATTTATCTGGTCCAAATAATTTCTGAGCCCTTCAATACACACAAAAACATTCAGAATTGTTTACAACTTCTGTAAGAAATGTAAATCTGATGCCTATCTCTCACCCACACACGCCAGTGTATTTGTGCTGTTACTTGTACCACTTGCAGAACTGAACTGAGAGATGGCAAATGACACATCTTTAAAAAAGATGCATGTTTTCATCTTATATAAAATAGAATATAACAAGGTGAGCTGGGACAATTGTCCTGCTAGCTCATACATGCTATTCAAAATTTTAAAAATGGCCACACTGCATACAAAACCAGGCAGCACGAATACCCTACTCGGATCTCATCCTCCCTGTTCCAGCCCTGGCATTTTCCAAGCATTAAGCCTGAGCACATGCAAACAATAGACTGTTGTTTAAAGGAAGTTTATATTGCACTCACATTAGAGACTAAAACACATTCTCCTTATCCCATACAGCTGTTTAATGCTATATATAGTCTAAGTTTAATTGTATAAAATTGCTGCCAAACACCTAAATTGATATAAACTCCAGCAAAACATTAATACTTTCTTATTAATTCATTCTACCCTTACCTGTCATCTCCAAAAAGAAATCTAATTTTGAAGTAAAATCCAATAAAAATATAAAAGTCTCAGTGCATAGGAGGAAGAGAACAAATTCAGAACAAAACATAAATTAATAGTCTATTCACTTACTAAGAACCTCAGGTATTTCCAATTTTTTGACTAACAGCCTCGGAGTCCAATTTGGAGACACTCATTAAAATGCAAAGTTCATAAAAACACAGCACATTTTTCAGAACAGGGTTAGTAAACCAGGAAGTATCAAAGAATTTCAACACAAATTTACATCTTTGCTGGATACTTCCAGAGTACAGCAAGACATTTCTGGTTTTCATTAAATTTCCTTTTTTGTATTAATCTTGATTTATATAAGATAAATTCTTCCAGCTCCAGTTTTCCCAAATATTCAAACCAGCCTTATTCCTACCCTGAGAACTAAGAGAAGGAGAAATGCATACAAATAGTTTGCGATGGTGGTAACAACTTTCCTAGAATTTCTAACTTACCTGATTTGGGATTTAGAGAATCACACTGAGCATTATACATGTGCACAAATTCTTGGTGTCTTTTAATGAGCTGTTGTCGGGTCCCGTGAGTAGACAGACCATGTTCCTTTAGTTTCTTCTTCAAATCACGATCAGAGAGCAAGTTGTAAACAACTTTAGACATGGACTTCCTTTTGTGAGAAGAACTGCAAAAGGAAAAGGAAATAATTTTTTTTTAATTAATACTCCTATGAAAATCAAAATACTGACTTACATTTTTACAGGGTATTTCACCCACTCTGGGTAAGAAATACCTGAAAGAATAATTTCAGCCATGACAGCCACACAACCAATTACACAGTGTATCACAGATGCAACAGCAACAGCTCTAGGAAGCCAGAACACTTTTTCCATCTACCACAAAGAAAATTTCAAACATGCAGAAAGCAGTAGATCTGGCCTGATTTTCTTTAGTAAGTGATGCATGTAACTGGTCGTGTAACAAGTACTGTGGCTCTGTTTTTAATATCTACAGCAAAGGCTTCAGAATCACATCAGCAAACACCATATTGTTCATCTTCATTAGGATCAAGCCTACACTCACTCTGAATTCAAAAGGAATTGTACTGGATTCACACTGCTGAAACACAGGTTTTCCACCCAGGTACTGGCCATGTCTTACCTGAATCAGCTGGTGAAGTTTTAAAAGCATGAAAACTGGAAGCCAAAACTTGAAGTAGGAGGCTTTTCAGCTTTCTGGGAAAATTACTTTGAGAAAGATACAGTCATGTACCTGAAAGCAAATCTGTAGTTTCCATCTAACAGAAGGGTAGTTTGGTAATACAGAAAGTGACATTCAAGAGAATTAATAGTGTGCTCAGATGAATAACATCTAAAACTAAAATTTACTCCTTCACACTGCCTTGTGTCAGAAGAACTCAACGTTCCTGGCATAAATGGGGAAAACATCTTCATTACATGCAACTGCCATAGAAAATTCAAGTCCTACTACAACTTTTGTCATCTAAAATTAGCCAGTTTCCTACTGCACAAATTAGCTCAGTCTTCCCTACACCTCCTGGTGAAATACACTCAAACTAGCCAAGAAAGGTACCAAAATCCATCTACTGCCTCACTCATCTTCTTCAACTTAAATAATTTACAGAAGAACAGCATTTAGTTAGAGACACTTTTCTTCCTGCAGCAAAATAAAGTTCAGCTGCACTGCTCTGAATTACAGAGAAGTTAACAGCTTCCCATTGTTAGAGACTTATTTGAAAACTGTATTCATCACTTTCAACTTAACATATTGAAAATATATTTTGAAGTTTAAAAAAAAAAAAAACACCAAACCAAAACCAAACTTCTGTAAAATTGTCATTAATTCATTTACTCTCATATAGCCCCTGTAGCACAGCTGGCAAAAAAAGATGCACTACCACAATACAATTTTCAGGAAAAGACTTTTTTCAGATTCTTTTGGGAAATATAAAAAATGTCATTGAATAATTAAATCTTTTAAAAGCCCTGAAAGAGCTTTGTATCATGACCTAGAAGAATGATGACAGCTTTGCAAGCAGACAGCTACATGAAAACAGTTGACAACAGTTTTGAATCTTAATGTTGGTGGGGTTTTTCTCCCATCCTTGAGAAATGCAGTGCTCTTTGTGAACGTACACTTACCTGTTATAATTACTCCTGTGCAGGTTTTGGGGACTAAATTATCAGTTCCGCTGAAATACTGCTCAACTGTTAACATAGCATGCCATGTGCTCCTAATTTGAGAATAAACAGAGCTAAAATTCCTCAGAGAAGAACTAGAGATGTGCTGTTACGGAAACCCGAACAACACTGTCATAAAATAAACACATTGCCAAAAAGCCAGCATTTAATACACAACAGCCAGTCCCTAAGGAAAAGTATCTTGCATGATACTTTCTTAAGATCCAAGCAGTCTAGATAAAATAAGCAAAGTTTAAAATTCTGTTAGGGACATGGGCTTGACACCAAAGAAAGATCTGGCTTTTTATTTCCCTTCATTAAGAACAGGGAAAACACTAAAAACATCCCAAATGAAAATTAAAATTTAACATCAGATTTCAATATTAATTTACCATTTACTCATCTTTGAAGTCCTTTAGCTTATAGATTGCATTCTAAGCATGTTTGGGCAAAATAAGAGCTTTAACATAAAATTACTTTCTAATTCAAGGTCAGAGGGATTTGAAATACAAGTATGCAGTAATACTGCATGCAGTAAAAGTCCCTTGCAGTTCTTAAGTCTGATCAGTTAGAAATAATAATGGCCTAAATTTATGCTAGTAAGTAAAACAAACTGAAATCTACGCTTCTGATGTGAATGTCGTGACCATGACAAATTCTAGGGCGGAGGCATAACGTCAAAGGCATGCATTCGTCTTATGGAAATGGAGATCTTAAAGAAACAACCTTGACTGGGGAAACTTGAAAAGAACCACAGTGAGCAGAGTAAGGTGCAATTTTTATTTTTTAACTTGACAGCTAGTGAAGCAATTGTCTTTTGGCCCAACTGAATTGGGGGAAGCAATTCATTCACCAAGTGAAAAATGGGAATAAGTATTATCTGAATAGAATTTTAATGCTAGTGAGCAGAAAGGTGATGAGAATAATGTACAGACTAAGTTCTACTCCCTGAATTGAATTCTTTAAAACATTGTCCAGTGTTTTCTTGCCACTAAAAGCCAAAAAGTGATTCTGCTGGTAATCCACATACTTACTTGAGAGCGGAAAAGCACCCCTATCATATTTATACAGTGATTTTAGAGTGATCTATACGGCAGGTAACCAAGAAATAAACACAATCCACTGTATTATAACCCATTAACTAATATTTTTTATTTCAGCAGTGCAGAAAAATGGCTACATGCATATAAAAGTTCTTAAAGTTGTTTCTTACCTTCTGAGGCTGTCCTTCTTCTCTTCTCTTGTCAAGCAGCTATCCAGATGTTTGTTTATATATTGCTCTGGAATAGCAACCTCACAAACAGGACAATCCACTGAAAGCGAGGGAGAAGGAATTTACTAGCGTGTATATTACAGCAAAGAGCAAATGTTTTCATCTGAAAAACTAATTGTTGATTGAAGAAAATGAAAATCCAGAATTCCAGATCTTTTTTTGAAAAGATCTGGCATGTCTATCCAGAACCTTCATTTTTTGCTCTCATTTTCATTGCAGAACACTTATTTCCCTCTCTATGTAATATCAGAATGGCTCTCATCTTCCCTGCAGTCAGATGGAATGAAATCTCTAATAAAAATCTAGAATAACATACACACTACACAGAAACCTAGGGGCTAATATAAACTTAAGCATATTTCCCTGCTTATGTCTTTCACTTTTGCAGTATTTCACTCCTAAATAAAGCAAGCTGCTTTGTTTTGATAAAACAGTATAGCACAAACTTTATTCACATTAACATAATGTTCCCAGTCTATGGCTCTCAACAGGACTGTCATGTTAACATGAGTTAACTCAGCCTCACAGGAATCCTATGGTCCAGCCATGTCTCATACTCATTTCTTAGTACCGATAACTAGATTTTGTGACTTGGGCTCAGAGGCTCACAAACGCCCCATAGCATGGTCCCACCCAACTCAGAGTTCTTCTTGCATCATATTTTCAAGAAGCACCTATAAACATTACCTGTAAAGACAGTCAAAAAACACAGACTTAAAACCTATTTGTCTTTAGCGATCACATTATGTCAAAAACAAAAGGCTAACTTTAGATGAACAGTATGAGAAAGAGATTCTTTAACTGACATCCTCTGTATTAGTATGAAGGAAGTCGGTTATGATTTAGACGACAAAACAAAAAACGACCTATGAAAAACGCTGTGAAATGTTGTGGGAATTGAGGGAGCTATCTGGTAACACTGCTTTGCAATTCCTGACTCCCATGACATCATATTCTAGTCAAAGGTTAAAAAAAAAAAAAAAAAGAAGTTGGGACGGTAACATAACACAATAGTTCTGAGCAGTCTATTATTGTATTTGAAGTTAACATTTCAATTCTTAACACAGGAACAAATAATACTTACTAAGATCACTTCAGCATTGCCTCATTTCAAGTCTTTCATTTATATTGTTTGACCAACTACTTTGCATTTGTGGAAATAATTTCAATGTAATGCATGCTCGTGGATTTAATAAGGTCATAAAATGGTAAGCAAGTGAAAATTTCAATTGCTCAAGAATAAATGAGCAGTAAAATTTCATACAAGTTTTAAATTACTAACACAAGCCTGATGCATAAAACTAGGAAATGTAACTTCTGGCTAAGTTGATGTCATTTTCAGATGGCTATTTTTCTGTCTGTATTACATCTCTAGAGCAGCATTTACCCAGCTAATGAATAAATATGAACTTCAGAGTTCCAGTTGAATAAATTGTTAAACAAAAGAACAGATAAATATGAACTAATAAGAATCAGTGTTGTACTCCTACATGGTCATTTATCTTAATTTAGGCTTTTAATTGGGTCAATAGGATGGCTGCCATCATGTCAAAACTAAGAGGATTCTGTCATTTTATTGTAGTTGATTAGTATAAATAGGCATTTTCATGCTTCAAAATAAATTAATCTTAACACTGTAAAATTACAGAAGAATAAAGCAGATTACTTTCTTCTCGAGAGCATATGAATAGGAATATTAACAAAACTGAAACCATGATCATTTTGATTGTGGGTGTACCCCTCAAATAGCAAACATAAAATTGTTAACAAACCTTGCTTCTGGTTACTTAAGGATACAAGAGCAGAATGAATGTCGATGTTGTCTGTCTAGTTACTCAGGGGAAGGAGAAAAGAAAACAACTTCATTTTTTATTGAGTAAGTCTATTGTGCAACTATTGTTTTTTAGAGTTGTTACTCAAAGCAAAGGAATCTGTAAGCGCTGAACTCCATCTAATTACTTGGCATCAGCCCAAACTTCCTCATCAAGAATATGCTTGTAGCAGAGCTGTCCCACATAAACAGTAATCTGTATGAAGCATTGTCCAGTTAAACGGGAAGTAACTGAACGTGCCAATGCAGATCAGAACAACGCAGAGAAATGAGATGAATACTACGTACTGAAGGTACTCTAATGCATACAGCCAACCACAACCACAGACTTGGGGAAGAGAACAGGACAAAAACAAGAATTAAGCATCTCACCTTTCTTGACTACTTTTACGACAGATGTAGAAGGCTTTTCATGACTTTTGGTGCACTCAGGACTCTCTCGTGATCCCACTTCATTGTCTTTACCATCAACCTCTGCAGAACTGCTGTAAAGGTCATGGTGTTCCTCAGTTTTGAAAATCTTCTGATCTGTTCCTGCCAGGCCATCTGCCTTTGTCGCGGTGCAAACTTTTTCCTTTCTCAAGAAACTGTCAATCACTGGCACCTCTTCTTTTATAACTGGCCAAGAAACAGGACTCTTAACGTGGCTTTTGCCAGCTGAATGCCTGCTACAGGCCAATGGAGATGAAATCAGTGGAGCATCCAAGACCAACTGGAACAGCTGTTGTCTAGAAGCATCCAGAATACAACATGCAGTTAGCTACATTGAACAGTATTAGCTTTTTCTTTGTGAAGAAACCAGAACAAAAACAGATGGAGCTTTTCCTCCATTCCTTCCTCCCTCTCCCCCTTGCAGCACTTGGGAACTGGCTATCCCACACAAACCAGGAGCAGGAGCATGCCGGCTGAGCCTCACCATGCTCTAGAGAATCAAAGAATTACCTTCCTGATTTTCAAACAAATTCCATTTTGCAAATGTAATAAAATGCCTCTCAAAACATCACATGGAACACAGTAGTTTCAAGAACAAAAAGTTTTCCCCCTTACTTGAAGATGGTAGATGACCATTTTCTAGTGAGAATACTTCAAGCACTGTACCAGCTGCAACAGAGGCTCCTGAAACTAAAGAGCTTAGCAGAAAGCACTGCCATATTCCTTCTGTCCCTCCTTACTGTGGGTCTCCTTAGCACAGCTGCTCACTGCCCACCCAGCTGAACAGAACCCCACCAAGAGAGAACTGCGTGCTTCCCAGCTCTTGGGATTTAGCGTCAGCTAACCCAAACTATTTGTCATGTTTCATCGATGATCAGCCAAAGAGCACAAACCCTCCATTCTTTTCTCATATAAAATAAGGGAAAAACATAACTGCCCTCAAGAACAGCCCACTCCAATCTCCACCAAAACGCTTACCACCCATCTACACATGCTTTACCCCCCACCTGTACTCCCTACCCTCCTCAGGGCTAGCAAGTATCAAGATGCGAGTCAAACAGAAGTCTCTTTTCAAAGAAATAAACTTGTATTTTATCAGTAGGAATACAGTAGCAGCAGAGGTTCATTCTCCTGTCTGTTTCATTATAATTCTTCATACTACCTCAAAGCTAAAAGTACTAAAGTCACAGTTGTCCTAACTCAGGCAATTGCAAAAGATCTTAGAGACATGTTTTATTCCTACCCTCACCTCGGGGGTTTTTGCAGAATCTTGTTTATTTTACCATGTATTTTATACAGATTGATCTAAGATAAATTAAGCCAGAGACTGCATTCTTGGCAGGGAGACGGCACAGTGATGCAGCTGTCTAGACTGCCTGCATACCTTGCGGTTCACTTGCACTCCTGTGTCATCACAGGTGGAGGGAAGGCTTTCCCAGCTAACGTCAACAACGGACAAACCACGTCCCACTCTTACCCACTACTACTTTGGCAAGAGTCCTTCACATCCTGAGGGTCACAACACAGTTCATATCATCCAGCCAAAAACAGCCAGCAGAAGTCCACATGCAGTCATTAACCTGTTCCTCTTTAATTCACTGTTCCATCATCCCTTGGCAACCTGCATACCACTCACTTGAGCTCTCCAAGAGTGCGAAGCCTGCACAGCTGCCCAGGTGTTCGCTAGCTTTCTCCCTGACTTGCTGCCATTCTCACAACCACCACCTGCCAAGCCCCAGCCTGCTGCATCCTCAGAAGTCCTACCCAAAAAAAGGGTAATTACAAAAAAAGTTTTACCATCTACAAGCTCTGACAAACTGGGACAGCTTACAAAAAATGGAAAAATCTTAAAGGAAATGAAGCACCTCTCTAACAATGCATGGACAAGACGGGTTAACCTCTTAGAGATACTCTGTCCCCACTTGCTAAGTGGGGTAGGAGGGACCTCCCTTTCACTTCTCTTCATAGCAGGATAACACAAGAGGGAGGGATGCGAACAGGGATCACTTTTGAGGATGCTGAGGAGCCTAAGAGCCCCTACACCAAAAGGCACAGTATACCTCACGTGCCCCTGTGCCTCCACCTCCCCAATCCATGCTGCACTGAAGACAGTTCAGCATTGGGTAACTACTTGGAAAACTTTTCAGTCTTTTAAGATAAAGATTTTTCATGTCTGAGAAGGACAACTAATTAAGAACTGTCTGTATATATCAACTTATTTTTAAAAGATACATAAGTCACCAGGTGGCCCCACAATTATGCTAGTTTAAGTTAGGTTCCTGGTGAACAACTAGCTCAGCACACCGAACGCTCTGCACTGGTTATATTCAAGTCAGATTCAGAAGCCCAATTTGGAGTTTAAGTTTCCTGGATTACTAGATGTAATGACCACATCTGTCAGTGGCAATTCACATCTGTCCCAAGACACTCTAACTTTCTGCAGTGCAAACAAGTGCAATTAAGTGTGGCAGCAAAACTATGTTTTTCTGCCTGCTTATGCCTAGATATGGACTGGAAGTTTTTAAGGAGGTTAATTCCCCAGCTGACACAGACACAGAGTGGTCTGGCTACTGTTGGCATAGGATCAACTTCACGGGGAACTCAGGAGCTAGTTAATGGGAACATAAACAGAGTGGCTTCACACAGCCCTGTTCCACTCCTGCTCCACATTTGCTGTTTACAAGGGGTAGATTTCATCCAGAAGTATCAGAAAGGTCTGACAGCGTGATCTGCTCAACACGGCCATTAGCAGCAATAATTGGCAAAGTATCTCACTGCAGATAAATGCAGAATATTCTTCAACTTAAAGGTAACAAACTATAGCCTCAGAAGACTTGTCACATCACAGATGGTTATATTCTACAATCAGGTTCAAAAGCGAACAAATTAGTTGCCTTTTATTCCTAATACGCTTAGGCAAAGTTTAATCCTCAAAAGGATGCAGCTGGATGTTCGACCAACGATGTACTTTGTTTAAAATTTTTCTCCCCCTTTTTGAACAAGGAATTTATGTTTTGATTATGTAAAAAAATGTCTATTTCTTCAGGCTCCCCCAGGTTTTCATACAGGCAGCCTACCATTAAAGTAGATAATCAAAGTCAACACACAGTCTTATCATGGCTATTAAGCAACCATTTTTACTCAAAAGCCCAGCATCTTATGCTACAGCAAGCTAAATTCTGCATGGCTCAGAAAACGTAAAACAGATCTGTAAATGCAATCATTTGGCATCATATCACAGTTCAGTTTTCCGATAAAATAAAGAACGATACAGCCCCAAAAGGCAAAAATATCTGAATAATTAGCCAGTTGCCTATATTCATTGTCTTCAGCTAGAGAATGCAACTGATCTCCCTCATCTTTTCAGGGTATTTTCTGTTGCTTTTGAGAGCTCCTCCTTTTGTCAAAGTAGCACATTCTACTATTTGTAACCACCAATTATGTCTGTTTATTTTTCCACAACGTGTATTCACTAGCTAAAATGTGTTCCCAATGTGTTCACACTAGCTGACAACACTCCTAAAAGTCAAACTTCGTATCCGTTTATCTTTTCACCAGACTTTAGAGTGATTCTTATATCTTTTTCTCAACATTTCTTTCTCAGGAAGTATCACAATAGCACAGCTTATAGTACCTGAGATTCTCTGAAGCAGAGACTTCAGCAGCCTGATTTGTCCCTCAGGAAGGCTACCAGGCCAAAACGCATGTTTGGAGGTGGGCCTGGACCTGAGATGGACTGCAAACCCAAGCAAGGGGCAGTTGAGCAATTCCGATAAAAGCTGAAGGTCGAGCTGGAGGAAGGCAGGCAGCTCTGTGGCCAGCAGAAGCAGGCAGCAGACACACAGCAAAAGGCTCAGAGTGCAAAGCTTGGCATTTTTGCAATGAGTCCTGTACAAAAGGATAGACTTCTGGACTCAGGAAAGTTGCTCCAGAGCTGACAAGACAGCCTACCCAAATAAAAGACCATCTCACTTCAAATGCAACTTGTTAATATTTGCAAAGGCAGCCAAAATAGCAATATCTTCCAAACAGAAATTTCAGATTCTGTAATAACAGTTGTCTCAATAAAATATGGTCTGGTATAAAACAAAGAGGGAGAGAAACTGGAAAAACAATAAAAAACCCAAAACCTATCCTAACAATAAGTTGATAATAAAGGTTGCTTTAATTACACCATTGATCTACAAATAATCATACAGAGTTTTTCCTCATGTTGAAGGATAAAGACTTATGAATAGACTTTCTGAAGGGATCCGATTTGGGCACAGAATCAATGGAAAGAACACTAGGACGAGAATATGAGAACTTGTTTGCCAAAACACACATGAAATCTCTGTATGCTTTTTTTTTTTTTTTTTTTTTTGGTGGGAAAATACAGAAAATGCTAGTACTAAATTCAAAAGAGGAGAGAAAAGTTCCAGGCTGGCTTTTCCCAGAACGCGGTATTTTGGGCACGCTGAGC
This sequence comes from Mycteria americana, assembly GCF_035582795.1. Classification (NCBI taxonomy): domain Eukaryota; kingdom Metazoa; phylum Chordata; class Aves; order Ciconiiformes; family Ciconiidae; genus Mycteria; species Mycteria americana. Next base: position 10,439,016 of record NC_134375.1, on the reverse strand, counting down.
AGCTTCGCTGGCTGTGTGATGACATCTAGCGGCCCTGCCACACCGGCACCCCGCCAGCTGGCACCCCAAACCCCGCCACCCCAAACCCCAGCGCCCCAGGGATGGAAGAGCCAGAGCACCACAGGCACTCCTCGCGCAGCCCTGGGCTATCCGACAGTACCTTTATCAACTGTCACTCCCCTCCCTCACTGCCAGAGTGAATTACTCAAATTTCTTGTTATTCACAGGAATTCTGATAGTTGTTATTGGAGTGATTTGGACAGGCCTGACTAGAGTGGAAGATTCATCTGTCATTCAGAGATGGACAGCAGAGTCAAGAGAAAGCATGCAGTTAATGGCGAAGTCCGCCCTCTACCATCACCAGACTGTCCAGCTCACCTAGAAACTGATTCTACTGGTAAACCTCAGGACTACACCATTTTCAAAAAGCTCTGCGTTTTGCAGGCAGTTTTCAACATTATCTATTATACACTCTTAAGAATTTAACACAGACTACTATCACCTCTGAAAAGTTTTAGCAGATACAATTTTACCTTCCTGGCACAAAAACAATAAATGCCTCACAGCTGACAAATCTCAGTTTAAGAGCACAGGCACCCTTTAAAGGCTGAAAGAGGAATCAACAAGATGTTAGTGAGTCCCAACATGCACTGTTATAACCACTACCCAAACCCTCCTCTGAGACCCATCCTCTTTAATCACTGGCTTGGGTTACGACAGTGAGTTACACTTTTTTTAGTTTAACTAAAAATGGACGGTCATTTTAACACGCTGTATACAGCATACTCTCTCTGCCAGACAAGCTTTAATAACAGTATAAACATCTTGCAAAATTTTTTGTCAGATCTGCAAGACCCGCAAAAAAATTTCAGTGTCCTCCTTCATCGAGATCCTGATTCCCATTTTACGGTCTGTTTACTTCTCCCTTGCCGAAGCAGCTATGAAGCAAAGCAAGTAGGTGGGAATCTAGTGCTTTCACCTAAATAAATTCCAGGGAAGAGATGGGGTTGTGAATCTTCCTAGAACAGCTCACACGGGACAGTCGTAACTGTACCAAAGGACAATTTCTCTCCTTGAAATTCCTTCTGCAGTCCTCCTGGAAGTTTAGTCAGTGTCTTAGAAATGACAGTACCTGCTCTCTCAAGCACTCAGAATGGAAGTGTTTATTCCTCACTCACTAGCCGTCAAGTAACCCTGATTAAGAAACTAAGATATAAACTTGAAAGTAAAAACATATTTTTCTTCCCTATGTATGAAAAAAAAGCACAGATCATTTTCAGCAAGGACTAGTTTTCTACCTATGCAAGTATAATTCTAATTTCTATTGCTAAATTTTCTAACTAGGTGATGCAGAAAACTGACAATTTTCATCAAAATAATCTCTTTACTAGAGGACAACGAAACTAATTTCAAAACAACCCCAAAACTTTACACTTATTATTTTTGAAGACGCTGGCCTCACTGCAACTGGTAAAATATTGTTCATAAAGGAAAGATGGCACAAACAGCACTCCCTGTCTTGCTCTCCTGACCTGGTCAGAGTGATAAATTCTGCCTGCAGAGCACAGCACAAGCAGCAGAGAGAAAGCTGAGCAAAGGTTGCTCCCACCCTGACAGAAGCCCATGGGCATAATTGATCAGAGCAATGCACTCCCTTAACTCCTTCACTGCTCAGGATCTTTGTGTGCCCCTGAACACGACGGCAGGGCGATGTGAATTCAGACCTATTAAAGCCTACTCACAACTACTCCTCCACCCTTTCATGCAGAATATAATGTTAAGGGCCATAACAAATGACACAACAGCTTCACTTTTACTGGGCAACATCAGAGTCCCCCACTTCTATGGGGAGGAAGCAGGACTCCCAAGACAACACTCGCTGAGCACAAATGATCATGAAGGCTCTAATTCTGCAAACAGTTGCGCACGAGCTAAATGTTGAGCAGAAGTATAAATGGGATCAGCACTCAGGTCTGTTTAGAATGATTTCCATTCCATGCACACACTGACCTTGGAGCACAGCTTTTACTTTGCTAAGTACTACCAACATTAACATTTTCTTTCCCTACAGGCCTGATTTAAGAAATGTGTTTGAATTTTGTGAAATACTGAAAAGATTTAAGGCCTAATTTTCATAAACGCTAAACTACCTGAGGCTCAAAGTCAAGTCACGATGGACTTAAAGAGCTTAGCAGGTTTCAAAAATCAACCCCTGGACTTTGGATTTGTTTTGGGGAGGGCCAAAAGGAAACAGGATATGGGGAAGGAGGGGAGGAGACAGAAGATTTGTCCTGTCCAACATCACTAGGGCAGAAACCAACAATGCTCCTATGCTTTAATGATACTCATATCACATAACACTCTCCAGGCAAGTAGTGTTCCCCTCGAACTCAGGACCATCTGCAGAGTAAATGCAATCCCAGGCTGAGAGAAGCAAGAACGTGGGGTGCCCAGCATTTCAGCAACGCAAGATTTACTCACTATCTATACTCCTGTTATTGCTCTGCCTTATTAAAGCACGTATCCTGGTAAGCCATTTGTTGTTGGGCGTTTCTTACCAAGATCCATAAAGAAGCTTGGACTGGCACTCTCCCACCTCACCCCCCACCCGGTGCAGCACAGGACACTACAGTTTTTGTCTTATTGATCTAACTTTATGTTGAGAAATTGATTGAACTCCAAGTCACAGAAGGAAAGATTATTGAACTACTCTGACTGGTAAGATTTATACTGATCCATTAAAGCAGTCAAAAAAAATTAACGTTTAAGATTCAATATCATAATGGATCCAAGTCAGCACTACTTGTTCCCTACAAAATTAGACCTTACCAAAAAAAAAAAAATAGTAATCCATTTATCACTAGGAAACACCAAAGACAGAGTTCAAGCTAAAATAATGGAACTGTAGAATTTCAATCCTTCAAATAAAATCAATTCAGTCTAATAGTGGCTATACAGAAGATTAGATCTTCATCACAGAGAAACTCTCTCAAGAAAGAAAGCAATAAACTCAACTATGCTTCCTATCACTTATGGAGCCAAGAATCTCATTGACTTCAAGCTCCAAGTTCATTTCAGAGAAAAAGATGATAGTGTATTTGTCTCCCATAGACATAGGAACACCTACAAAATACCTAGCAGGTCACAGAGCTGCTTCTAACCAAAAGAAAACAGAGAGATAATACAAGAAACCTCATATATCTAGCTCATGGTAAGCGTTTACCAAGTCATGCTTATTCTGTTGTTCCTGTCTTTCAAAGGGATGAGAAGATCAAAAACAACTTAAAAATGAACAGAAAAGTAGATAAGAAATCCAGGTGAAAGCACAATACTCCATTACTTTTCTTATCCAGGAAAACTCCCATTTGTGGTCCCTCAATACTACATTTTTCCCATCCAATGGCTTCACCAAGAGAATTCTCTTGCAAGTTGACCATTACCACTGGACAAAATTTTTCTGTTCAGAATTTCCCCTGCACACATAGGAAGGATCTTAGAAGAAAATCTTTATTACCATTATCTTCCCCGTAGAATCCTGACACATCTGCTTGACTTCCTACATGTTGGAAGAGACTGTGACTTACACAGCAGCTAACCAGAAGCAAAACCAAAATAAGCTTACAACCCCAACACATCACCTCAGTGGACAGCAACCATCAGCCAGAAAACTGTAGGATTATTCCAAAAGCATAAACATTTGTCTTTGACAACATTTCTGTCACACCCCAATTTTTTCACTCAGTCCTCACACTGCTCCTCTACAAGGACTCCTGGCCTAGTCACACAAAGTAAGTCACACCTGCCTTTACAGCTGCCAAACCAGAGATAGTATTCATAAAATTACAGTATACCTTGCAGAATTAAAGCTCTTTACTAGTTCATCCAATGTCCGGTTATTTTTCAGGTCAGATTCTGAGACTGCCTATTAAAAAAACAAAGAAAGAACAGGGGAAAAAAAAAAACCAAAAACATTCAAATGCAGTGAAAACAACAAATACCCAGAAAATGTTCAGGTGATCAATAATTTGTTTGTTGGATCTATGCCTCAACCACCCCCCGCTAAACTGCTATGTGAATGAAGATGCATAAAGTGTAAACATTTTTTCCTGAAAAATATCCCAAACTAAAATAACTGCCCAAGAACTGTAAGTCTGGGAAATTATAGGTAATAGATAAAAATGAAGCATAAAGCTAAAGCAGCAAAATCCAGTGTACCCAGTCTCCAACAATGCTTTATTGTAGCCCAGTTCTAATTATTTTGAAAACCAAACCAAGGATCCCATGAATGTGATAAGAACCTTAAGCAACAAGGCATGAAAACTGATGAAGGGAAATGTTAATCTTTTGAGTGATTATGGAATGAAAATATGAATTATGAGATGGCTTTGTGCATTCAATTCATTCTTTTTAAACAATCTCTGATGTTTATCTCTCTGCTGCTCTTTTTTTACAAAGCTTTTATTAGTCTTGCTCATATCAATACGTGTGATTTTTGAGAAGGCAGTAGTAAAATGTACTCCCCAGAAATGTACATCAAGTAGTCTGCATTTGTTTGAATGTTTAAAAACTGGCAAAGCTACAAATAGATCTGTTTTCCAGTCTTGAAAAGTCGAGTCTGGTTCATGCTTTAGAAACACAGAAGAAAATTACTTCTATTTTGCCAATATTCCTGAAGCACATTCATTGTTTTTAGGCAGCCTACCATTTTTAGTAGTTCAATAAAGTCCAATTGGCTTAAGATGAAAAGTTAGATTAAGGCCTAGAATAAATTGCATTCTGTGTTCTTTAATCAAAAAAGGCCTTCAAGTCAGATCGTAATAATCACCCACCTGCAGAGCAGGCCGAACCTGCCTCTAGTGCTTTTCACATTTAACCTAATTCTCATGGCAAACGCCTCCTCTCCCTGGCACATAACATAGTCCTCTCATCCCCAAAAAGGCTACACAGTAGAGTCAGTGAGTTTTAAGTCTAGGTGGTCTGTGGACACTTCTAAAGACTCCTTGAAAGATGAAGTGAGGCCATTCAATCACAAAAAATTTAAGTGCTTAAATTTCAGCACTCATGTTTGAAATGATGGTGTATTTTAACAAATTAGGAGGCAATGTTAAATGTTTTGCAACAGATTGCGTACACAGCTCTGAGCCAAAACCCAGGTCTGATGCTCCATCTACTTCTGCCTACGCTGATGGAAGAGTAGCTCTGAAACAGGAGAATTCCAGTTGTAAGAGCACCACACTTTGCCCAAAGAGCTGCTCACCAAAAGGAAAGGTGGTAATATAGGACCAGAATTAATTATTTAGGATAGTCCAAACGGAAAAGGTCCCGAGATTCGCCAAAAAATAAACAAAAAACAAGCTGAGGAAAAGAAAAACACTTACCACACAGCATGTTGGACACTGAGTTTTGTAGGACAAAAACTTGCGTATACAAAGGGAACAATCTGGAAAAAGGAAATACGTAATTTTTAAACAGGCATTCTTCCAAATGTAGTTCAACATCCTTACTAGTTTGGGGTTTTTTTTGTACAATATATGCAAGCTATTCCACAATACACCAATATTGAAAACACACCATTTTTCCATAGAATTAAGATTACCATTGTGGCAAAAAAATCCATATTTTATGCAAGCATCTTTCAACATTTAATCTCAGTCCCTCTGTCAAAAGCAGATGTTTGCTTTTGTTTCTTTAACACAAGACAAGAAAACCTTAGTCTGCTACTACCGCTAAAAGCAGTGTGTTTGCACTGCTCACTCTCCCACCACCGCTTTTTTTTGACATCACTAATGTTGGATCACTTTCACCTTCCTGCATAGCCCCAGACAAACTCTCTATCCCCTCTTTTTCCCAGGTGTTTCTTCCCCTTTCCAAAACAATACCAACCTGTTGTTGAGGAAAAAGGTTAAAAAGGATGTGAAACAACACTGGAACACTGAGAGATGGCTTAAATGTTTCCCAGGAAAGCCAAGTCGTATCATCATCAGAAGATGCTTCCATAGACTCTTTGGTGAAATATGGCATAAGCTTCATTTTGTCACAGTAAATTCCTGAAATTATTCTGCTTTCTCTACTTATCTATGAGCTTTCATAACCACTTCAAGATATAAAAAGTTTCATCACTCTCCAGCAAAACCGACATTCACTTACTAGATCATTCCTGGCCAGTCTCAGCACTTAATACACTTAGCAACAGCTACCTAAGCAGATATATTTCAAAGAATCTGTGAAGGATTCTGAAAAGCAGCAGGAGCATTAATGCACTAATTCAACACTTAAAGCCACAAATCCATTTAAATACTCAAAAATTACATTGTATAGTAAGATATTATATGGGGAGAGGAATCCATAAAAAAAGAAATAAACTTTAACTGAATGAATATGAATCAACTTACAGATCTAGCCTGCCAACATCCGACAACCAGTCACCTTCAGGAAGCAATGGGACTGACCTATGTTTGCAACCATCCCTGCTCATAGTCAGGGTAGCTGAAGCATGTTTGAGGATAATAAATCACATAAGCTCTTAGTCTTAGTGTTTGTGCCTAGAGCTGGCTCTGTGCCCATGCAGAGAAGGCAACAGCCTCACAATTCTCTGTCCCCAGTCCCTTCTCTCCCACTTGCCTCCTCTTCCTACAGGAGAAATAGCCCCGCCATGGCCCAGGTCTCAGCCTGCCATTCCTGGGGTAACAAAATAGGTCTCTGTCTACTGTAGATGGCACATACACCAAGAATTAAATGGTGCCACAAAGTTCACTTCCATCTGCACTGACAGACCAAACCCACCTGCAAAACCGCATCTACCAAATGAGTTAACAAGACTCAGCCGCAGCACTATATTTCAGTATACAGAAGAGAATCCCAAAGTATGAATTTAAGCTGACAACCATCACTGGATGCTTAATAACAATGACAGAGTGAAAGTATACAAGTCACTGCCAGCAAATAACAATCTCTACTGAGTTTAAGCTGGAAGTAGCAAGGTTGTGAGAAGAAAGAGGAATAAAACAAGCTTGGCGCAAGGAAAGTCAGTAATGCCACAATTTACACACCACACATCGAAGACCATAGGTGTTTTTTTAAGTGAGCAAGCAATTCTGAAACCTGCTTAGCTGGAAGCACAGTAGTAATTTCAATACAGACGTAAAGAAAGGAAAATCCTGGATGACAAAAAAGAGCTCCCTCCAACAGCTATAGCCACTTCTATATGAGTAAGTCAAACAGACCCAGGTTCCCCTGCCCACCTTCCAAGCTATGCTGGCCTCAGGCCAGGGCTGCACTCGCACTGGGCTGTGATTGGGATAAAGGCTCCAACTGCAGCACACTGCTGATTCACCGGGGCCAGCACTGCTCCAAGCACCAGCTCCATCCCTTGCTGGGGGCAGCGCCCTGACGGCAGAGGCAGCAGAACACAGAGCTGAGATACCCTCAACCACCGCCTGCCACCAGCCCCTGGCTGGTCCCAGCCACCTGGGTTCCTCAAGAGAACAGCACGTTTTAACACCCCGTGCCAGTGGTCATGCCCACCAGGCAACCATCTCAGCACGAACGGACTGAGTTTGTGAGACAGAGGTGTAGGACACACACCTCAAAGGCAGGGCACATGGGCTCAGGCAACTGCAGCTTTGTGGCTCTGAAGAGGCCATTTAGGGCCAGGATAAAAACTCAGATCCAACTGTCCCAGCCCACACTATATTGATTAACCACATCCAACCCTCTCGGACTGAAAGTATACGAAATCTCAGGGCCACAATTCACTCTCCACCTGGGGAGATGTCCGTGTTACAGAAGATGTCCATCTTCAGATGCTTTTACTATGTGAAAGAAATACGAATGGCACATCTATTCTGTCACTAAAGATACAATCCGAAGCACTGTGGAAGTTAAACAACTACTGTCAAGAGAGCTACTGAGTGCTACCAGTCACCCAAGAATGAGCAGGGGAGGAATTTTAAGTGGCTATAGGTGCAAACAGATTAGAGATATGATAGAAGCCCTGTAATAGATCATTAAGAAAAAGAGAAACAGAAAAAATTCTGCAAGCAAGTGTATTTCATCTTCATCTATTCGCAAATAATCACCCATTAATGGCAGAGGGCTTTTTTCCTCCAGCTGTACAATCTCAGTGGACTGAAGAGATTACACAAAGACAACCAAATAGAAAATATTTCAAGAAATCTTGATTTATTGTAGAAAACTTAGGCTTGCTGCAATTTGCAGGGGGGGGAATTAAATGTGTAATCTCTTAAAAAAAGAAGGGAGACAGATTCTTTTTGAAGTTAAGGGCCTCTGAACCCAGCTGTGTCACAGGCAGGCTGAAATATCAGCAACTCTAGAGAATTTCCAGTGCACCCCACCACAAATATGCTGTTTTCAATGGTGATAGTTTTGCCAAGCTAAACTAAATTTCATTGCCGAACTACACTGTCATCTTTCATGTAAGGAAGGGGAAGTGCTACAGTTTCTGAACAAAACAATTATAAGCATTTATTTTAATGTGAGAAAAGGCAATGCACTTCCTCCTCATCTGACTTTCAGTAAACTGCTTTGCTACCACATTCCAGCAGATATCGGCCTGAGGCAGACAGAGCAGCATGGAAAATGTTTGCTCATAACACTTAACGGTCTCTGCCATACAGCTTTGCATTTTGTTCTGCCCTCAAGACGTTCACAGAATCATTGAATCATAGATTGGTTTGGGTTGGAAGGGACCTTAAAGACCAACTAGTTCCACCTCCCCTGCCATGGGCAGGGACACCTTCCACTAGACCAGGTTGCCCAAAGCCCCGTCCAGCCTGGCCTCGAACACTTCCAGGGATGGGGCATCCACAGCTTCTCTGGGCAACCTGTGCCAGTGCCTCACCACCCTCATAGTGAAGAACTTCTTCCGTATATCTAATCTAAATCTACCTTCTTTCAGTTCAAAGCCATTACCCCTTGTCCTATCACTACACGCCCTTGTAAAACATCCCTCTCCAGCTTTCTTGTAGGTCCCCTTCAGGTACTGGAAGGCTGCAGTAAGGTCTCCCCAGAGCCTTCTCTTCTCCAGGCTGAACCCCAACTCTCTCAGCCTGTCTTCATAGGAGAGGTGCTCCAGCCCTCTGATCACCTTCATGGCCCTCCTCTGGACTCGCTCCAACAGGTCCATGTCCTTCTTACGTTGGGGGCCCCAGAGCTGGACGCGGTACTCCAGATGGGGTCTCACGAGAGCAGAGTAGAGGGGAAGAATCACCTCTCTTGACTGCTGGTCATGCTTCTTTTGATGCAGCCCAGGATATGGTTGGCTTTCTGGGCTGCGAGCGCACATTGCCAGGCCATGTTGAGCCTCTCATCAGCCAACAGCCCCACATCCTTCTCCTCAGGGCTGCTCTCAATCCATTCTCTGGCCAGCCTGTATTTGTGCTTATTTGTGTTATGAAAGATATTTAAATGAAGAATTGTAGGAATAGGTGGCATTTAAATGCATTAATCCAGACAACATGTGTTTGTGCTGTTAGAAGGGTGCAACCGTAACTGCATGAGGAAAGGTCACTGGCTGCTTCACAGCTTTCATCCAAAAGAGCCCCTCTGCAATACCTCACAAGAAAATGTCCTTGCTGGCTAAGCCACGAGTAGAAGAGCTACATGTTTTGTAAAGGATATAAAGGATCAGTAATCTCTGCTCTACATGCGAGTAAATAATAAGTGGTCAAACGATGACTTGTCTCTGAAAGTCTAAAGGAGAAAATCTTTTACGAGGACATTTTTCAATAGTTGTCTGTCACTCAGATAAGGTGCAAGAGGATTTTGCCAGCCCATAAGGCCCACAAGGTCATTCGCCAGTCCTGTGCTTCCTGGGAAAGAGGTATGAAGACCAAACCATTCACTCAAAATTTCTGCACACTGCCTTTGGCCCTACTCATTTGCCTTAATCTATCAATTGAATGACAAGTCAGGCTTAAGTGGAGTCACAGGGACAAGACACACTCCCATCACAGCCACCCCTGTACTCCCTGGAATGTATGGGAAGGTGCACTTACATGAAATATGTTAATTCTAAATTCCACAAAGCCACAGGACAGAGGAAAGGACAACGTCACTGCCCCTTTATTGACTTGCCACAAATGCCCGATTTAACTTAGCTCCTATTCTTGAGCAATTTTTATTAAAATTGCTGTTTCTGTGCAATTGTTATTAAAACTCAAGTAAATTTAAACTGCAACCACCAAGACAATAGTGATGTATTAAGTGATCATCCATACAATCCAACGTTAATCACAGGAGGCACAGATTTACCACGAAAAGGAAGTAACAGTTTTGTGTTGATCTCTGTGAACTTAGTTAGTACTCATGAAGTTAGTACACGAGACAGTAGGATGGGACAAGTCCCACAAGAGCAAGACATTTACACAGAGCACTTTCAGTGCAAGAACTAACCGTACTCCTTACGCTGTACTTACAGTTATGCGAACACTGTGGAATGATCATTGCAATGCTGAAGTAATCAAAGCATATCCCACACCGCAACAAGTCATCCACTGCCTGCAATGAAAAGTCGAGGTCACTGAAGAGCTCGCGGTGGGATGTCTTACGTGAACGGTAGTCTTTCGCTGTATGTTCTCACGCTATGCAGATTAAGGTAAATCGCCTGCATCAGGCGAGGGCGGATTCTGTGTCAGGGCGTTACGGCCGGCAGCACTGGCAGGAGCGGCGGCAGGCTGCCCCGCGCCCGGGCCGCCCTCAGCTCGGGCCCGCTGAGGGCCGGCGCTCGGCCCCGCGCGGGGGCACGACGAGGCCCGGAGGAGCGGAGCGGAGCGGGCCGGGCCGGGCTGGGCCGGGCCGGGCCGGGCCGGGCCCTCGGCCCGCCGCCGGGGAGAGCCACGGCGGCCCTCCCCGCCCTGCCTGCCGCTCGCCAGCCGCGCACCTCGCGGGGCAGAGGGGGGGTGCGGTGCCGGCGCGGTTCCGCCTGAGGCCGGGGCACCCCGCGGGACGCTCCCGGGCCGACCCGCTGACACCCCGGCCGCCATCTCGCCCGCCCGCCCTCTCTCTCTCTCTCTCTCCCCCTCTCCCGCCGTGCCAGCATCAGGCACCACCGCGCCGCGCCTCACGCACCTTCAGCGGGGCCAGGCTCGCCGGCCACGGCTGCTCGGGCACCGGCAGTGCCAGGGCCATGGCGGCCCGGCCCGACCCGACCCCGTCCGACCCCCGCCTCACGCCCTCCCCAGTCCGGCCCGGCCGGCAGCGAGTCCAAATCCCCCGCCCTGAGCCCTGCGCGCCGAGACCGGGCCGCGCTTCCGGCGGCGCCGCGGCTGCCGGGAGCTGTAGTCCGGACGGCGGGGCCCGGCACCGCCCAGCCGACACCGCGCCGAGCCCTCCCGGGAACGGGCCAGTGCCAGGCCAGAGCCGGGGCCAGGCCGCCTCGCTGGGCCGCGGCGGAGCCCGCCGGCGCCTCAGCCGGTCTCCACCGGTGCTGCTTGCTTATCAACGTGCACCCCGGTCCGTTTTGGTTCATCTCAATAGTCTCTATTCCCAGTTCCCTTCCAGGGCCTCTGCCCGCACGGGTGTGCGGGAAGCCTGGGCCCCGCCGAGCGGGGCGGCCCTCGGTGGCCTCGGTTGAGGCCGAGCCCTGAGCCCGCGCGTCCCGCACCAGCTGCGGCTCCTCGCTCCCGAGGAGAACGGGGGAAAATGAGGGAGTCGGCACAAAACCTGCCCCGGGTGTGAGGCGCTGGCGGCCTCGGCCTCGGCAGGTGACTGAACCGCTGTCCTCAGCTTTTGAAGGTGTGCGCTTGGGGAGACGTGCCTGCCCACGCCGCCAGGCATGGCAGGGACCCAATGCTGAGCCTTTGAGTAGCCTTTCGAAACTGTAAACTTCCCATGTCACTGCTAGAACACACGCCATTTATCTTTTTCTAACAACGTTTAATTAAGCACCTACTTGGGAAATTTTAAAATCCTATGGATGAATATTAACTGAAGCCATTTTTCAGCACCAAATGCATCATCTACCAGGCATTCTCAGTACCTTCCTCTCCCCTTTTTAATGCACATGTGGAAGTTACCTCATAACACAGACATCCCCAAAGGAGCTCAAATAATGGCACTGATTTCTATGCATTCGTCGTGTTCATTGAACTCCCATGGACAGCTTATGGATGCAATACAATCCTCAACCACTGTGATAAGTTGTTTACTCGGGTGGCAAATGAGATGTGTCAAGCCCATAAGCTAGATGTGCGAGTCTTCACCCGTATCTTCCAGAGATGTTCATTTAAAAAACATGGAAGACACTGTGTCAATGAGCTTTGGAAAAGCAGTCCCCCACCTAACCTCCCTTCTGCAATTAACCTACTCCACCACCTCACGATCAGGCCTGTTTTCTGTTTGCGTGGCTCCGTACAGGTGTACGTCAGCCCTTTGCTATGGGAACGGCCTTCTGCACAGACGTGCACAGGGCTGTGCTGGGTTGCCATGGAAATGGGCATCATCACCATCACCTCTGTCCTGGGCACGGCCAGAGCCAGCTCTTTGATTTCCGCAGAGGGGACATCGCAAAACCCAGGCTAAAAATACACGGCCTTATGGATGAAAAACAAAAAAATGGCAGATAGCAATGATCGTGGCTGAGTACTGCCGATGCAGTTTCAGAAGGTGTAATAATTTCCTGGGAGTTTGGGGGAACTTAGCACATTGCCAAAGTCACGTAGGAAAAAATTGCAAACCAGGTTGCACTGTCTCAGTGCAATTCAAATTTCGGAAGCCAGCCATTTACCCAGGCCCGCACCGAGGCTATGCCGCCGGGTCTCCTGTTGTGCCCATCACACACGGTGCTCGCTGAAGGAGAGCAACGTCAGTCCCCTTGCAGATACTCCGCTGCAATACACTGATACGCTTCACTCCATACTGCACACTGTTACAAATTTTCCTGTTGATTAAATTTGTTGTAGCAGCAGTTTTTACACACACATACACACACACAATGCCTATTTTAACTATTTTATATATTAGTCTGCAGAACAATAATGTCTCACTTTGCCTCCTTCATTTCACAGGTTGGTTTTAAGCACTTCACTTTTGTAGCTGCTGGTGACTCAAATGTGCTCGTATCTGAAAACCTTGCGCACGCATGCCTGATTTTTCCTATAAGATGAGTTTTTGTAGCAGTGTCATTTCCATGGTCTTACTCCTGATTTGTGCTAGTCTGATTTTTGAATTAGAGAAAATAAAGTCAAGCTCCATGAACTGGCACTCAGTAATTCTTTTATATATATATATATTTATATTTTTTTATATATATATATATAAAAAAGGTACTCCATGACCCACATGATGGAGAAGGTCAGAAGAAATGATCATAATGGTCTCTGCTGGCCTTTACGTGTTATGAATCTCTGAATTTATATATTTGAATGGATCTGATTACTGTCTGACACTTGCCGAAAGTGCTAGAATTTACAGAATAATTTCATTGCCATTTAAGTGCCCATTCTTTTCACCTTAAGGAATCCATTTCTTCTGCTTTCTCTGCGAGCTGTAAAAAATTAATGTATCAATCTCTTACGGTTCTTTTTCAATTTTCTGTTCTTTCTCTTCCCTCACGCCCACTGCAGATCTCGTTCCAGGTTCACACACCTTCTGACATGAGCTTATTCGTTGGCAATTAACTCATCCTCCCCAGGAACGGACACAAGGGTTTCATGACTACAGCAACATGTTTATTTTTATTTTGGTAGATGATGAATAGCAAAGGGCAATGATTATAGCCGAGCACCATCCACACAGGCAGCTACTGAATAAAAAGCAACTTAAACTATTTCCACGGTAAAAGCACCATATCAAAAAAACTGGAAAACCTGTGCTTTCACCTAAATCCTGTACGACTCAGAAGTTAGAGAGCATCCACCTTCTTAGGCAGCGTGGCCAAATTGTCCCCTTAGCCTGCAGTGAGGGGGTGAGCTGCAGTGAGGGCTGCGGGTTGCTCCGTCTCACGGGCAGCGTTTAGCAGAGCCATCCTGCAGTGCCTCTGGTTTGCGGTGGCTCTGCGCTGGGGGATCTGGAGAGACAGGACGGGGCGGCAGGGATGGAGCTGGGTGCCATTACCGCCCAGGGGGCTCGCCCCACAGAGGGGCAGTCGTCGTTTAGAAGCAGCAAAGGACGTTTCAGTTGGAGCTCCGTCCGGCGGAGCCGTGGGTGCCCACCCAGCCTTGGCGGCTAAAGGAGCGTGCTTATTTGCGAGCAGTTTCCCCGCGGGGTGCAGCCCTGTGGGCTGTCCCGCAGCAGCTCTCCCACCGCCGGGAGAGGCGCGGGGAAGCCTCTCACCCCTCTCCAGCCGCACCGGACTGCCAGGAGAATTTGGCCGGGCAGAACGCTCCCGCCTGCTTGGGTGGATCCTGCTTGACCATGACGGGTCCCAGGGAGCAGATTTAAACCCAAGGACTCCCACAGAGTGAGGACAGTTCTCCTCCTCCGTAGGAATGCTTCCCGCTGTTTTATTGGCACTTTGGACTTTGGTGTAGCAGTATTAAACGGGCTTATTTTGCTGAAGTACCAAGTTACAGTTTGTTATTATACACAGAACACCAAAACAGAGAATTTATACCCTCCTCCCAATCCCCTGAAATATTCATTTAAATTAAAATACCAGTAGGTACCAGCCTGCATTTCTATAAGCTTATTACCATGTTCTGTTAGCAGACAGAAATGTATGGAAAAGCTTAGTAGGAGTGGAGTAGCCTGACAAGAAGCAAATCTCCAAAAGCTACTTATTTTTCTATGTACTGTTGAGACAAAGAAAATATTTGAGTGGAGTTTTACATAGGTTCCCAGCTGGTTGCGCACAACTTAATAATGTAAAAACTGCTTGTTCCCAAACGGTGCTCCAGCTTCAGCGCTGCTTACAGAACTGGTGTTTTTCTCCGTGCTCTGACAGACAAACGGCTTGTCTTCAGCTGCCCTTAGCAGATTGCTCATAAAACGAAATGCTCCTCTATGATCTGCCTCTCATATGTATGTGTCACTGGACATACTCTGTGATAGAAATACAAATGCACCATGGAGACAAGCCTCTGGGACAGGAGCATGTAGAGTGGATGAAAATCTGCAGAAGAACACGCTGTACTTCAAAAAAAAAATCAAAACCCAAATCATAGAACATTTTTAATTGATTGCTTCTAAATATTGTCAGAGATTCCTTAACATTTAAAGCAGTGGAAAGTTTCTCATCATGTCATTCCCAACTAAAGAGGAGAAGAGCCTAAATACCATGAGTAAGATTGTTCAAAAACATTTAACATTGACCTAACTCTGCCCTTACGTTAAAGTTGGCAGTAATTTATTGATTTCTACATGACTAAATTTAGTCTGATGTTGAGAATTTTAGAACAAAAAAATCCTACCATGAAGTACTAACTCTTGAGACGGGACTATACAAAGTCCCTGTCAAAGCAATCCTTTCAATAGCAATCTGAATTAAATATTCACCATGCCAACCAAAATAACAGCATTTCAGATCTAACATCTGCCAGTGCAGATAGCCTGAACAGCCCATCAGACCAACGCAAGTTAACCAAGACAAGGTTTGGCCCAGAAATATAGCTAAGACCCAGCACTCGTCCAAAGAGCTTTACTCATTCTTTCCGGGACTGAACCAAATGCACAGCACTGCTCAAAAGACGTAGCGTGTAACAGCCTTTGCATAAGTCGTGGGCCTGTGAGAAGGCTTAGCACCACAGCGTGAGCTTACTATTTAGTGTCAAAAGTTACTTAGGTGATAGCCAGCACATCAACGGGCATCATCATTTTGTAATGAATAGTTTCAGCTAAAAAACATATTTTATATTTATAAAATATAATTTATATTTTGTCCTGTTTCTACTTGCAAAGTTTTGTAAGCAGTCGAGATTATGAGCTACAAATATATATATATATTAATCAACACATACAACCTTTGTCGTTTATCAAGTCACAAGGGTTCAAACACGGGGGGTTTAAACAGAGTTGCTGTTGGAGGTAGAAGGGTGTATTTATTTCGAATGTCCAGTAAGATCACAGAATCACAGAATCACAGAATCATATAGGTTGGAAAAGACCTTTAAGATCATCGAGTCCAACCATAAACCTAACACTGCCAAAAACCATCACTACACCATGTCTCTAAGTACCTCATCCAAACGTCCTTTAAATACCTCCAGGGATGGCGACTCAACCACTTCCCTGGGCAGTCTGTTCCAATGCTTGATAACCCTCTCGGTGAAGAAAAATTTCCTAATATCCAGTCTAAACCTCCCCTGGCGCAACTTGAGGCCATTTCCTCTTGTCCTATCACTTGTTACCTGGGAGAAGAGACCGACCCCACCTCTCTACAACCTCCTTTCAGGTAGTTGTAGAGAGCGATGAGGTCTCCCCTCAGCTATTTATATTAATAAATAGCTGCTCATTTATATTGTATTATATTTATATTATATTATAATACAATTATAATACAATTATATTGTAATATAATACAATTATATTATAATACAATTATATTGTATTATATTTATATTATATTTATTAATATAAATAAGCCCTCAGCTTATTTATATTAATAAATAAGAACTGGCCTGGGATGGGGTAAGAACACAATTCCCGCAAGCATGGTGATGCTTGGTTCTTCCTTCGCACGTCCCTGAGGGTTACAAACACTTTTCTGTGACCTTCCCAGGATCTGGTGCAGACCACAGCGCATTAACACCTTGCAAGACCAGGATATAAATATTTGAAGTACTGCATTAATATAAGATGTTTCTACCCTAGTTTTATGCTACAAGTGAAATGTAATCTAGCTGTGACGTTTATGGCATTAGTAACACTTTTATTTTTTTTCCTTCAGGAATCTGTTTGCAGTCTGTTTCCCTCCAAATCAGGCCTTTCAGGATGACAGAAGCGAAAGAAATGACATCGTTTCCCCCTCCTCCATCAAACGCTCCCTGCAGCCTTTTGAAGCAAGAAGACAAGAGAGCCTGTCCAGGGGGCTTCAGGTGGGGAGCGGGGTCCCTCGCGCTGGGGCGCGCGCAGGCTGAGGAGCCGCAGGAAGGCTCCCAGGAGCAAGCTCAGGGTGAGCCAAGCACGAGAGGGACTCGCTGCTCATCTGCTCTTGATGATGCTCGGGGAGAAGCTGTCTATTCACACTGCAGCGTCAGAATCAGAAGCAGTTAGCAGAGTAACTCGGGCTGAGAGCTGCAGTGGTACTTCAGACCCCTCCTTTCGAAGCACACTACCAGCGCTTCTTAAAAGGTCTGCTGTTAGAGTTTTATATGGAAGGAAGCACATAAAGCTCAGGTCAAAAGACTCTCTAGAGTGTATTCAATTTGGCTGCCTTAATCTTCTAATAATAGTCACTATTACCCAGATTGTCATATAAGAACTCGTATTGACTGTTAGAAAAAAATGCAGACAGACTTCTCAGGCATGAAGCCGAAGAGTTTAAATGAGACATATAAATTACTTTACTGAAAAGTTCACTCTGGAAGTATGGAATTATTTTACAGAGCTAAATCGCTCTCTTCTTTCGCATACCACAGCAGGGTACTCAGCGTTAGAACTGGCCTGGGATGGGGTAAGAACACAATTCCCGCAAGCATGGTGATGCTTGGTTCTTCCTTCGCACGTCCCTGAGGGTTACAAACACTTTTCTGTGACCTTCCCAGGATCTGGTGCAGACCACAGCGCATTAACACCTTGCAAGACCAGGATATAAATATTTGAAGTACTGCATTAATATCAATGTATTTATCCTCTTCATATTCCTACAACAGAGACAGCATTTTCTGTTTTCACAGGCAGGAAAACTGGGACATTCCGATGCTCACTGTCAGCATCTAATTCCTAGCAAATGTCTAGTACTTGTGCCAAAGTTCTCTTTTCTGAGACAGAAAGAGCTATCCGAAGCAGGAAATTTTATCCTTTTTCCCCTTCTTACTTCAAGGCACAATCTGAAACGGTTCATTAAAAATAATAGCATTAGTCTAACAAGATTATGCAGAATTGTTTTCTGTCATATCCTTTTCAGAGACAGGAGGCACTGAAGAAATTTAACATTTCTGCTTCGAGGATTTTTCATGGCAATGAGATGATGCAGTTTTAGAACCTGGACCAGACATTGTCAGTCAACCAGCGATGCTCTGCGCCGCTCGGCCCTTAGCAGCTCACAGGATCAAAGAACAACGTGCGTGAAGCGGGTCGGGTTGTGCGGGTGGGCATTACGGCAGCGCTGGCTCGCCAGCACCGTAAGAAAGGGACTCTCTGTCCAGTGTGTGCCGTTTAATTGCTGAGTATTTTAGGTGAGAACAGCATGTAGTGAAGAACAGCATGGAATAAAATGTATAAAAGACCCTGCTCAATCTTGTTAATTTAAAGAAAGCAAAGGCAAAAAAAAAAAAAAAGTAAGAAATACATAAATAGCAAATCAGGAGGTCGATGTACATTACTGTGAATTTGAGGTGCTTTGTCCTTAGCAAACAGAAAATGAGCTCATATGGTGCTTTTCACTGGGAACGAACACCGGTTTGCAGCACGACGGTGGCACAAGCAGCCAGAGCCGGGACCGACTGCGCGGTGTCGGGGAGTCAGACCTGCGGCGGTGGAAGTTCATCTCGGAGGAGTCAGTTGTGCTGGAGAGGAGAGAGCCAACACTTTCCATTAAGAGCGTTTCTGGCAGCCCGGCAAAGGGCAAGGGAATGAAACGCACGAAACACAGAAAGGCCTCCAGCTCTGCAGGCATTTCTCAAATGTGGACCTCCTGTTTTTTAAACAAGCAGTATATGAAATGCCTCCTGAAATTAATAGAAGGCTTGTAATGAGATAATAAATTAGACAAAAAACTACAAGCCTTTTCGCGAAATGTTTACAGCCTCTAACCATTGATTAGTTTAGTTCTTCCTATACCACCCACTTGGCAAAGGGGATATTGACCAAACAAGCTATTTAGTGTGGCAGAGACAGAGAAGGGGCTGTTCTGCTGGGTAGGTTAATGCTGCCGTCTGCTCCTACCATCGATCTGATGTCATCTAAATGCTGTAATTAAGCTTTGAAGTAATGGGGCAGAATGGAAGGTTAAAGTTTGTGAATGCTACTTATTTGTTTCCTTGCAGTGGCTGTCAGAAAATACTTTGGTCCTGTGTCTTTGATGATATTTGGTTCGGCATACTAACCTTACCAAAAATCACTGTGTTCCGCGTGCTTCACCCTCGGAGAAGTGCACAAGTGGAGCCCCGGCACCCCTGACACGGGGCCCTTCTCTTCTGTGTTCCCATCATTTCCTTGGAGAGCTGTGAACTGGGCAAGTTAGAGCATCGCAAACAGAATCACCAGGTAGCAATGATCGACACCGCTTTGTCTGAAGCACGCAGCATCCGGGGCATTTTGCACAAGGCACTTTATAAAGGAGATGGCATTGCGTGGCAAGATGTTTTATGGCTGCTTTTACAAAATCCAATTTAAACTGCAATTCATCTTTAGTGGCAGTTTACAAATCGATGATCGGCATTTCCAGCTGACACTGGGGCCCTATAAGACACTCGTGCACTTTACAGCCTCTTTCCCTTCCTCAGGGTTTCTATGCTGCCCTTGACAGCAATGGCCCTCCTCTGCCGTGTGAGCTGCGGCCGGCGCAGCGACCGACGCGCTGCTGCGTTAGCATCTCCTGGCCCTCCCCGGTGGCTGGCAGCGCGGGGCATCCTGCGCGCGCAGCGGCCCAGCTCCGTCTGCCAACACCGGGACCTTCTGCTTCCCCCCGTTATTTCAATGCACTCGACACGCGACCCGAAGCACGCACCCCATCAGCCGCCGCTGAAGCATCACTGCTGTTGTTTGTTCCTCGGCTTCTTGTTCCCTGGCAGATAACAGCGCTGGCTCTGTTCAGCATTGGCTGTCTGGAGAGCTTGGGTCTATTCCCAGCTCTAAAGACCACTTGTTCAACTTCAAACAAGGACCGCTCCTGTGCCTTGGTTTCCTTATCAGGCTGATCAGGGGCTTCACATGACTGCTGTAAAGCTTTTAACATCTACAGCTGTGAATTTGAATGCCCGCTTTAGTGTTTACAATTTATATTGCCATTCTTGCCACGCCTGAACGTGCAACCAGAACAAAACCATTGCATTATACAACATTTCATACATTGCCCTCCCATGAAAAGTTCTCCTGATGTGTATTTTTCAATTTCAAAAGGAATAAAATTTGTTGTACTGTTGTAACATCTCTTTGAGAGGTCAAAAATATGATCTTCAAAGTCAAGGTAAGGAGCAAGTTATATATTTGGATTAAGACCCATATCATAGGCCACTCACACCGAATCCCTTCTCTGCATAGGACACAAAAGCCCCAAATCTAGGAAAGTTCTTTTTAATTATACCTCACCTTTTCTTTGCAGGACAAACAAACAAATTAAATCATAATGCAACGATAAATCCTGTCTTTTCCAGCCCATACTGAGCAGGAGCAGGCAGCATGTTCGGGCCGGCCTCGCTGTGCTAGCTTGGGAGATCGGGGAGGGGAGCAGCCATCTGCGATAGGGCTTTGAAAAAGTCAGGAGCCGCAGCAATCCATGTGCCTTGCCAGGCTCGCTCTTGCTTCCGCAGCCCGTTTTCCTTTAGCTGCAGTGGGGAACAGATCTACCCACAAGAGAGCTCAGGCAAGCTGCTCGGCTGCTGTAAGTACCCACAGGATCCTTCCTTGAGTAAGCGTGCTGGTGAGAACGTCCTTCACACACACGGGAGAAGTGCGTGCGATGTTTAGAGGTATTTGAAGGAGCGAGATGAAGGCATGAAAGCTGCGCGGTTGGCAGTCCGAGCTGGCTGTAGGCTCACTAGCAGGACCTCACCCTCTCTCGGCATTACTGCCCGCTGGGCTGCCATCGCCTCTGCCCGCCCCTGTCTGCCCTCAGCAAGGCCAGCGGGCACAGCCCAAGCACCGCTGCCGCCCTGCTGCCTCCTGCCATGGCTCTGCCGACAGCAGCGACAGCAGCCGTGTCTGCTGACCGTCCACGTTTCCACCCTGGGCCTTCCCTCCCTCCCTGCCTGCTCAGCAGTCCCGCTGGCTCTCCTTCTCTCTCTCTGCTATCTCAGAAGATCCTCGGTCCCCGCCGGAGCTGCCATTACACGAGCAAGGACCCTCATGCTCGGTCTTCCTCCTCCTCCTCGAACTGGGTGAGCACATCCTGCTCACCTCGGCACAGCATCAAACCTCCCCAGACTTCATCAGGCCAAGCATCCATTACCAAATGGGATTTAAATGCACTGTTAATTGGGCTCTGGTGTTTGCAGCCTACTCCTATGTTTGCTTTGATGAAACAGGGAAGCCTGCGTCTGCTGAACAGGAAAATCAGGAGCTCTTCCAAGAGCCATTACAAAAATAGACCTCGGCAGGCATGAAATAAGCTTTCATGAGACAAAGAGTACCTTCCCCTCAAAGCCTGGGCTTAAACTTTTATGTCTTAATCAATCTCTGCAATTAGACTAATTGTGCCACCAGGGAAGATGCACATGCACGCAGCAGCGGGGTGGGGTGGAGGACAGGGGAGCAGCACCCTGAGGCCGTGCAGGCTCTGCTCCATCCCTCTCGGGTGCAAGAGACGTCCCTGGGAGGTGGCGGTGGGGCTGAAGGGGCTGGAGGCCCGAGCTCTCTTCCCGCCTGCTATTGCCACTCCTCTGCCAGAGAAAAACCAGGCACAGGATCAACGCGGCCAGAGGAGGATTTCACAGGGGTGGAGTACCGGCGTGTCTGTAAGGGGGTGCTGGGTCAGCCCTGCAATGTCTGTTATTTTTCTGAACGTGTATAAATCACTGTGAGATTCACGACGGCAGACAGCAGAGGCTGATTCAGAGGTGCTGGTTTTTTCCTTATGTCATTAGTTGTTGGTTAAAAGCCTCCAGTTTAATGACAGTCCCACCGCCCCACTACCGTTTTCTTGGTGAGCAAAGTGCAGCAGCCTCGTGCGCAGCAGTGCAGCCAACGATACCGAGAGCTTCGGTCGCTGCCTTCCAAGCACAAAAGACAACAGGGAAATGCTGATAGCCTTTCATTACTCAAAATGTTCACAGCCCGTGTGCTGAAACGTATTTGTCACCCCCGGCGGAGGTTATACTGGCAGGTAACACCGCACCAAACTGCAGTCAGCTCCCTTCTGCTGCTATTTATCTGTGCCACAGGTCCATGAGTATCTGCTCGTTTCACACAGAAATGCCTCGAAAGCACAAACAAAATCCTTTCTTCTTTTTTTTTTAGTCTACTTCAATGGTTTTAGGCCAATGTAAATCAGTGGGAAAAAAATTTTACAGTTTTACAGAGCAGCATGGAAACTTCCATGAAAAAGCTGTTAGAGTTAGCGGCTGAAGGAGCCAGAAATAATATTTAAACTTTCTCTTGAACTGCTTTGAGACAGACACGATGAGTAAAATCACTCTGGGCATTTCATAATAAACCGATGCTGATCGAGTTGGACCTGACCTAAGGGCAGCATGAAATGCCAGTGACTGCTTGACAGGCAGCTCAGGGAGAGGAGGCAGCAGACGAACCCGTCGCAGCCCTGACTGGAGACAGGGACACAAATTCAAATAATAAGCCATCGATGAATTATCCTTTGCTGATTTTGGTCTTCTGCCACAGCAGATGCTTGTTGACGTTAGAGAGCCGTTATTCTAGCACATGCAGCTACCTCCCATTTGGACACTGATGCTGATCCAATAAATGCTATGAAAATCATGAGTAATCTCACTAGCTCCGAGTTATTCCAATATAAAAGCTATCAAACTGATAAGCTGTGCAGTTAGACACATGGGTAGGTCTGTAATATTTTCCATTCTATTTGATCATCTCCAACAGCTTATTCTTCTGCCAGCTTTTTGGTTTAGAGTCTCTGTTTGGCTGCTTGGTTCTCAGCCTGGGTACAATCCCTCCCCCCCCCCCCCCAAAAAAAAAAAAAAAGCTGAACAAAATTAATTCAGCTACTTGTAGAAAAGCAAGGATGCTGCATGCTTTTGAGAAATAGTACCAGCAAAAAGAGCCTATAATTAGCATCCAAGCAGCAGGAAAGGCAGCGCTGAGACCCTCTGTTTCTCGGCATGGGATTACTTTACTTTCCAGTGCTAAATTTCTTTTAGTGATTTCCTGTGCGGCTATTCCGTGTCTCAGGGTGTCTCAGGGTGTGCACAACATTCAGTGCTCTGTATTCACCCCCAGCGAGAGCTGCAATTAAGGTAACAGACAGTAGCTATCAAATAGGAAGCAACATTTTGCATTCCCATGCAGAGGAAAAATGGGTAAAATAGGTGAAATATGAAGGCAAAAATGTCAATGCACTAATTGAAGTGTTTCTCAGGTGGTATTTCAGCTCTCCTGCACAGATTTAGCCTTTTTCAGCTGAAGGGCTTGGGAGCAGAGTTTGGATACAAATTGTTCCTCTTGTGCCATACATCTGCCGATTTGCCACCAAAATGCTCATCACTGGGACTTCTTTCTTTTGCTGAAGATTATGGTCGGTTTATTCTGCTGCCGTATTTATCATTTCGTTGACGCCTTCCCCTGCTCCTGGACATTGCGCAGTTCCCAGCCGTTGGGGTGCTGGGGTAGCAGAGCTCCCCCTGCTCCATCTCCGGTGCCTGGGGTGCTCCCCAGCCAGGGGCGGGCATCCCCGCGCTGACGCCGACAGCAGCACCGGGCAGGGGCAGGCAACTAACGCAGTGGTGCGTGATGCTGGGACTGGGAGGGGAGAACTGTGCCCAGGGCTCAGATTTACTGGAGATCCTGTAAATCCCTAAGGTAGGATCCATGGAAATCAATCTCTACCATGCAGCGATGTTTTAAATACTTACAGCAACCACAAGAACATCCCCTCTGCCTTGGAAATATGGCAAGTATTGTGTCAGAGCAGAGCAGCGTTTCATCTAGCTCAGTCTTACGGTAGCCAAAATAAGATGCTCTGGAGGAAGACAAGACAATGTCTAAAATGCTGTGTTGGGTGAACATCCCAGAGGGGGAGGGAATCTGATTTCCTGCACTTGCCCTCAGCAGGAGCTGGCATTTCTGCTCCACAGAAGGTGCCGGCCGTAGCCAGGATGGGCTTTGTGTAATTCTGTGTGGACCTGAAGGGAGAAGCCAAAGGGCTGCAGAGCTCGTACACAGGGATGCAGGTGCATCGCCAGTGCCTGCTTAAAAAGAGCTTATCTAGGAAGAAAGAACAATTGGGATATTGCACTCGATTAGCACGCAGAGAGGGGTAAGCTGGGTCTCTCCACCAGGACTGAAGAGCCTCGGGTGGGCTCTTGCCTTCCCACCACCTCCTTTTTCATGAGCCGACATTACTGCAGGGTCACGGCACCCCACGCTTCAGCGATGCAGCCAGGACGTGCTCAGCACGGAGACCATCCCTGAGCCGCCGTTCTGGGAGCAAGACTGCATTGCTCCTGGGATAGGGAACCGGAGAGGGGGCTCGGGATGAGGCTGCTTTTAATTTTACTGACTTGCTGAGGGTCGTGAGTTGTGTGTCCATGTCCTGGTTTCCTTCGGCGTCCAATGGGCAAAGCAGTCCACTTTCTAACGCAATTAAAAAACTTCAAAAGATACATGAAGTAAAATACATTACTTTGAAAGGAAAAGCCTTTAAATGAAATCTAAACAAACCTCTAGCCCCAATCTCTTCTGCTCAGTAGGTGTTTGTGGAATTAAGGAAAGGTTAAGTTCCCCAAAAGAGTTGTTTCAATAACAATTGTAAAAGTCAACGCTCTGTGCCGTATCTTTCTGGACTGTTTAACCACAGCAACTCTGAACAGCTTGCTTTGCTACGGCAGTGGGGAAAATGGTTGTTTTGCCATTTCCCCACCTAAGTCAGAAATCTCTTCATCCTTAGCAAGAGATCTTTGTCTTAACAGTAAACATCTTGTTTTGGGAATGTAATATAGCAAATTGATCAACTTTTTTGGTTTCTACAAGATTTATCTTGTACTCTTCCAGGGCAGCATTCTCTCTAGCTCCGGCCCTGCTCATCGCCCAGCCAACTTGATCTAGCAAACCTCCAAATGGATGGAATAATGGCAGCCACACACCTGACACTACAAGTGAGGACTGGAAGTCAAGAGGTCCTCCCAGATCTGCAAAGTACTCTGCATAAATCTTTTACAAGCTGCTCTAGCTTTTCTGGCTTATATTTGCCTTTCCCTGAAGGCAGTCCGAAGAACATAGGGCGGCAGTCAAAGGAGTCGAACCGTAGGAAGGAGTTGACAGCAAGGCCACTTTGAGTAATACGTCGTTCCCCAGACCTGCTGCTGCTCCGCAATACATTTGTTTATTTTCCCACCGTCAATTACTAAGAAGCGCAAGAGGGGGTGAATATCTTTTCACTGGGCTCTGCCCCCCTCAAGCACTTTCCAGCTTTGGCTTAATTAGGAATACAATTTTAGCCATCAAGCCCTATGGCTGATTATGGAGTTTCTGCCTGGAGCTCCCCGAGGGCAGGAATCCGTCCCGCCCGCCGGCCAGCCCACGCTCCACCAGGAGCAGTTTGGCCCAGGCAGCCTGGTCCCCAGCGCCTTCAGCATCGTCTCGCCGAGATGCTGATGAGTCTTCAGCAGCCGCTGAAGAGATATTTCCCTGAATCACGGCTTTGCTAACTGTGCCTCAGCAGAGACTCTCGCGGCTCCTCATGCTGCTGTACGTGTCACCTACAACGCGTTTCTCTCTTCATTTTACTGGGTTAACTGCTGCTCATCAAATAAACGGGTTGTAGAATAGCTGGAACAAGAGATCTATGAACAGGCAATTTTGGCTCCCGGTCAACTTAGCCTCTTTATGCCTGGATTTATTTATTAGCAGTGAAAGTAGACAGGGAAAGAAAGACCAATTTATAACCAGAGCACCTGCAGAAAAAACAGCTCCAGCCACTTTGTGGTACTTGCAGTGCAGAAGCGAGCCTGCTTTCTGGATGCTGACAAATAGCTATCAATAACTCAGCCTGCAAGGAAAATTCTTTTCGTACCCAGGGTAGAGCTGAGATTCCCAGACTGTTTCCAGACCCAAATTCAATGGGACTGAAATGTACAACTGGGGGGGAAATCCACAAATTTTAAAGAGGGTTGGTTCAGATTAACCAGACATTGCCACAATAATTTAAAGCACTTCTACTGCTGCTGCTTCTGGTTTGCCTCTTTCCCTTCCTATAATTCAGTCTTCCAAGGAATTACTCTCGCAACAAAAAATGAGTACATTTCATTTTGATAAATTCAAAATAAAGTGTTTTTCGAATTCAGTGTCCAAAGAGAGTGACCCCCTTTCCTACAAAACATAAAAGATGTTTAACACTCGCTTCCCCACCAAAAATTTCACTGAAAATTTTCATTCAGCTTTATCTGCAAAAATCAAGATACATGAACTGGTGTGATATTTGCCGTTCTTTAATTTGCAGTTTAATCAGATGTCTGCTAATTAATTATCTATGACTTAACAAGCAGCAGGACATACATTCATACACTAACATATGACCTAATTGTGAAGTGCTATAATTGATGTCGCGGTCCCCTGGTTTTTGTGTGCTGCTCTCTAACTGTAGGAAAAAACTCTTCCATACATTGTTAAATTTATTAACCGAGAGTCGTGGGTGGCCCTGGTATTTCTGCTCTGCTCTTGCAAGGGCACCCATGCCCAGCCAGCCATTCGACGGGGCACCCCTCAACCCGGGATCGCCGGGTCTTTCCTGGGAGAAAGGATTTAAAAAAACAGAAAAGAGACATTGTAGGAAGTTTATATTTCTGAGCTTCAGGAAGCGTTATGAACAGAGAAGATGAAAGAAACAAAATTGATTTTTAAGTAGTGTTTAAAGCAGCTGCTGTATATGCCGCTACAGCAGGTAATTTAGAAATGGCGATCCTGCCGTGCGGATGAGCAGAGGGGCTGGGAGCTCCCCGGTGCACCTCCTGTTGCACGCCCCGACGCGGCGCCTTCGGTGCCCTTTCCTGGTGCACAAAAAGCCACGTGCGAGACGGGACGTGGCAGCAAGCACCTGCGGTGCTCCCCGCGGGTACCGTCCCTTGTGGCGCTGTCCTGGTTTCGGCTGGGATAGGGTTAATTTTCTTCCTAGTAGCTGGTATAGTGCTGAGGTTTGGGTTTAGTATGAGAATAATGTGGTAACATGCTGATGTTTCAGTTGTTGCTGAGCAGTGCTTACACTGGTCAAGGACTTTTCAGCTCCCCATGCTCTGCTGGGTGCACAAGGAGCTGGGAGGGGGCACAGCCAAACTGGCCCAAGGGCTATTCCATACCATAGGGCGTCATGCTCAGTATAGAAACTGGGGGAGTTGGCCGGGGGCAGCGATCGCTGCTCGGGGACGGGCTGGGCATGGGTCAGCGGGTGGTGAGCGGTTGTATCACTTTTTTTTCCCCCTGGGTTTTGTTCCTCTCTCGCTCTCTCTTTTGTTGTTTTCCTTTTCATTACAATGTTTTTTTTTTCTTTTTCCCAATTATTAAACTATTCTTATCTCAGCCCATGAGTTTTCTTACTTTTGCTCTTCCGATTCTCTCCCCCATCCCACCGGGGGGAGGGCGAGCGAGCGGCTGGGGGGGGCTGAGTTGCCGACTGAAGCTAAACCACGACAAAAGCTGCAGGCATCCAGCTTTCACACGGCTGTGGTCAAAATTTCCTTTTCCTTGGAAGCTGCTCCTCGAGACCGGATTCCCATCCCAGTTTCTCTGCTTGACACCAGTCTGTCAGAGGCACAAGTGAAGGGAATTGCGTCGTCCCTCGGAGGCTTTGGCAAAGAGACTGTAAACTTTTTAATGGTGCCCTAAACAGGCACTCCTTCCCTGCTTATTTTTGCATCTTCTGGGCAAGTGGATGAGCAAGAGCCTTTGTCACCACTTTTCCCATCAAAACCCTAGCCAGATCCTTTTAAATGAAGTCTCCCAGTACAAATTCCAATACAGTCCCAGAATCATCTGTTTTCTCCTCCAGTCCCATGTTGTCTGGGACTCCAGAAATCATTTAACAGGCACAAACAGCTCGTCGTCATCGTTGCCAGCCATTAAGCACAGCTAGCTCTTGCATTATTTCTTTCTCATTATTCCCTTTCTGCATTATTTCTTTCTGCATTATTACTTTTCTCATCCGTAAACCCAAACCTGCACATTTGTTCCCCACCCCAGAGCTGTACTTGCTGGGCTGTGCGGCTCCTCCCGCAGTCATGGCACTCTGCAATACTCACTGCCAGCTGATGCTCTGCTTATAATTACTGAAGAAAAAAGAAAGAAAATAATGGTATTAATTAAAAATCTATTGGAAGCGTAAATCAGTGGAAGTTCAGTGTGGCAGATGGTCACCGAGGTCGTGCCCAAGTTTTCTTGTTTGTTAAATAATTTCACCATAAATTTGCACCTGCTAAACTGTGTTTCCTTCTCTGCACAAATATGGGGTAAGAAAATTTGCATGTTTTACTTAAACTATTTTCCTCCATATCGCTCAGAGCTTCTCACTAAAAGGAAAAGCTATTCCTGTGGTTGCTCCACGACAGACAACTGCGCCAGCCTCCAAGAAACCCTTCAGCTCCTTCCTGTAGAGCAGATCCGACGGCACGGAACTCCTGCGTTACCACTGGATAGCATTTACATTTATAGAGAGGCTTCCTTGCTGAATTTAACTGCATATGAAAACTTCATACAGGAGTCATCCTCCTCCCAGCTCCGAAATTCAGCTGATTCTGGGGAGAAATAGAGTGACGGCTTAAAAGTGGTGTACAAGCATTTAATAGCTTGGGATGAATGGGAAGAGTGGCGACGACTGGGACCTGCACAGCTCTTCTCTGGTCAACTGCCAGACAACCACACGCACAAAAAGGAGCGAGAGGCACAAATCTGTCTTAAAGCAGGAGGAGAAAAAGGTTTGGGGAGGGTTGCTTTGCTGTGGACAAACCCACCGGGCACGTGCTGGCTGGGTGAAGGCTCTGCTGCCCGAGAAGCGCCTTGGAGCAGTGGGTGCCCCGAGACACCGCACGGGGAAGGGAAGGAGGAGGAAGAAGAGGAGGAGGAGGAGGAGGGGGAGGAGGACCTGGGAGCCCCAGGGCAGGGCAGGGAGCCGAGCACCCCCTGCGAAGCCTCAAATGCTGCATCAGCTGAGATCATCCCCACAGACCATTTCATAATTTTTTTCCCAACCAATGCCGTCTGGGTCATTTGAAATTAATTCACAACAAATTTGGGGCTGATAAAAACTGTTTCTGTGTGAAGTTCTTATTTGCTAAAAAGACCCACGCCCAGAAAACCCACATGTGTTTTTTTTTCTAACATTTCTTCAGTAAGTACTTGAAACTGGTTCTAAATACACCAGGGTCACTGCAGATGCCAGAGTCCACAGAAATGAGGACAAAACAGGTGGGTTCCCCCAGTCCGTTAGCCCCAGCATCAGAGGAGAGGAATTACCATCACAGTATGGAACATTTCTGCATCATCTTTTGCAGCAAAACCGTTTGTGTTGCTGTTGGCCCCCGTGGCTCCCCCCAGCCCGGCTCTGCAGAGGGCTGGCTGCGCTCGGCGGGGTTCAGACCCAAGCCCCGCACTCTCGGATGTCACAGACACAAGCCTGAGTTTCCCATTGGGAAAGCAAGACCGTCTTCCAGTAGAAATCCCTGGCATGTGACACCTTTTACGATGAAATGGGCTCTACTTTCACATTTGCAATGACACGTAAACAGCTCGTGTTTCTGACAGCTTGGCCTTTCATCGTGGCTAATCTGCACATTTGTATTTTGAATAAAACGGCACCTGGCTGCTCTCCCCGGCTCAGTAATGAGATTTTCCGCGCGTCAGACATCCCGCACGCTCAGTGGCTGACACGTTTTCTAGATTGCATAATTTATTGTCGCTAATCAGCCTCACTACTGGCACTTCTTTTTCCATACATCAGCTCACTGGTAGTAGTCAGAAAATGTTCTTTGCTATAAAACACTTTGTTATCGTACTGAAAATCTCTTCTGGAGAAGCGAGCTACTAAGACAAAAAAAAAAAGGGAAATCAGGTTCCTCCTCCTTAGCACTGCTTACTGATGTTTTCTTTTTCCATATAACTTCGAGGAAGAAATGGTGGATTTGACCGATTTTGTGGAAACCTCATCTCTTTAAGCTGTTCCAGAAAATGCTGAAAGTCTCTTTCCCGTCCCCGCTCCCGACAGGAGGGTTTTCAGCCCAGGCTACACTACTGTGATTTAAGCCCCCCTGCTCAGCAACAGCACTCACACAAAGACCGGCGCGTGCTGAGGGTGCACGGAAGCGGCGCGGTGGGGGACCCGGTGTGCGGGGGGTTGTGTCGAGTCAGGGAACGCTTCAGATCGTCCCGGCCAACGCCGCCGGTTCACAGGGTTTTCCTTAGCTTAATAGTATGCAGCAAGACTTATGACTTCTTCCACTATCCATACCTGCTGTTAACAACGTAGTTAAGAAATGCAGGTGAATAAATGCAAAACGGGCTAAAAGCCAACTTAACTGGAGCCTGGTAAACAACATTGCTCACTGTCCCGCTTTCAAAGGAAAAAGCAATTAGAGTGACTCTATTCTTTTTACTACTAAAATTTCATTTGGAGTAAATCACAGTTCTCTGGCAAACGTCTAATGGGATAAAGGCAGAGGGATGGCAGGCAGCAGCCGCTGAAGAAAAATGAAAGAGACTAGCTGAAGTTGGCATTGAGGAGGTGGGGGAAGATGGAGGCCCTTCCATACAGTCGGATTTACGCTGCTGGATGGTGGGATACATCCCGTGGCCCCTTATCTGACACGGGAAGGCTCTGAGAATTGCATTGCCTGTGTATAGGCTGATCATTTCTGCTCTGCTGCCCGCAAGCCATTTGTTTGCCTTCTGGTTTTCATAGGCATGGAAGTCAAGAGGAGATGTTTTAATAAGTTCCAGCATGAGTCAGCTTGCAGAGATGCATCTCAAGAGCCCATTCTGATAAGAAATACAGAAAACAGGAGCAGGACAGTATGACATTTATTCATTTACAATACATGTGACTAAGCAGAAAGGACTCATTTCTCCAGGGTCCCATCTTGCAGCCGTGCAAACCGAACGCAGCATGCTTTTCCCACAGCCCCAGCACAGAAGCCATTGCCCTCCCTGAAATAGCTTCTGGTTCCCCAGCGCGGGCACCGGCGAAGCCATGGGCGCAGATCCTGGCTGGAGAGGCTCAGCAGCTGTGGCCAGCTGCCCCCAGCCCCGGCACCCGCACTGCGGACAGGCACCGGCAGCAACCGGGAGCTGGCTGCTCCCCTGCTCAGAGCTGCTGCCCTTCCCCTCCGCCACTGCCCGCCGCTCACTAACGGCTGCAGAGCCTTCGCTTTCTCTTTTTTTTGGAAGAAAAATGTTATTGAAGGTAATCGAAGCTGTATGAACTAACTCTGAATTCGATAGTGCTTTGTGCAGAGACTGTTATGTTGTAATTTGAAAACATTTTCTCAATTGTCTTCAATCTGCTAATCCCCCTTTAAATGTTGTTATTCCCATAAAATAACATTTATTTCATTCTTCAGACAATTTGGAGATTAATCTATAGCTTTCACTAAACAATTATAAAAACTAAAACTCTAAAAAAACTCAAACCTTCATGCTTGTCTGTATTTGTCAGCTAATATAATAAAAACAATTTAAAAATCTGATTAGACAGCAACTTGGAAATAATCCCAGAACATAAAGGAGACTTAAAAAAAAGATCAAAACATCATATTCGCAGAAAGATGTAGAGCAGAAATAAACTATAAAGAGAAGCTGATGGATGAATGTGAGCTTTAAGCATCTACTTCCAAAGGAGAAAAGCTTTCTCGGGCACTCACCTGGGATCTGCAAGAGAATACTTTCTGTCCTCAGCTCTGCCACATCTTCTGTAACTGTTCGAAGGACGTCATCTCGCCGAGATGCCAACCTCTGTCTGTAAGGAGGATGACAATACTTGACTGCACCACAGGGATGCTGTAAAGGTAAAACTAATCAGACCTATCTTAATTTAACAGAGCAGTATTAGTTCTCAGTCCTCCACGGTCCAAACTTTTTCCTATGAAGTTGCTTTGCAAAAGAGAAGCTTTACGTTAAACCACAGAAATACTGTCGTGTTCTGATGATCAGTATCCCCAAAGATCAATGTTCAAGGACACGGAACAGACAGCTGGAAACAGACAATGGAAAATAATATTTGGACCAAATTGTCAAAAAAAAAAAAAAAGGCAGGTGTCATTCCTCACTGAAAAAAAATGAGTGTGACAAATTTTCAATACAAACACTCTGGTTGAAATCAGGGGAATTCATACAAAGCCCTAAGAAAACATGACATGAAAAAGTTTGAAGACTAATGAGATCTAAGTGTTTCCAAAAAACCAAATTTCAAGATTCAAGAGTTGTGGTTTTCCTTTTATCATTAATTTCACTAAATAGATTTAACGCAGACAAGTTTAAAGGAATACGTGCAAGAGAAATTCTTTTTATTTTATCACAATAATTAACTGAAGCGGCACAACAATTTGGTGGCCCCGAATGATGTGATCCTTCTGCAAGCTCACAAAAGAGAGAGAAACCCCCGGCGGTTCCCCGGGCAGGGCTGCAGCCCCTGCCCCCTTCGCCGGCAGAGCCCCCCGCCCACGCCCCACCGCCTCCGCCCTCCGACAGCCCGGCGCACGCCGGGGCTGGCAAGTGCCGCCCGGCTGCTGGAGGCCATCGCAGCAGCGGAATGGAAACGTGGCGAGCCTGCAGCGCTCCAGATACCCGAGCTTTGATTTGTTCCCCGTGCGGCTACTGACGCCGCAGTGTAATGCACTACAGTTGACTAAAGCTACCAGAGGACGGTTTTGCACCGTCAGTTACCAGAGTACATCCAGCAGCCACGGGTGGGCTCACACCGCGCCCCTGGGCAGGGTCCAGGACGGGTGAGTGATGTTTGCTTCCCAAAATGTAGAGGTGTACCCAGGGTCGTAATTAACCCCCCCCAGCTCCACCGAGCCTTCACAAAGTCGTGTCTCACGTTCAACGACTCCGGCGTGTGGAGCAGGCAGCGTTCACCGGCTGCTCCTCTCCTAGGAAATACAAACCAACCTCGTGATACTGGTTTTATAACGCTGGCAGGCAGAGGGAACCGCTTCCCTGCAGGGAGCCAGCACCAGCTGCAGCCAAAGGAGGCAGCTAGGTGTTCTGTGGATAATTTTTCTCTTCAGCAAGATGAAAAAAAGTAAAGAATATTGCAATAAATAGCCCCTACACTTCAACTACAGTCAGTCACTGACATAAAACCCAGTTATCGGCAAGAGCCAGCTTACCCCCCGCTTCGCTGAGCAGCTCTCCGTTCGGTTCAGCACGCCTGAGAGGAAGGTCGGGCCGTGGGGAAGGTAAAATGCTCCACGGCAGGACTCGGACTCCACTGATTTCCCATGAATCAGATCAAACACGGGCACGTTTGGGGACGAGCCCATTGTCACCGAGTGCGATGCTGTCCCGCGCTTGGCTGAGCACCCCATGGGGTGTGGGGGAAAGCCCACCTGGGGAAATGCCCAGGCTGCTGAAGGCATTTCGTTATTTCTACAGAATGAGCTTTTACGTGCGGAATAAGTCATTCCTCAGCTGAGGAACCCCCACCGGCCCTTGCCGTACGGTAAGTTACAACAGGCTCCATGGTTTTGCAGCGCTGATCGCCCCGTTCCCGGGGGGGCCGGTCTCAGCTGCAGGGGTTCGCTGCGGAGGGAGCTGCAGAGCAAAGTCGGCTGCTGCGGGGCTGCCGGAGCCACCCCAGCCCAGGGCCCAACGCTGCCCGGGGACGCACGCTGCCGGGACCGGCTCAGTGCCGTGAAGAGCGAGCACCACCAACAGCAGAAACCGGCCATTTGTCACAGACAGATCCGGGACTTTAAAAGCAGTCAGTAAATATTTCACTAAATGATTTAACCGAGCTGAAGACTGGACCTTCCTGGCAGACAGACGTTCATCCCACTTTTTCCTGAATAAACCCGGGAGCGTGGTCTCTGGCACAAGACAGACCCTGCTCGTTTGCTGCGGGTGATCAGTGGAACAGCCGTGTGTGTGCGCGCGTGTGCGCGCGTGTATAAAATTACTGAAAGAAGCTTTTGATCTGTGAAGTATTTTTGTTATCATCCTTTTTCTTTTTTTTCCTTTTTTTTTTTTTCCAAAATAAATAACTTTCTTCAATGTTCTCCGTTGGTTTGGAGCCGCTCCCCAGCATTTTCCATGCTCACAATTAATCTTCCTACTTTAGCACCAGTCTGCAAACAGCAGCGAGTGCCCCCTGTTTCTGTAGGAAGCCACGGCTACCGCTTCACCCTGCATCACCTGCTGCGGAGAGGTTCAGTGGAAACCTCCCCAGAAGAGCTGCGACCGCTCACCTGCCGGCTCTGTTCATCAGGAGGTCAGGCTGTTTGTGGACGAGTCAAGGAGGAACCGGGAGGCTTGGACAGAAACCATCCCAAAAACTGTCTGCTGGGGGTGGGGGGTGGTCCTGGCACGCTGGTGGATGGAGCCTCCTCAGCAGGACCGGGTCGGTTCCTTAGCCGGGATCAAGTCAACAAGCCAGCACATCGGCTGGGTATCGAGATGACAGCTTCTGCCAACCCTGGGGAGACTTGGGAGATTGACTTTTTTCTATGGAGAAAAAACAAAACCGTTAAAACATTTTTGTTCCTACAGCAGGGAGACGCTTCCCTTTGGAGAACCTTAAATACATCACAATGTTTTGAAAGTAAAAGCTGCAGCAAAGCGAGTTGGATCCCTGCAGGGTTTGTGCTCAGGACTCTGCGATGCCGGCTGGGATGCGGATGCTCCGGCAGCGGAGAGGCAGGTCCTGTGCACAGTGAAACGCCACAGGGCTTTCAGCTAGAGATACAAACTACTTCATAGCTTGTTAGAAGATGTACTCTGATTAATGCTTCCAAAGCATAATCTACCACCTGGATTTCTGAAGCTTTCCCACAAATTCCTGCCCTGTGCAGACAATGCTTTGCGTTGCCTTTCCAGGGCACCGTGAATCCGCCTGTGCTACTCTGCATGGCAGAGACGGCAAACGCAGCGATAGACAGCCAGAATCCGCTGTGACATCTGCTTCTGGTCTTCTCCCTCCTCCTGGCCAACACAGCATGAAGATGCCCACGGCTCGGCTCCGCAGTGAGGTATTTGTCCTGTCGGGAACGTGCCAAAGCATCGGCAGCCTCGGGACTCGCACCTCACGTTCACGCGAGCAGTGCTGGGGGACTCCATCAGAGCTGCGCCGTGATGAGCTGCGGCCCGTTACGGTGATGAAATGCTCAGGATTTAAAGCCCATTCTTCTGAAGAGTCCAGAAGTTGACTGAAATATTAAATTCTCCCAGCCATCACAACCACACAGCTCTGCTGTCCGAGAGATCACGCTCCACACCAGCAGCGAGCACGGCCCCGGCTGCGCCGGGTCTCGCTGGGCACCGGTCAGAAAGCGCCAGGGCAGGGGCCGGCCGGGTGCCATCAGCCGGCAGTGGCCGGCGTGCTGCCCCATGCCACCTCTCGAGCCCAGCTACAGGGGAGGGCGAGCTCCGAAGGGCGGGAGGGTGCCCCGGCTCCCTCGCATCGCCTCTCGCATCCACCCCGAACCCGCGGGGCACAGCGGTTTGGACAAATTATCACTGATGAGTCTGGGGTAAGACGCATGTAGGGTTTGACGCCAGTGGTAAAAATCAAAAAGCCTCATATGTTGACAACTGAAACACCAGGTAATTACTTAATTGACTCCACGATTCCTACCTTGGTACAGAAGCCTGCAGCACTCAGGCTAAAAGTAGAAGTCCATTAGTAATGCTAGCAGCAGTTTACCTCCCAGATCACAGAAAAGCAGAAACCGGGAGCACGTCCTGTGGCAGTGCAATATTTGGAAATCAGAGAGACACGGTGCATCCGTTCAGCTGCTTCAGCCACGGCCGAGGGAAGAGAAGTGCTCAGGGGAAAGGCTTCGGCTGCAAGAAACAAACCAACCCCATTTCCCCAGCCCTGCCGGTGCCCGGCCGCAGAGGCAGCCCCAGCCCCCCCAGAACAGCCGGAGCTCCGGGCATGCAGGCACCGGCTCCTTCTGCCAGGAGCGCTCGTCTGCGCCGGACCCGGCAGCGCTGCTCCTCCCGGCTGGCACCGTGGCCGGCAGCACGGGGAGCAGCCGTGCTGGTGTGCCTCGTGCTGGGGCCAGACAGAAAGGTCTGGCCTGAATGTACTGTCAGATCCCTCGCTCAGCTGAAGGCAGATTGTGGAGTCGCTGTCTCTGAAAGAAGCTCAGTGGTCAGTTCATACACACTCCTATTGCTTCAGCTTTTTGTGCCAAGAAGCTCGTTTTCAGAAAAGACCCTGAAACGTCAGGCAGAGGAATCCCTGCTGGCACCCCGAGCCTTTCTGCCGCGGACACGTGAACTCACACGAGCCTAAAGAAAGACACAGACCCAAAATGTCCAGAATTGAGAGATCCATGCAGGAAAATGAGAACAAAACTCAAGGAAGACATATCATTAAAAATTCAGCACAAAAGCGATTTAGCCCAGTTCCCCACTGGGTGGTACTGGGGACACCAGCAGCAAAAGACGGGCAGGGAGCCCCTCATCCCCTCCCGGCTGCTGCCCTGCCGGTGCGCAGGCCAGCCAGACCCATCAAAGGTTTAAACCAGCAAGAGGCAAACAAGTGAGCAAAGAAGTTAGAACAATATTGCAGAGAGGCACTGCCAGAATGGGAGAGTACAGCTTGAATGAAATAATGTCTCGCGGCCGGTTTAGCTGTCAGCTCTTTAAAACATTTCCTTGCACTTTTCATAAGACAAACCAACCATAACATCATTTTCCAGGAGCTCGCCAATGCACAGCCTTGAACCAAGAAGGTGCAAATCCTCGGTTCTGTCACTGCACTTGCTGCCAGCCAGCACTTCCCTGGGGAAGGCTCCGGCACCTCCGCCGTCAGGCAGGGTGGCCTGGGAGGCCACGGCCAGCGCCGCCGGAGGCTGCCGCACCAGGCACGCCGACGGGCACGGCGCCGCGCACGCCCCGGCACCCTTACTCGCTGGCGGAGTCCAGCTAATTCAGCTGTCAACGCTACACATCAATAACCTCGGCTTTAAAACATAGCCAATTGTCCCAGTTAAGTTGAGTTTGGCAGGAATAAAGCCACCCTCGCGCCAGCCGGGCCGGGAACAATAGGTTTGGACTTTTGTTGTTATCGGCTCATTTCAGAAATGCAGCGGGGCAGCAGAGCGCGTTCCTCAGCTGGATCCAAAGTATTAGTAAACACCGCAAGGTAATGGACTGCTGAATGCGAGGTTTGTCCCAAAAGACCTACAAACAATGTATAACTTTTTACAGGAAACAATCATTTATATAATTCCCTTGAACTTCTGTTACCACACCAGGGGAGGAGGGAGAAGGGAAGGCATTAGTCATGCACTAGCAGATGTTTTGACTTATGTAAGACTTCTTTTTTTCTTTCTTTTTAAAAAAAGGCTGCATCTCACTCTGGAGGCTTCTTGAGAGCCCCCTCATCCTCGGTCCTTTCAGTGGTGGGGCAGTTAGGAGGTCTCCAGCTTAGAGGAAGCTGCTAAGCTGGAGCTCTGCTCCTGCAGGGAATAGTTCAATTTCTTTTGCTGACTAGCACAGCGAGCTGCTATAGAGGGAAGGCGCAGAGCTTTCTAAACCACAGCCAAGGAACACAAGCCCGTGTTTCAGTGACTGAGCACACTTGGCTCCAGGGACCAGAGGCTCCAGCTCTCCCCGACGGAGCACGCTTTGCAGACGAGCCGATGCCTGCCCTGGTTCGGGCTCAGGAGGTGAGGGACACATTCAGAGGTACACGGCACCCCGCCGGGGCTCCCCGCAACTGTGCACCAGCTACATGGCACAAAACACATTCACATTTCAAAGTGGTGAGGAGAGCAAAAAGGAGGCAACTTCCACCTCGGCACACATCGACGCCTCTCTCCTGACCGCGCAGGACCACCCCAGCACAGCCCAGCCGAGGCTGGGGCTCCGTGCCCCAGCGGCCGCTGCCAGCTGGGCTTGTGCTCACGCCCCAGCAGACGCAAACACATCCTTGTGTGCCTTTCCATTCTGTCACTCCAGCGTGACACAGCCCTCCCGGCTTCTGCGTCCCTGCCGCTACTTCTCTCTTGCAGCACAGTCCCTGGCTTTTAACACTGCATCCCGACCCCACTCACTGTTCCTCGGTCCCAATGCAGCGTGTGCCGAAACACGCCCACTGACCAACAGCCCACAACCCCTTTCCTTCTCCTTCCTTTGGCTCCTCCAGCGTCAGGGAGCCTCCAGAAAGTCCATGCCCATCACCCACTGTCACCTCTCTGTGAGGCACAGGCTGGAGGGCTTTGCCCGCGGTTCCCGTAGCAGCCCCGGCACTGCCGGCAAGCACGCCTCCTTAGCTCACAGCCCAAAGCCAGCTCACACCTCCCGTGCAAAAACACTTTGGAGAAACGTTGAGACACAAAGTCTCCCGCTGGGACAGGCTGCTGCTGTCCCAAGAGCTCAATGCACTCTTCTTTGCAAGCCCCATGGAGCACCCGAAAGCCAAGTAATGAACCAGAGGATGTTAATAATCCCATTAGCAGTGGCTCTGCAGCCGTTTTCTTTTATTGGCGTTTCCCTGCCGCCCTGCAGCGGTGCGGCTCTCCCGGGCCGGGCTCTGCGCGGGCTCAGCCGCCGGCCCACCCCGGAGGTGCTCTCGGTCTCCGGTGTTTGGTTCCTGCCTTTGAGCTGCTCAGCAGCAGCGATGCCGCTGCCACGGCCCCTCACGAGGCCAGCGCTTCCCCAGCTCCATGCCAGGGCTCCAGCAGGCTTCAGCACTTGCCTAGTCATTATTAAAAATACAATTTTTAAAAAGGCTTTTATGAAGGGGATGAAAAAATGGATGCGACGACAGTTTGAAGACAGAAATTCATCACGAGTTTCGTCAGTCTTCACCGGCAGCACGTAAGAGGATGTTTAAAGCTGCTCTGCCGAGAACATTTATTGCTTGCTGGCTGAGACAGATCAGGGTGGGAAATGAGCACGTTTGCTTTGAGCCAGTCTATGAAGGCTTGGGCTGGTGGCCAGCACCAGCCGTACCCCTTCACCGCGGGGAGCACCTCCGGTAGCACGAGGGCCTTGCAAGAGCTGCCGAACTGCATCCCGCCCCGGCCGTCAGAGTCTGCTCAAGCTTTCTGGCAGAGCAGCCAAAGCATCTGCGCCAAGCTCTCGCTGTGGAGCTCATGCTCATCTAATTTTCAAAATCCCCAAGGCAGTTGGTTATCTTAATTAAGATATTTATCTTTGTTAAATAGGACCAAACACATTTGCATGTCCACAGAGACGTGTCTTATTCATACTGATGGCCACTCGGGGTGGAATTAGGAGCTGTCAAGAGGGTGTCTGGCCTTTGGATGCTGACAACGGGCGTGATTAGATTTAAAGGGCTGGATAAGTTTTGCTCCAGTGCTAGAGCTTCATTTGTGAGACACAAACCTCCATTGATTTTATAGCATCAAGTACTCCAGGTGTAAATCTCTTAAAGATTACTGGGGAGGGATGAAGTGTCTCTGTGGTATAGAGCAATACTGGTTTACCTGCAACACTTACTCTGATCTCGATGCGCGAGATGTATTTAAAATTCAGTAAATTCCATTTCCTGCACTTTGCTCTCATGAAACACTTAAACCAAAGCACTTCAACAGCTGTTGCCTTCCGCCCGGCTGACAAGCGAAGTGATCCTGAAGCGCACCAGGAACGCAGCACTGTTTTTCAGTGGAGCTGCAATCATAAAAAGGTTTCCAACTCCACACAGCTCCGCAGTATTTACAGAAGATAGATAATGCTGCAATCCCTAAAGCCTGCTAAAATCTAGTTTCCAATGTTTCCATAGAGAGTGAGCCTGTAGGTGTATATTAAGGGGGGGGGGGGGGGAAGTTAACAAAAGTTGGGGAAAAACTCTTATTTTTCCCTCTGCTACAGCAGCCAGCTTAGGCACAGGATACAATACAACTTCCCCACTGGAGCAGGCAAGCTCAGACCTGGCTGCAAGGGCTCCAGCAGATGCACTCCAGCTTTGAAACCGGTCCGGTAGGTGTCCTGGGCACATGGACACTGCGCTGGGGGCTGGCTCTGCAAAACCCCCTGCCTTGCAGACATCCCTAGAGAGGAGGATTTTGTGGCTGCAGAGACCTCCCGCTGCACTGGCTGCACTGCTCCAGCCGGGAGGAAGGACGGCGAACCCACCCGAGCAGGCACCGCAGAGCTGGCCCAGCACGCTGCCGCATCCTGCTGGAGCCCAGCCGGTGGGCAGGGAGGGTGGAGGCAGCCGGGGTCTCCGCCGGCGGCACAGGCAGCACCAGCGTGCAGACGGGCTCCCCAGCGCGCCCGCAAGACGCGGCCACCGCACATCAGCACTGGAGAGCCAAGGGAAGGGCTGCGGCTCCAGGGAGATGGGGGATATTGTTCTGGTTACGCGCTGGAGCGGGAAGGGAGCCATTCAAAGAAAAATATTAAAATTAAAACTAAAACCAGAATGCACTGAAACCCGGCACATACCGCAGTGGCACTAACTGGTGCCAATTTCCCCCACGTTGACTAGCTATTGCCAGGTAGACCCAGGGGAATTTACTTTTTAAAAAATGCTTTGCCAGTTTCAAGAGTCAATCTCATCTGGCAAATCCTTTCCTCTCTCCACAGGAAATTAAACATATGCTTGCAGGCAACGTCTCCAAAACACGTGCGCATCCACTCAGGAAAATCACTGTGTGACTCAGGCTGTGTTTGCTCCCGCTGCTCTGCCCGGCAGCAGCAAGTCCCTCGGAGGCCGTGGCTGTTGGGCAGCTCTGGACACTGAGTGGGCCACGGACAGAGGGCACTAAACGTCCCAAGGTGGATGTGGTCCAACCAGAAATGCTGAGAGTGCAATTAACACGTACCCTTATCAACAAAGCCAACGCAACAGAGCAGCTGCCAACTAACGCAAGACAGGGCAGCGGCAGGCAGGTCGGAGCAGAGACCGGCAGCTCACCGCTGCCCGAAGGGACCCACCGTCACAGCCGTGCCTGAGGCGAAGGCAGCAGCAGGGTCTCCAAAATCCCTGCAAACTGGGATGCCCGGGGTGAGCCCCCCCCCCCCCGCCACGTGGCCCCAGACCACCCCACGGGGCCCTGGGTCTCACTGGGAGAGGATGCTCCTCTCCCCAAGGGTCGGACAACCGCCCCAGTTCGATACTGGCTCCGCAGCCATCTGTCACGGCGTGACCCGTGGCTGCGTGCAGATGACCGCTGCCGCCAGCAGCACCGACAGAGCCACATTCAGGGCAGTCAGACGCACGGGGGCTACAGGAGAGGCTGCGGGGTGGGGGGATGGCCACGCGCAGCCCGACGCCATGAGCTGGCTGCAGGCTTTGGGCATGCCACGGCACAGTGCTCCATTTTTGTTCTGAACACGGATGGAAAATCTTTACCTCATTTGCTAAAAGCACTTTAATGTCTTCACACGGGGAAAAAAAATTAAAATGTATTACTAATTTGAATTATTTAATTCAGTCAGCAAGACTGAAAGCAGTTGCTGCACTTCAAGTCCAGGTTCAAAGCATCAATCACTCTAAGCTCTTCCACCACTTCCTTTACATTTCATTTCTATGTCATTTATTCATTCATTAACTATGAGCATGACAAGTGACAGAATGCCCTTAGGTGCATCTTTAAAGCATGTACAGTGAATGGTTGTTGGATCCACCTAAGTATTGAATTATTGGATCCACCTAAATAAAGACGAATTACCCTCTGAGCATTTCTTGATAATTAATTATCCCAAAGATGATTGGAGGAGGCCAAGGTTTCATTTCAGCACTTCGGAGCGGTCTCGTGTTAAACTATCAGGTCCTCGGTGAGGCTGAGACACGAAGTCGGGGCACTGCCACGCTCTCAGCACCAGCAGAATCTTTCCAGAAGCATTTGCAAAGTTAAAAATAAGCGCTGCGTTATTTCTCTTCACCACTGAGGAACAGGGCCAGTTAGTTCAGCGTTTTCTGCCCAGCCCTCTCCTTGTCTTCTTTTGGGTTTGCACGTAAACAATTTTCCATTAGAAGAAAATACCTGCCCTCAGCCCATTA
Source organism: Mycteria americana (assembly GCF_035582795.1). Taxonomy (NCBI): domain Eukaryota; kingdom Metazoa; phylum Chordata; class Aves; order Ciconiiformes; family Ciconiidae; genus Mycteria; species Mycteria americana. The sequence continues at coordinate 10,396,925 of NC_134375.1, read as the reverse complement.
AAACGTGGGACTGGGGAACGAAGGAGCCCGTTCGCCCTGCAGCCCGAGATGCGGCTGCGATGCCGCCAGGGTCTCTGCCTCGTGCATCGCACCAGCATCGCCCGCGGTGCCGGGCCCTGCCGAGGCGCGTCGCTCGGCGACAGCCAAGCCCGGCTCCCGCACGGCCCTGGCAGCGTTCCGGCGGGGTTCAGAGGTACGAGCCGTGGAAATCGACCCACCCTCCAGCCTGGCCTCAAACAGCGGGACAAGGCACAGGCACGAACAACAGGTGAATTGTCAGCAGCAGGAGAAGACGCTGCTGAAGGCGGGTTGTGAGGCACAGCTGCGCTGCGCCGGTGCCGACAGCCAGCCGCGCTGGTCGGGGTGTCGCAGGGGGCAGGGGAGGGCAGCGGGTGCCCTGGGCCGCACCGAGCGGCCACAACCACGGCAGCTGCGGCTCCCCACCGCCCAGCCTGGCCGGGTGCCCTCCGGCACCTCCGCCGGGCTGCTGCAGCTCCCTGCCCAGCAGAGAAACACCCGGTATTGTCCCGGGATGCTGGGGGGAGTGCTGGACCACGGCGGGTCTGAACAGCACCTGAACCAGCACAAGAAAAGCCAAAGAGACAGGGTCGGGGCACAGGGAGAGGAAGGAGCGGGAAGTGGGTTTGGACACTGAACAAGGGGTCAAGCCCAAAGCGGTTCCAGAAGGTGAAAAAGAGATTTTTATCTTGGTTTTCCAGAGAAAAGATCGGCTCAGAAATAATGGCAGAAAGAAGCCCCAGGGGGTTACCACAGACCTGAGGGGCAGAGGGAATTCACAGCCCACCCCAGCCAAAGACTTCAAATGGCAGCGAGAACACCAGGTTTTGGCGTTTGAGGGGCACGGAAGGCAGCTGCGGATGCTGCGAGCTCCTGCCCTGCTGTAGACACGAGTGCTTCATAGGCACAACATTAACCACATCCCCTCGCAAATTACTCTCACTCTATTATTGTACATGTGCTGTTAATTCAGTGTGATAAGAACTATTCTCCCCCCCAAGTGTTTGGTAATAATCTAGGCTAAAACACGCTGTGTTGGAGCGTGCTAGGGGCTGTGCCGGGTGCGTCTCAGCAGTGGCCGATGCTGGCAGGTCCCACCGGAGCCTGGGGAGAGGCCAGGCACCCCCTCCCAACACCAGCCCCGACCCTCCCTGCAAAAAGGGCCTGGGAGTCGCAGCTGAAAGCAAATCACTGCCTCGCGAGGTAGGGCTCCTCCGGGTGCTGGGGAGCAGCTTCCCTGCCTGCGTATGAGGAGGTGTGATTTTGATGATGGGGGACAAATGCCAGAAGCAAAAGCAAGGCAACAGCATCAATGCAAGAACGACTGGAAGAAGGCAGAAAGAGAGACGCTCCTGGGCACAAATTCTTCTGCATTTATTCTAGTGTGCAACTGAAATCTCCTGCTCCTTTCATCATACCTATAAACAACTTTGTTGTTTACTGTGGATGATCCTATCATAAAAGGGAAGCACGTAGCAATGGGGCAGGCATAAAAGAAACTAAAATAGCAGAAGAACAAAACCAAACACAAGATAGCCCGGCTGGCCCTGCCTCTCCTGCTGCCCAGCAGACTTTGGAGCCATCCCGTTCTTCCAGCGTCCCTGCAAGAACATGCGTCTTAAAACCAGTAACGATGCACACAGGTTCATCGCATTTAAATGCAATTAAGACCTTATTCCTTGACGCTCTTGTACTGAAAGCAAGTTCAGCGCACGCCTGTTCCCAGGAACGCTTCCCCGGAGCGCGTGGCTCCGCTCCGGCCGGGCGCTGGGTGCTTTGCTGCAGCCCCTGCTGGGTCGGAGGCTCTGGACAGTCCGGGGTCCCCGTTCCCCTGCGGCAGGGGTGCGGCAGGCTTTAAGGGTAGTGCTACCAGCAAGCAGTGAATTAATCTCTCGGTTTCCCCAACCAGCTGTTCACCTAATCACACATCCAACAGCTTGTTTGTGTGTCAGTTGGTCTGACAGAAGATACGTGTCTTCCGACACCCTGGGGTGTGCTCCTGTCCCGAGAGCCTTCCCGGCATCACCCCAGTCAGGCAGCTGCTCTGCAGTCCTGGCTTTGTAATGATAAAAACTGCACAGAAGTGTTACGTGATCACCGATACCTCTAACACCCTGCAGTTCTTCAATTTCTGCATGCCTCTTGAAATGCCCCTCGGCACCCGCACAGGAGGTGCTGCTGCTGCGCTCTGGGACTGGGGGGACAGGGAGCCCCGGGCAGCCCGCGGGCCCCGCAGGACAGAGGAACTCGGGGGCAGCACGTGGGGTGACAATGCCGGACCCTCGGCTGGCCCCTGGCCCGGCGGAGCAGGCACTATGTCCGTGTGCCACTTCATTAGCTGCAGATAGAAACACCTTAATTCATCCTGCCATTTGCAACCTCAGGCAGGTCTATTTTATCTCAGGAAAAGCCAGTGCTTTACCAGGAAACACCATTTATTGAAAAGAGGAAAACAAAAGAGTCCTCAAGGAGGAATCGATGGGAGCTGCTTTCCTAGTCAATATTGTGTAAAAAACAAATGGGTCCCGCTGCAAATCAAAGGCACTGCCACATGTGCTCCGTGAAATACTGCATTTGTCCCTGCTCAGCCAAGCAACAATCCCTGGCCCCTCTTCACATTATCGCTCAAGAGTAATGTTGTCATCAAATTTTCTACGAAAAAAATATTGCAGCAGAGATGATATGCTATGATGCACATATTTCACAAAAGACAGGCTGCTCCAGTTAGAGCAACCCATTTAAAAAAGAAGAAATGTATTAAGATCCCCTCCCAGATTACAGATCAGCTTAATTCCTCCCATTGACACCATTGTTTGAGTTAGTTCCACTGAAAATGCATCAAATTTCCAGTCTTGGCGACAAGGACAGCGAGTTTCAGCTGTAATAACTGTCTTGGATAAGATTTAGAGTCAAGCTTGAGGAAAAATTATTTAGAAATCATTTGTTCGCTATCATGCTCTTCGTATCTTCTTTGCCGATTTTCCCTTCTAATAAAATACCCAAATCTCAGTATTAAGAAATGCTGAGAAAAAAGTTCTGGAGCAATTTTAGTTCTTGTGCAATGCAATAACTGTCCCTGGCATCAGGACAAAAACACACTGCAAAATACTCGGAAATAGCCAAATAGGTATTTTTTTAAAACGCACTTATTTTGTATGTAACATCTCAGGCAGGTGCAGCAACAAGGCATCGCCCTGCTCCAGGGGCACGGCGACGGAGCCCCTCCAGCACGCCCCGCAGCAGCCAGGCCCCCGCACACACCCCTGACCCGGGACCAAACGCTGGCTGGCTGCTCGCGAAGCTCACCAGCGACGCGGGGAGCGCTGGATCGGCACGGTGGTCTCCGAGGAGCTACTCGTCCCCGTGTGTTCCCTGCCCCGGGGTGGTCGCAGCCGAGCCCCCCCCGCCTCTGCCCCCGCCGCCCCGAGGGGCTCCGGGGCAGCGCAGCAAATGGCCACGTCTGCTCCCTTTACCCCCGGCAGCCAGGGCACTCTTCGGGCTACGTGGATCACATCCATCTTTGTGTCGAGCAATTTGCATCCAGAAATGGAACTGTACACCCACGTGCAAATCATCATGCAAATCAACTCTCCTTTGATTTGCATATGCTGTTAGATTCATGAGGCAGTCTTCAAGTGGACCTGGCAGATAATTACAGTGCAATGCATAGGCCATAAATACACATTTTAATGTCCTTTTTGGTTACTAGTGAGGTAGTGCCTTTAACTTGGTTTACAATGGGACTCTCAATACCAAAAGCCAAGTGGCATTTAACACCCAATGGTGAGTTTGCCTCTAGTTTCCTCCCCCCTTTTCTTTTCTGGCAGAAGTCTTGGTGGAGAAAAATCTCTTATAGCACTTTTACACAGATCTCGGTAATGGGAACCTCTGAATGGTTCTACAATATAGGGCAGACAAAAGTAACCATCTATTCAAAAACCAGCTTTAGCTCATTTGTACAGCGCTTTGAAACCTTTATCTAAAGCCTTGCCTTTCTCAGATAAAAGCGTCGCCAGCTTCGGTCAAGAGAAAGATTGAAGGATGCGCTCCCAAAAATACAGCGAATTCTTCCTTAAAGGTCCCTGGTGATTCAACCAACTTCAAGTTTGGAAATACTATCTGAAAATAATGCAGTGGTTTCTGAGGGATAAACTCCCACACATACAAAGGCCCTTCACAGGGGCCAGAGGACCCTTCTGTTCTGTAAAGCGTTGGGGGAAAAAAAAATAAAAGAGAAAACAAGAAATGGAGCTCACCCCCAGCACGCCCACAGGGACCACTTTGCTCTGGGGTTCACCTTCTCTTGCTTGCAAACCATCAGTAAACCCTGCAGCAGCATGCAGGACGAGGTCGGGCCACGGTCACGACGCAGCCGTCACGACGCAGCCCTCGTGCCGAGGCCCGACGGGACAGCGTCACTCTGGGGCTGCAGGCGGGGACGCCCCAGGCCCCGCAGTGCTGCGGCGCGGCACAGCCCTTCTCCCCAGCTGGGAGCGGGGAGCCCTCCGGTCGGCCCCGCCACCCCCACGGCTCGGCACGGGGCACTCGGCCCCTCCACCCAGGGAGCCCAGGGCACGGGAGAGGTTTATCGTGTTTTCCCACGCACCCACATCCGTGTTTATCGGGGAAGGTAGGGCAGAAGCAGCCGTCGCTCCGGGGTGGCAGGCGATGGGGCTCAGCCACGTACCGGAGGAGAGGGCTAAAGCGCTTCAGGTGGTGCCTGGTTTGGATTTGTGCCCTGCTACCCACACGGCTATTTCCACCACCCGAAGTGCTGGGTAGGGTTGTCCTTTGTTCTACTTCAGCTTCCTTGTTCCGGCTTCATCTCCCCCCTGTAGAGACCTGACAGCGTATTTTGGGTGCATCTACACCAGTCTAAGTTATTAGCACAGAAACTGCCCTTCTTCCTTTCCACTTTTCCCCAGCCCTCCCATAAAGATCTCAGCCCAGAGCAGCTCAGCTCTACGTTTCCATCTCATCAGGCACAGGAACGGGTCTCTGCACAGGGACGGTTAGAAGATCTCATTGCTTTCAGAAGACTGAAGCAGCAGCCAGTTCTGCAGAAGGACGTGGCTCTGCTCCGGGCTTTGCTCAGGGGCCGTTTTCCTGCGGGAGCAATAAGCTGTGCTAACTCGTTAGCATGGGCAGCTTTGATGCTGTAACGCTGCAAAAGGCTGCTCCAGTTGATGCCAGGGAAAAGGCACAATACAACACACATCAGCACAGGTGAAGCCACAGCAGCAGCCACGCGCCCACCGCCACAGCCATGGCTCTCGCCGCTTCTCTCATGGAAGGCACAAACCCCCCGGACAGAGCTGGGCCACCAGACACATCCAAATTACTTCCCCTGACCTCAGCCACTGATCTTTAATAAATCTTTACTGGAGCTAATTTAATCTTCATCCAGAGCTCCAGGGTGTGGAGGGAGCCTTCCTTTGGCACAGCCAGGACGGAGCAGCCCGGGCGCACCCGTTCTCATCGCCAGCCCCCACCTCTGGCACCACCGAGGATGCGCAGCCCTTTCCCTGGCTCAGCAGCGTCGCAGAGACCCGGTGAGCGAACCTGCTCCGGAGGCTCAGCACTTGGCTGGGGACAGGCACGGGGAAGCCCACCAGCCAGCCCCTGCCATCACCACATGCCAGCCTCCCAAGGTGGCTTTCTGCCATCCCCTCTCCCGGCAGGGAGTATTGTCCTGCAACTGGCTGTGCACGTACACGCACACACAAGCACACACACAAACACCTTTTCTGAGCTCCTCCTGCACCCAGACCCAGGGAGGACGCGACCAGGGAGGAAACACGACCGGGGAGGCAGCCGTGGGCCCAGCCACTGCCAAGTTTTTGCACCGTTTCAGCCATGAGACTGTATGGGTTTTCAGCTGGGCCAGGCTCAGCACACACCAGCTCAGTGTCAGGAGAGCAGAGAAACATGTAAATGTGGATCTTTAATTTCTCATGCTCCCTCCAAAGCCTGCGGGTCTGGCCACCCATCCAGCTTGAGACCATGAGGAGGAAAGAAGGAGCAAACCAAGGACAAGCAGCCTTCCCTGGAGTTCCTCCTCCTGGAGAAAAGGAGAAAAGTCTCCAAAGAAGTGGTATTTTGCCAGCTGCAGTTTTGACCCACAAAACCAGACTCAGCACAGCTTTGGCATAAACCTTTTTTTACCTGAATGCCAAGAAAGGAAGACACAGATACGTGATTTTACCTCCACCTCCTTTTTTAATCATGTGGCTTGTCCCCAAAGCCCCATGATCCTCCAGCAAGAGGCATCAGCAAGACCCACCACACAGCCACCTCAGACACCACCATTGCTTCCAAGCTCCCGGAGCTCCAGGGAGAGCTGCCGCTCGGTTCCCGGCTGAGGAGAGGGCGGCCGGGCTCCCTGCAGCCCCCTGCTCCCTGCCCTGCACATCGCATTGAGCAGCAAAGCGCCCGGCTGGAACAGAGCGGCTCGGCATGCCCCGACCTGGTCCAGCGCTGAGTCTGCTTCCAGGGCACCACGGGCATCTCCAAGCCATTGGTTCCTCCCGCTCCCAAACCCCACGTTGTTCTGATGGGCTTCACCATCCCTGGCACGGTCCCGTGGTGCGGGGAACGTAGCAGCTCTGTGCAGTAATCTCTCTGATACACCAGACTAGGAAGTACTTACACATATTTGTGTGCATTTTTAACTTCAGAGGGAAATCAACACATATGTAAGCGTGCAGTAGTGTGGAAAGTTAATTTAAATGCAAATGCTGCATTTCCCCCATAGAAATTAAGTAATACACTCAATTTATTGTTTATGCTTAAAGTTAATGATTATTACTGCTTCACCCAGGTAACTAGACCTGTTGGAGAGAAAAGACTCCGGTCTGAATTTTCAGCTAAGCAGAAACATGCTCAGATGTGGCCACTTGGCATTTTAGACAGGCATCTAATGCTTAAACACGGGGCAGGTGTCCGAGGGGCCCATGCGAACACCCGATTAGCACATCACGGCCAGCCACGCGTGCACGCAGTGGCTGTGGGTAAGGAACGTGCAGGTCTCCTCCGAGAGCCTTGGCATTAGCTCTCCTTCTGCAAACCAAACGCTGGCCGGAGCTTATTACACGGTTACAAGCACGTGCTGCTCTGAAACAACGGCCCCACGTCGCAGCTACCAACAAGGTATCCGTGCTCGTCATCCCGCCAGAAAAGAGGCTATTACTCAAGCTGAGCAGTGTGTTGCCCAAGAAGCGCTTAGCATCACGCACGTATTAAAGAGAACGGCCGCAGGCGCATTACAGGTGAGGACATAAACCTTCAGGGGCAGGAGCACCATCCAGCCACCCACGGCCCAGGGCTTCACAGCGTGGCGGCCCCTGCTGAAGGCGGGCTGCTCCGTAGCTGCCCGTTCCCAACACCTCTTTCCGCCCCTGCCTCCCAAGCGAGCGGCGCTCCGCGCAGAAAGCGAAGCGCAAGGGAAGCGCCGGCAGCGGCCCACTCACACGGCCGCAGCTGCCCGCGCCCAGCGGGGGGGAGCAGCGCCGCCGGACCCGGGGCCGCCCCGGAAAGGGTCCCCAGTGCCGCTGCGAACCCGCCGCGGGCAAGGCCGGCGGCAGGCGAGGCCCTCCCCGGCTCTCGGCGCCGCGGCGCGATGCGCGGGGGCCTGTTGCCACCTGCTGGCGGCGGGCACGGCGGCCCCGGGGACGCGTGGGCCTCTGGAGGGCTTACCGAGAGAAGCCGGGAGCAGCGGCGGGGCCCCCTTCGTCCCGCGCGCGCCCACCCGAGAGCCCGGCAGGGCCCGGCCCGGGGCCACCCGGCCGCCGAGGGCCCGGCCGAAGGCCCAGGGGCTTTTGGCCCAGGGAAGGCGCCCAGGAGCCTGCCCAGAGGTCACTCTGACGGTGCCCTGTGGCGAGGGTGGGGGTAAGGCTGCACCGGTGCCGGGTCCAGCCGCTTACTGGTGCGTGGGGAGAGGGTGGGTGAGCAGCCACAGGCCGGAGCAACGCCAGGAGCCAACCCTGCGCTCCCCTCCTCTGGGGCTGTGCCCGAAGCCGTGCTAATTAGCCGTAAGAAAGGGCAGGTGGGCCACTGGCCTCTGGAGATGCAGGTCGAGTCCCACCTGCGGCTGAGCCAGCCCTCTCCCCGTTAAGGTCCCAGGCAAACCCCTGCTAAAACGTTGCCGGCTCTGCTTCTGCAGCTGCTGCACATCAGGGATGGGTTGAAGAAATCAGGGAGGTCTCTGCTCCTCCGCGCTGCCGGGACGGGGAGGAAAGTGAAGCCACAAACCAGCAGCAGAAAAAAACAACAGAAAGAAACATAATACAGGCTCTAAATAAACTGCCAGCCGACAGCCTCTCATCAGCTCGGGTGCGAAGTGCACTCTGACTTTACTGGAGCTGTTTATTTAGATATGGAGCTTTTTATCCACTCAGCAGCTGGAAGCGCTACCCAGAGCCCTGGCTCTCCCGGGGCAGGAGACGGTGTTTATCACTGCACGGGGCAGGGAAGGGTGCTCTGGCCACGCAGGAGTGCTTTGCACCTCAGTCTGCGCCGGGAGCCCAGGAGGGGTTGTGGGGAGGGGCAGAGTCCAGCGGCGGTGGCCAAGGGTCCCCCGTCTCCCCAGCCTGCAGCATCGCCTGCTTTGGGGTGACTCTTCCCCACCTTGCTGCTCCCCAAGCCGGGCAGTGGGACGGTCTCTGCCTCACAGAGATCACTGGTGAAGGCTGCAGCTTAATGCCTGGAGCACCATGCAATGCAGCAGTCAGCAAAGCAGCAATCAATCAGGAAGAATTATAACAAGGACTGAATTAAGAATGTGCACGGATGGGATGAAATTAAATATTAATAGCCACTCATCACTCAAGCTCATCTCTCTTTGGCAGCATGCTTGAGTGGGGCCATACAAGACTTACGTGCAAGGCAATCCACTGGCTAAATAAACGACTCCCGGCTCTCCAGACCGTGGTGCAAGGCCGTCACAGCCGGGTGCTCCTCGTGGTGCCACGACAGCAGGCAGCTGAGGGATCGCACCCGGGCTGATGGCTGCTTGAGCAGTTGCGGCTGCTGCCTGGCTTCGCAGTAACTGCAGCAGGAGGCAGCCCCAAGAGAGAGCAGCACCCGGGAGCGAACCCCGGCTGCCAGCGCTCTGCCAGGAGCTCCGGGTAAATCAGCCTGCAGTGAGTCTGACCACGGCGGCAGGTTTGTTACTCCAAACCAACCTTAACAAAAGTAAGTTTATAAAGCTGCCTATGTCCTCAGCCCAGGAACTGAAGTACAACCTTAAACCCGGAGTCGTAGCATCAGGCAACGCAAATGGCAGTGAATAAGCAAGAACTTAGAATAGTTCCAAAAAGGCACGTGGTGCAGGTTTGCCGTGCCATGGCACAGCGGTGGCAGCAGGAGCAGCCTGACGTGACAACCGGGCAATGGCCCAGGTCTGATATGACCCGTGTTGCTCAGAAAGTGCCTCATTTCCCTCTTCCAAAGCATCACGTCCAACACTTTAAGGACGTGATTTCCTGGTACCAGGAAACCTGGGTGTCCCCTTCCCTCCTCCCCCCCCAGGGACAAGCACACAAAACCGCCAGCTCGCCCTGCACAGCTGCGGCAGGACCCAGCCTCCCCTCTGACCCCATCGGTCCGGTATGTTGCAAACGAGCAGCCTCTGCGGTTGGTGTTTTGTGGTTTTTTTTCTTCTGTGTGTTCTTGTCATTCCAACTGTTCAGCAGATGCCCTCTGCAAAGCCAGCTTCTTCCAGGTATTTAGTCTGGTTCCTGTAGGTTTCCAAAGAGCTAAATAAAATCAGGCATGAAGCCTCTCCCAGGCTGGAGGGGCAACATCCTGCTGCTGCCTGCGTGGGACATTGCCTCTCTCTCTCTCCCCTCCTCAAATTTATAACCTTTTCTGTTCAAAGTTTAGCCAGAATTGGGTCGAGATGGCCATCCTAGGGCTAATGAGACGGAGCTATATCCTATCATACTGATTCTCTCCTGAGCTATCTTTAGGGCTGTTACCCTTTATTTTCATTAAAAATACATTGTTCCCCAGCATGAACCGTGTTGTTTGGTGCCGAGGTGCCGTATGCATGGCAGCAGGCACTCTGGCCCTGGAGGCCAGCTCTAGCTGTGGAGCCAAGTGACGAAGGACACAGCTCCCAGTCCCCATTTAATATCCCAGTTACGGCACTAAAAGCCTTGCTGTCAGGAGAAGAAAGGATCAATAGCTTAACATGAGCCTGTATTAGTTAGGAGTGCTGGGGATCAGGGACTTTTAATTGGAAATCAATTATCAATTTACTGATAATGTTGACATTTACTCTCAGACAAAGGCTTCACTTGGCTCATTAAGTACCAGCGTTACTGTGGGGGCCTTCTCAACTCAGAGAGAGCCCAGCAGAAGAGTAATTTGGACACAGGACAGGCCTTTGATGAAACCAGCAGTGCATGTGTGTTAGGAAAACTGTTTAATTGTGTTGCTTTACTTTATCTGGTAATGAATCTCATGGGTTAAAGCCACCATGCCACGAGGTGCTGCACATGAAGTGCAGAGCCCTGGGTGAGGAGTGACCCAGAGTGGCCGGGGGCCGCTGGCGAGGCGGTGGCCGATGCTGGCAGCTGGCAGGGCTGGGCAGGGCTGTGCCACCCGGGCGCCTCCACGGCAGGATGCCGGCTGCACCGCGGCAGCGCGGGGCCGAGCCGAGCACATAGCGGACTGTGACGGATGACGGCCTCCTGCACTCGCCACGGTTTTCATATCCACTTAGCTGGCTCTAGGTAATTCTTTAAAAGCAAATGCCAGGCCAGTCCCGGAGGCCGTGGTGCCTGGCGGGGATCCGCCGCTGCTGCAGGAAGGGCCTTTGTTCATCTCCTTGGCTTGCGCGGCCCCCTAAGCCCCCTCGCTCCTTCCCTTTGGAAGGAGATAATCACTCTTGTCTTGTTTGCCACAGAGCGAGCACTAAATCATCTTTAAGCTCATTTTGACATCTGCTTTTGTCTGACATCACTTGTGCATTGCAGGCACGCATCCCCTTCCTGGAGCCAAGTGCGACACATCCTCTGGGGGGACAGGGGCTGGGGGGTTCCCCACATGGGGGGCTGGCAGCAGTGGGGGGACACTTGGGTTCATTTTTCCAGCAGGCCTGTCATGGACCGGGTGAAGCAGCTCTGGCTGCTCGGCAGCCAACAGCGAGTATTTGTGGGGAGGGGGCCGTTGTTAACAGCAGTGGGCAGAGGACGGAGGCACAGGGCCCTCGGTCCCGGAGAGGCTGTGCCAGGGAGCCACGTCCGCAGGTGGGGGGGGAGCAGGGAAACCCCTCCAGGGCAGAGCCGCTCGGGGACCGGTGATGGAGGAGAGGAACGACACCTGAAGAAAAACACCCTTTGACATGAGAATAAAGGAGCTGTCGCAGATCTCCATCCCTGGAGAGCCTATGGGCGTATGGGCTCATGCGGCAAGTGGCTGGAGGGACGCAAGAGCACCGTGTCGTGGTCCCCCTCTCTGCTCCTCCAGTGATAATTAACGTCTGTGTAATCAGCTTTCGAAAAGAAAAGCAAGCCTACTCTTTCAATGCTTCACTGCCAAAGCCACCCTCCACTTTTCGAGAGCAATACTAATCTAATACTCCTGCACAGGCGAGCACTAATGCGCTGAACTGCTGAGGGGCTCATGGCGTGAAGGGTTGGGGAAAAACGTGGCAGCAGCGACAGGAGATCAAGTCTTGACCCCCCCCCCAAACACACAAAGGGCGAGCAGGGGGGGCAGCAGGGACGCTCAGCCCAGGTCCTCTTGGGCATTCACCCCCACTCACCGCACGAAGGCTGCTCGTGAGGGGGTCCCTGCCACAGGCATGGCCCCCACAGTGGTGCGGTCCCGCTGCCTCCGTTCAGTGTCACCCCGGCCTTATTGAGCTGACGTTCCTTCTAAGGCACAGACGCGCCGAGGTCCCGGGGAGCTCACGCAGGCGGAGGTGAAGGTGAGGTCTCCCCAGAGCAGACATGGGGTGCAGCTCCTTGGCTGCCATCCTCACCCACCCCGATTCCCCACCTGAGGCAGCCTTCCCCTGTGGGCAAGTGATAAACCACCCAAAGGCACTCTCGCCTAGCACGAGGTTTGCAAAGGTATTCAATTGCTCGAATGTGGGCGCAGACACCCAGGGCTGGAAGTGGTTCCTGCGCCAGGGGCTGGGGGAGCACGGAGGGGCCCTTCCCCACCAGCCCTCACCCCAGGAGGTGTTCAACACACTCATACAGCATCTTCCTCAGCCTTTAATTGCTGCCATTTCAGTGCAGTGAGCTTCAAGGCAAAGATTTGTTTGAAATAAAATGGAAGAACGTTCCCATGGTTTTTACCTAAATACATTTTAAATAAAATTTAAAAGAAGAAACACCACCTCTGAAATGCGGGGTACATCTTGGCTGGTGTAGATCAGCACAGGTCCTCCCACACCAGTGGAAATGGGCAAATTTACAGCCCCTTGGAGGCGTTTTGGTTTTTTGTTGTTGGTTTTTTTTTATTGGCCTACATCTCTTCCCTGCGTATTTTCACCATATGCCCAGGGCTGAGAGGAAAGAGCCCATCTGTGCTCTCAGCGGTTCGTCTAAACAAACACAGCAGAACACACGAAGTCAGCCATGGCGAGCAACCGCGGGCCTGGGGGAGCGGCAGCCAGGAGACGCGGCCAACGGCACCGCTGCTGCCCACGGCACGGGGAAGGTGCTGCGGGGCTGCTGCACGGCGGCTCTGGAGGAGCCCCCCGGCCACCGCCTCCGACCAGGGGTGGGGGAACGAGGGATGGGGAAGCTGCAAGCACGGGTGTAGGCACAGGCAGGGGTGCAGGCAGGGGTGCCAGCCCACGCAGCTCCCGGAGGCAGCAAATATTCTGAAGCCACAGCCAATGTTTTTGAGAAAAGTTAAGCAGTTTTATTCAACGGGATGAGTCCACACCCAGCCAGCGGCTTCATCGACATGGCATCATCAGCATACATGACAGAGGACCCACTCAGACACTCTAGCTGAACGGCATCTCACCACACGTTACAGAGACAACACCAGAGGAGGAGGACGACCGTTACAAAGGGCAGCCAGCCAGCGGTTTCCTACGGCTTCCCGGCGTAACCAAACCCATCCCCACCAGACTACGCAGCCCAGCCACTCAGAAGCAGATCAGACTCGGGACACCTACTGCCACACCGTGAAAACCACAACACTGCTAGTTAAATAACACAGTCCAGGGTTTACAAAAATGACCTACCAGGGGTACTTCAGCCTAAGGAAGAAAGTGCACTGCCATCACCACCCCGGGGACCGACACGCTTGCACGCACTGCTGAAGAGTCTGTACAGAGAAGAGATTGGCGTGGGTGCCATCGCTTTCGAGTCAGCACCATCGGAGGCGATGCCGAGCCCCAGGGAGGGTGGGCAAGCGCCAAGCTGCCCCTCACAGAGGTGTCCCGGAGGTGACCATGGCACCGCGGGATGGGACGGGGCAGGTCCGTGGGGACCCGGGGGGGTCTGGCAGGAGCCGAGGCAGAGGTGGGCACTCGCTCTGCACAGCAGAGAAACAACTGCTCCGTGAAGATGCCCTCCTCTTGGCTGCCGCGTCCCCGAGGAGGGGCTGTGCCGGTCCCTCCGGACCCTCGCTCGGTGGGGCGGCGGGAGGCAGGAGCGTGGCCCCTCGGGGAGGGCGCTCCCGCCGCCCGCTCACATCAGCGACTCGACCGTAAGTTGTCACAGTGAAAGCTCTGTGAACTCTCTGAAGCCTACAGTCTTTACGCCTTTAGAGAGGTATCGAGGATCAGGGTAAAGTTACTCATGAAACATGAGCAGGTTCCAGTTATGATACTCCTACAATGTACGTGTTTCAATTTTGTGCCAAGTTAGTTTACAGAAAAATACATTTCTTCCCTTAAATTTACAGTAGTTAAAACTACAATTTGAATACCATATTAAAAAGGGGTAGTTTATTCTTCAACAAAGCATCTTGGTTTTCTTTTCTTAAAAAAAAAAATTAAAAAGGACTTGAAAAACAATCACCCCCAGCACAACGCAACTGTACAAAGGAAATCATGATGTGTACAGCTCCTAGGACATTAACTCCAAGCATTTGTTCTGGTGCTCAAAAAGGCACTTAAAGATAAGAAAACAATTGTATTAAAAACCCACAACAAAAGAAAGAAAAATGAAAGGCAATAATTTAATAGAAAGACACTGGAACTTGTACCGTATCTTCAAAAGTAAGAAGGGAGGGGAAAAAAAAAACCCTAATAAACGTGGTTTTGATATCAAGTCATCTTTGAAAGTATATAAAAAAAAAAACCCAGAAGACTAGCAAAGTGAATGTTCTCCAGGAACTAAATGGAAAAAAAAAATACTAATTACTGGCAACGAATACACAGCGCTCGTGCCAAATGGGTTTCTTCCCTCCCCCTAAAAGCACATTTGCTGGTTCATTACTAGACCAGACTGACAGACTGTTTGAACATCTGCTGCCCGTAATGACAGAGGCATTGACCTCAGGGTTAGCCTACGTTAGGAAAGGGGGGAAAAACTATGAAGAAAAATAAACATCAATATGAACTAATTGTGGTAATTACAAATGTCAACAATGTTAATAGACAAGTACATAAACACCATTTCCCCCTACAGCATTTTATGGAGGAACAATGACAGAATCACTACATACAGTACTTCTCCCCCACTGTACACCGAAAGGTTAGCTTTGCGGCTTTGTTTTTTTATTTTTTTATTATTATTATTATTGGGTTTTATTTTTACATTGAGCTACCTACTAAGTGCAAAGATTTGGTGAGTGGCATTGGCTTTCATCTAATCTTAGCCTATTTTTTGTACAGTTTACATGTTAACAGTTACTTTCCAGCATTTAAGCAAGTACAGCAATATATACAGAGTGCCAGAGGCAGGAGCGGGGTGTGTAGAAGGGACACATGCTTTGCACTGGGCACGGGAACAAACACCGGGCCGGTCCCGCCGGGTGTGTGACACCGGGTCTGTACCCAGCGTGGAGGTCCAGGCTGCCTCGCACAGGCACGGGGCGGCTGACGCGCGTGGGCACGTTACGGGTGAGCTCCCCAGCCGAGACGCGAGCTGCCTTCTGGAAGTCAGGCTGCTGCTGCGGCCACGTGCGAGTTGGGGTCTGCAGCGGTGCTGGAGAGAAGAGGAAGATGAAGGGGGGAACAAAAAAACCCAACCAAACAAAAAAAAAGCCCTGGGCAGGGACAGGTGACTGCTGGATGAGACAGGAGGGCATGCCAGCTTCTTTGCCCAGGGACAGCCAGAACAGCAGAAATCAGAGATAGCGGGAAGAAAGGATGAACATTTGGGAGCCATTAGTGCGGCTTTTCTATGCAGCTGAGAGAGTCACGATGGCCCGTTTCACGCTGGGGTTGTACATGATCATGTGCAAGTGACCAAATTAAACTACGGGTCATTGCATGGAAATCTGTACAAGAAGAAAAAAAAACTGCAGGAGAAGCACAGAGTGTCTTGAATTCAGCACTTACAGAAGAGACTTGATTATCAGACAAAGTACCATGCAATCCCCAGCTCTTTCTGCATATTTTTTTCTCTGGGTTAAATGTTCAGAGGAAAAACAAAATGTAGATTCTTTTGCATAAACTCAAACTGTTGTATTATATAGTACAGTACAGAAAGTGCAAAATATCACCCCATCAGATCAGTTCCGCATCTGATATGGTCAAATATGGCTCATGCTTTTCATGCAAGAAGACGCAATCTGAATCAAGACCCTCATGTACTGCTGTGCAACTTCAAATAAAGGAACATTGTTGTACCAAAGCCGCCTCGCCTGTTGAGTCCTATCTGTTGAGATACCATTAGTTTTTTTTAAAACAAAACCAAAAAAAGTGTGTGGGGAAAGGGAAATGAAGCATCTCAAAACTATGTAAGTTACTCTATTTATGCTTTACCACAGCTTTGTCACTAGTCCTTGTTCATTCTGAAATCTTCAAGAAAATCAGAGTTCTGTGGACCCCGCGGTGCAGGCAGGGCAGCACTGTGCCCTGGTGCAGCAGCTACGTCCTCCTCCCCGCGCGAAGCCGACGAAGCACGCCTCGTTTGCTGTCCCCACTCCTGTTGGGTGCTGCTGGCTGGGGCATCAGGGCACACGCGAAGGCGTCTCAGGATTCAGCTTGAAAAGACACTCCAGACGGCCTGCCACACACTGTCATTTATGAATTTCCAGCTCTTCTCCATAGGCCAGCAGTGAACAAAACTGATCGTATCTTCCCCCTGCCTTTTTTTTTTTAAATACCAAGAGGTGCAGAAAATAAATTCCAGGATTGGCCTTGTATTGCTTGACACACAGCTGCTACGTACCTCCACGCACACACACGCACACAAATAGCCTGGAAAAAAACCCAAATCAACCCAACATCTCTAGAGAGGACATTTCAGAGCCAGTTTCTGAGGTAAATCTACTATTTTAAAAAAGTCACCAAATTCTGTACACTTTTTTTTTTTAATATATACTTCTACATATAGCGTGTATTCTCCAGTGCCAACACGTAGACCCGCCGTCTCCTCCTGCCGTAGGACTGCAAGCTTGGGAAGTGTTTCTGCATGGATGGGGGTGTGTGCACACATACGTACATACGCACACGTATGCACAATCAACCATCAGGCCTAGGCTACACACTTGTCCCCTTTCAGAGCGGTTCCTTTTGAGCACGGTTTTGACTTCCCGCTTGGCCGAGCGAGGCTTTGTCGAGCTGCCGGCCCCGCTCCCACTGTCCAGGCGCTGGCTCTCCCCGCCACGTTCCCCGCGCCCCAGCCTACATGGTGCCCGATTTATCCGCCGAGCTGCTGGGGAAGAGCTTCTCGGTGGGGGTGACGGCGGGGCTGCCCACCCCTGAGCTGCTGCTGCTGCTGGAGCGGTGCTGCACCACCGGCCGCACCGGCCGCATCGGCGGGGGCCGCAGCTGAGCCCCGGCCAGCCGGGCCGACAGGGCTGGCTTGAAGGTGGTCATCATCTCCGTGGTAGAGCTGCTACTGCGCCGCATGGCAGCGTCGGGGTCCCGAATCAGGATGGTGTGGAGGGGGCTGGCGGGCTCAGAGTTGGCAGCGCCTATTGGCGGGTTCTTCATGGGCTCCAGAGTGTCCAGGACCACATCGGGGGCCTGCTTGGCCGTGTTCTGCCTCTCCAGCTCCCGCAGCTCGTTCAGCGCCGTGCTCATGGTCTTCTCGATGTCCTGTGAACGCCACCAACAAAGGGATGTCAGCACCATGCCACAGCATCGCCCCGCTCTCCTGCACCCCACCCCATGGAGAGGCCCCCTGCCCTGGCATGTGTGTCTAGGGGAGGTGGGGAGGGGGGGCTGTGTCTCTGACCTAAGACAGCCTCCAGGCAAAGCCGGAGCTTTAGGAGAAGATATAAAGCCCCAACGCTGGCTGCCCAAAGGTGCCCCACGTCTCCCAAGTCAACAGGGGTTTGGTCGCCAGCTCCAAAGGGAGCAAACCCCGAGCACCACGAGCAATGCGGTGAACATCAGTCTGTCCACATCGCCAATGAGGCAGGATATCTCCACGCTCCCCTGCAGCACTGAGGCTATTTTTTCTCCAAAAAAGGAGGCCCTGCAGCCTCCATCAGATGTACAGGACCTCTGCTGTCCCTGTGCCTACAGGGCAATGGCACATGTGGGGCGGAAACACACAAGGATGTATGCAGAGTGAGCAGCACGATGGCAGCTTGCCATAAATAAGAGAGGCAGCGACAAGGCCTCTCCCTGTGCAGGGGGAGGCAGCCAAGGTGAGACCAGCCTCAGCCCCTCACCGCCCGCCCACCTCGGGTCACATCTCCTAGGCACAGCCTCCATGGGTCCATCCAGAGAGATCCTCCAGAGGGAGAACCCAGTTCAACAAGTAGTGCTCATTTAAAGTAAATTAGCTAAATCGCCTACAACTGTAGTGCTGATAGTCTCATTTGGATATAGAGAGGCCCTAGTCTGGCTTCACTTAAATGCGCCTTAACTGAATTAAGGCCACTAACTCAGAAAGAGACCATCTGAAAAGTGATTTAAGGCAACTGAATCAATCATTTAAAAAGTAGCTCTAGTTAAGTCTCCTTGCTGTCCTTGTGTAGACGAGTTCTTAATTTTATAATGCGTACAAAATGCTTGGTGAGCCTCAGATAATGTTCAGAGGATCAGCAGAAGGGAAATAATTATCAAATTAGCTCCAATTAATTCTATTAATTCTGTCTGTTCAGATAATGAGTGAAAATATTCTCCGAGAGCTAAGCCTCAGGACTACCAAGTCCAGCAGTCCTACAGACTGCAAGGTGAGTATTTATTTACATCAGCTGAGTAAGAATCTTTTCCAAGGTTTAAAAAAACAACCCAAAAGCCAAGAAAATTGTGCCTATTGTGCTCTGTCCTCAGTATTCACCCACCCTTCTGGAGGCTCCCGGACCCCACAGCCCTGCACTGCACCTGGGGAACGCAGCCCCGGGCACCGCTGCGGGGTGCCACGCTACTGCCCATCAGCTGAGCCCGGGGACTTCGTGCATGCTGTTATCCCGTCCCGAGGCGGACGTGGTGTCCCAGCTCGAGCCATCGCTCAGGGCACGGGCTGTGCTACGACCGTAACTTTGTAAATTGATCCCACCAAACGCAAGCTCTTGATGGACAGAGAAGCTGGGTAGCGTGCTGCAGAGCAAGAGAACAAGGAGCATGGCTGGTGGAAAAGCAAACAGGACAGTAAGAGTTCTTCCTTTCTGCAATCATCATTAATTATCCCACTGAAAGGAGCTGATTCTACATAAAACAGCCTGCCAAACCCTGTGGCACACGAGCTGCTGCCAGGTGGTGGGCAGCAGCCTTCCCAGCAGCTGCACCCCTCCACCTGGGCATCACCGACCATCCCACAGCTGCTGCTCCTGCCAGAGGGTGGCACGAAGCAAACTGCCAGGAAACTGCTGAAACAGGGGATGCTGAACAGCCTGTCCACAGCACTCCCAGTTCCCAGTCTCAAACTGGCCCAACCCACAGCTATTCGGACACATTGGTGGGGACTGTGCCTGAACTAGGTGGTCCCCGAGAGGCTGGAGAATTGTGCAGCCTGCTCTGTGAAAGGACCATTCTCCGAGACGTTAACAGGTTTGGTATACCCTGACCAATACCTGGCTGGGGTCCTCCTGCCAGCAGTAGAGAGAGGAGACCTGCAGGCTATGCTGGAGGTAACCTGACTTGTAACAAGCACCGTGGAACTGATGGCCTAATGTGACGCCGATGATGTTGCATGCCTGGAGGCATCATATTGGGATTAGACTAACGTTTTGAGGTCCTAGCTACAAACAGCCAGTAACAAACCTGAAGCACTTTTCTCCAAACACTGAGCATCAGTCAAATTCTGATCTGGCAAATCCAGTTTTCTCCTCCTAAGCTCCTTATGGAGTGTCAGATGAAGATAATGCGCTTCCCTCCCTGCAGGAGGTAAGAGCTGCCAGTGCATTTTGGTGGTGGATCGAATGCTTCTGCCTATTGTTTTGAAGAAACAAGGTTTGTGGAAGGAGGCAGTATCTTTTATTAGACCAACCGATACAGTTGGAAAAGCAGGCAGGCTGTTGGCTGCTCATTTTTATCTTTAAACCGTTGCAGCTACAACAGCACTGTAATTCTGAAGTGTGTTGAGATGGAAGGGGCTCTGCGGTGCTACCCCAGTGACTTTTATTTTAGCCTCTCGATCCCTGGGCACCGAGAGCCACTTCACAACCCTCTTACCTCAGCAAGCGCTTCTGCTTCTAGAGATTTCTGATCTCCGAGACTACTGTGTCTAGTCGATCCACAGGTCGATCTCAGCGGGTGGCCATCAGACAAGGCCTTCCTGTCTGGGAAATTGATGCTGCCTGCACTGCCGAATGTCGCCATTCTGCGCTTTTCAGGACTCTCAATCCTGCCCCTGTTAAGAGGTATTTTGTGGGGGCTGCTAGGGCAGGCCGCTGCTCGAGGAGGAGTGTCTATGCCAGGACCCATCCCTCGGGGTGGGCTGTGGGTGTCCCCCCCGCTTCGACGGCGAGGGATAGCTGCACCGTCAGACCTCAATCTCACTCTGCAAAGAATCCATCACAAGACTACGTCACTGTCCATCAGATCGAAAGTGCCTGGTCGCATGCTGTAAGACAATCGCTCAACTCAGAGTTCAGATCAAACCAAACTCGAGCCTGTCAGCTCCAGAAGAATAAGGCAAGAGGGAAGACAGACATTTTAGCCAGTGCCAAGAAAGGGAAAGCATTGTACCTTCTTTACTTGTTAAGATCTACATTAGCAATGCACATGAAAACCCCCTCCATGCTCATATTATTCTGCAGTGCTTACTGGAGCCTCCCCTTCTGTCATGCCCTACACCACACACTGACTCTCCCCACACGTGAGAGCAACCACCTCTGTGTTCATAGGAAAATGAGAGTTTCCCTACCGGCCCATTACTCCCCCAAAGCCATAGTCCACAATATGATCCGTCGGAGACTGGATGTCATTCTTGGAGGAGGCTTTATCGTCCAGCAGCGGTCCGCTGCTTGCCTCGCTGTCTGCCTTCTGGCTCAGGCTGTCGGAGAACGCATCATCCCTAGGAACAGGAGAGCCCCATCAGTAACAGGGCTCTGCCCCAGGAGACAGGCTAGGGCCCAGCCACAACGTGGATCTGAACATCACCACTCCAGCAGCTCCAGACTTTGTTAACAAAGGGCTAGACCAAGGCCACCACTTCAGACAGTACCTGGAGCTGGAAAAAGTGAACCTCACATCTCCATATCCCCCTGCACTGTAGTTGCCATTTTAATGAATGCAGGTACGGTACTTGTAACAGAAGCAGCATCTGCGAAGGACCCTGGGATCTGCCTACAGGCCAGGTGGGCACTGAATAATGCCAGGTCAACGTACACAGGGGGCAAGGCCAATATTAAGCCTGGGTCATGCCACTTTGAGGAGTCAATGACAGATGGGGTTCAGGCACACTGAAGTACAGTATTTAGTGCTTGGCTTTATCAGCTTGAACGAGAAACAATCTGAGCCAATACAAGGAAAGGCAGATGTGAACAGGTCCAGATTTCTCACCAAAGTCATTAAACCTCGGAAAATCTGACCAGCTGTTTTAGGTGGCTAAAGCAGACCTCGTATAGGTATGCGATTTTAACATCCTGGATCAACACATGCCACTTTACTCACATGTCTTGCACCACAATGTACTGGTGGGGTATGAGGCCATCCACACCGTTATGTCTCCCCTCCCACCAGTCTTCTGATGCCCGATGGTACAGGAGGAGCGAGGCCCCTTTCTTAAAGGAGAGCTCTCGTGGAGATCGTCCAATGTAGTCAAACTTTGCTATGGCTTCAATCTGCTCCACTTCTGCAACGGAGAGAAGCACAGATAGAGAAAAGCTTAGTTCAACAGTCACGAGGGCACAATAAATCCTAGGAAGACCACCATCACATCTCACCAGAACAGCAGTAATGCTGCTGTCCTAGCTTCTCAAGAGCATCTTACACTGAATATGCACCCTCTTATTTTTAGACTGATCAATTCTTTTTGTTCTTCCAGCCTTCCTAGAATTTCTCACAGTCTCACAAACTACCAGCAATTACAAAAAGCTACAAACCAGATGGGGAGTAGTTGAGATTTCCCTGTGTGCATATGGCATTGTCACCCACACTCCCATTTTCTACCTATAAAGTGATTTCTTTGGTTACAGAACCCCATTATCCTCCAGACTGGGATCTTGGCAAGCTGTGTCAGATACTGTGATCAAAGCCTTGCTTACTTTCTCTTCCTTTCCTTATCCTGGAGACAGTTTGGCCTGAATTACTGATGAGTAACAAATCCCCACAGAAATGATGGGGATCCCCATAGATACGATGATACCAGCTCTGGCCAGGCAGCTGCTCTGCATCACCCCCCCCCCCCCCCCGATCTGCAGACCTTCTCAGCACTCTACCTCACTGCCTCTCCACTTTTTCTAATTTAACCTCTACCAAACATCAGGGATTCACAGATTGGGAGCTCAGGGCCTGAAATTCAAGAGGGCTGAGGCAGGACTTCACTTTGGGAGGTCACGAGCACACCAGGAACCTTTGAGCCCCAGGCCAAGGGCATCACAGCGGGAGCTGCTGGTGCACCCAAAGAGGAACCTGGTTGGCATTGAGGAGCCCGTGGAGGAGCCCAGCTCTTCTGCAAATCTGTTTCCAGCTGGGAGCACTGAATCCCAGAGAAACCACTGCAGCGACTGCAAAGTAACAACAGTGTTTCTCTCTGCACTGGCAGGAGCAACCTGCACTCTGCCTCACTTCGCTCCGAGACAGGGGTGAAAAAGCAGGCTGGCACCACCCAACTACCCCTAGCCACTAACGGAGCCAGCAAGCAAGCAGTTAATGTACCTTGATTATTTGAGACACCGGATCATTTTAAACCCCACCTGGAGACTGGCAGACAGGTGATGACAAAGCTAGACATGGCAAATCCACCCAGTTCCTCCAGATCTGTCATGTTCTCATTAAAACATGGAAACTTGCTCTGCTCCATCTGCCTCATCACTAACCGCAGGCTCAGCATTAGCAGCAACCAGGATGCGCCCCGTCACTCTGCTCAGCGACAAAACCCACACAGAGGAGCAGACACTGGAGGAGGACATGGGAGATGCTGCATCAGACCCCTGCCTCATGCCTCGCCTCACATGGGACAGGACAGCTCACTTCAGCAAACTGATTTTCTCCAGCTTAAAATACACGTCCACACCAATACGAGCGGCAGGCTGTTTGGGAGCACTACAGCAGGATCAATGGGGAATGCTCTGGAGGAAACGTAGCAGGGGAGGCAACCAGGAGGGCTCTCACAGCCCTGATAAAATGTTGAGTTTCCCAGCAGGGAGGGTGCATGGGGCAAGGGAGAGTCGAGCGAGGAATTCACAAATTCACAAAAATTCACAAAATAAAGCTGCTCCTCTTCTCCACACTAGCACTGCAGTTAATCACCCAGAAACTCCAATCAGAGCTATTAATGTGACCACCCAAGCATAAAATTGGCTAAATGGCAGCTTGCTCTCCTTCATCTTCTAGTCCTGTCAGCTCCTGTCTGTAGCTGAAAGCAGGTCCTGAGCTGTCCGGCCCAGCTGCGCCCTTCCCCTCCCCATGGTGCCAGCCAGCCGGGCAAGCCCTCCTGCCACCCGCCAGTCTCCGAAGGCATCAGTGTTTTGTCAGGGCAGAACACATCCAAGGAAACAGCAGCCATCAGGAAAGCAGAAGAGGTGTTCAGCTCCCCGGTGCCCTTCCACATGGCATAGTCCTGCCATTAAGCATTGTCGTGGGGTTACACATTCGCCATCCTCAGCAGTGCCAGCGGGGTCTCCTGGACTCACCCCGTGGCCGAGTTGCCAATGCCTCTGGGGTGTGGAAACCACAGCACTTCCTCCTGCTTTGGTACCGCGTCCTGGAGCGAACACGCTTCTTGCCCAGCTCTGCCAGTGCCCCTGTTTCCACACCTGCCTTTGTGATCGCCATGAGCTTCAAAGTTTTTACTGAGAGCCCATATGTGAAACTCCGAGCTGGTTTCCACAGAAGTGCAGGCAGACACGAGCTTACAGAAAGCTGGACCGGAGCCTCCTCCAGAGCATTACGAAACACTGGTGATGCACCCAGTTGCAAGGGATTCACACCCGGCCGCGCAGTCCTGGCTCACAACACGTCCTGCTTTGCCCTCTGAAGCTGGCCAGCTCCACCGGCCTGACACGAGCAGAAATGAGCAGGCAGGTACTTCGTCACCAAAGGAAACAGAACTGACTGCGGGGAAAACCAGGCTGCAGCTCGCCCAAATACAGGGGCGTTTAGTTTCTGCCAAGGAGATGGCTGCTCGACGGGATGATCCACAGCACAGTGAAACCAGCTGAAAGACCCCCTCACTGCAGAGGGCCCCCAACGGGGCCACTGACATTCACTGTTTTCCCCACAGTGCATCTAAGGGCCCGGAGTGAACAGAGCTGGTCCACCCCCACGTCAGCCCCCTGTCTCCCCTCCTGTTCTCATGAGCCATTTCACACAGTGCGTCCTCACCATCTCATGGCTGCATGTAAGCACAGATGACAAGGAAAAGGAAAAAAAAGTCATATATGGGATTAATGGAATCTCACAGAACAGCTCAAAACCCGCCCCCTGTACCCTGCCATGGAGTCAGACCATTGCGAAGGTCCATGCACATCCTATGATGAAAACCTATAAGCAGCATTTATTAATACGAATATGCATTACCGAGCACACAGAAACACCGTCCCCCACTAAAGTGCCAGACGCTAGTGCAGCCCCTAATCAGACTAGGAGTGAAGTGCACACTGCTTTCCTGCATGCACAGCTTTTCTAACACAGACTTGATTTTCTGTCTGTGCTCACCATCATCACTGGTGTGTGGCTCCGTGCCGTTGTCATGGTCGACCTCATCGATGGTGCCTGGCTCGCTGTGTGGGCTGTCACTGAAATAAAATACACCGTGCTTTCAAAGAAAGAATGAGATTCTGTTCCCAAGGCACTGAGCAAAAGTAAGTTGTTGAGGGAAATTCTTGCCCCAGTGACACTTGAGAGAGTTATGTTTTTAGTTTTTATAGGACTGAGATGGTCTTTTTAAATCACAGCAGATCTCTGAACTTGCTTTGAGAACAGCAGACACCCGGACCACAATCTTCAGGCCCAGAACATCACGTTCTGCTGCTCATGCATCTTACTCATATTTGGCAAAACAAATATAAAGTGATACCAAGTTAAGATGTTACACTCAATCATTCACAATGAGTTTTAGTATTTTATCCTCTGCTTGCATCAGTAAGGATGGTGGCAGGTGATCAGCGTCAGGGCAGATTAGGTCTCAGAAATGTATAAAACTTGCACACAAATCAGTTCATATTGAAACAATTTCCTTCTGAAGTTTCTACTGTGGTTTGTAATGCTGAGTCAGCATGAGAAAAATGAAAATAAAGACTCAGTGAAACTGCTCTGTTTTCACTGGCAAGGCTAAAATGAAAAGCTACCTGATGTGTACAAGTAGAGACTAACTGGTTAGGTGTGCAAAATCCTCTTATTTTTCTGAAGGTATTTATAACTAAGAACCATGCAGACAGTATGGTATGGAGTAAGATTCTTAACCAGTGTAAAACAGCACAAGCATATCAAATACGTATCACTTGCACACCTAATTCATAACATTTAACAGGAATAAATGCAAAAAGGCATGCCCCTTTTGCAGAGGGGCAAATTCACCCCAGCACCGTGCTCACCTGCCCTGAATATTAAGTCTGAATTTCCCAAAGCTCTCCTCACACCCCATACTCTCGGGGATCTGCTCCCACGAGCCCTTCTCCTACACTCCTGTGAGCTGGGGTAAATTCTCTGGCTACCAGGAATCAAGGCAAAGCCCTGCATTTTGTCACAGGTTCTCTCTTAATGTACAGTGCCAGAAGATAACCCTAACAAGGGGATCTGGCTTTAAGTTCTGCAAACAATGAAGTCCTGCCCCCGCTCCTTACCAGTACTCCTCCCCTCCAGTCATGCACTTCTCGTAGACAGGTCCTTCCAGCTCTCTGTGGCTGGGGAAGATGCCCTCGTGGTTAATGATGATGGTTTTGATGACCTCATTGACATGGGCTTGGCAGGACACTGGATCCTGCCCATCTGGAATGTGCATCAGAGTGGGCCCAAAGCAGATGGCCAGGTTGTAGGGATCCATCATGTTCTCATCGCTGTACTGCGACAAGCTGCAAGAACAAGCATTAGGAAGGTGCGGTGCCGACTTCCCTGGTTCGCTCGGAAAGATTTCCCACCAACAAACCCCCACCGCCCAAGAAAGCAATCATCACTGAGCTGTACATCTTCCCTGAACACACAGCCATGGCTAGGCAAGGCTGAGGAAGGAGCAAAATACAACTCTCCATGGCAATACCAAAAAGGACTCATGCAACAAAGACAGGGAAGCCCTGAAAAAAAGGAGGGCAAGGAGAAACTGAGTGAAAAAGGAAAAAAAAGACTCACTGATTAAGGAAAGCAAAAAGATATCTCATGACAACGATGACAGCCCGGGGCAGAGTGATGATGATTTGCTGGATCTGGTGCACTCTCTCAGTGGGGTTCTCGATTTCTGGAACACATAGATAGAAAGCACATCTTTAAACCTTCTCAGGACCAGACAACACAGCACCAGAGGGACTTGTTCCATATCTAGTAGCCCACTATGCAAGGAAAACAATAGCCTGTTTCCAGATTTGATCCACTGGTTTGGCACTAAAGTGCAAGCAGAGAATTGGGCATAGTGCTCTTCCATGGGTGAATTCATACGTATGTTCAGATTCAGTATAAACAGTAAATAAAGACATTTCCGTGGTTTTGTTTTTAAAATAACTGTTTATACATTATTTAGTTGATTCCTCAACAACTACTCTACTTCTCAAAAGCTTGAGTCAATATGGCACTGGAAAAACGGAGCACTGCTTGGTTTTCTAGTGTAGATTTTTAAATTAGGTTTTTATTCACGGGTTAACCCGTAAGGGTGAACTCTTATAGGTTAACCCTTCTGAGTCCTTCTGCTACAATCTCCCACTGGTCTTAATGGGAATTTAATCTGAACCGGTTCTCAGTCAGCACTTTAAGATTCACTTCTCTCCGTATCAGTGCACAAAGCCCATAGCTGCTATCAGAAACCAGCTTCCTTCCATAGGAAGGAGGGTGACTTAGAGCTATCTTGCTTTCAGTGCCAGCTCACTCACCCGGGGACCCCTGCACCGCCCCTCCGCCCTCCTGCAGCCCCACACCAGGACGGCGCGGAAGCCCCCGCACAGCAGCCTCCTTCCCCTGCAGAGCTGCAAGAGCCCCGCTGCAGCACCGACCTGCCGAGGGGCCTCAGCGCTGCTCCTGCAGCAGCTGGCAGCACATTCCAGCCCCCAAAGCTACTCTTTTTTTTAAGCTAGTATCCGTTCAATATATTATGTAGATAGTTAATCCTGTGGCTTTTATTTTACAGAAAGCAGACAAAGAGTACCAAAGCTTTCCTGAGAGCAGTCAGCCTCAGATGCATGGAATGAGCAACAACAGTGGAGAGATGCTTACTTTATTATGCAGGCTCAAACTTTGACATTTGCTAATCATAATAAAATTCACTGACAACATGTAGCTGGGCTGCCATTTGTTCAAAAATTCTGAGCAAAATTTGGCTCCAGTCCAAAGACTGAAATCTTTATAATATTTCATTTTGGAAATTTTTCCTTTTGAGGAATGTATTTATCCCATTATTGCTTACTGGGTTCTCTACTTCTTCACTTTGGTTTCACTTAAGAGGACATTTGTGAAAAAAGAATCAAATAAGTAAGAACGGGATAAAACCCTACAACAATAGATATCTGTTCTGAAACCCAGAGGAACAAACTGTCTTGAAGCACTTGCTTTTTTTCACTTAGCAGAAATGTTTCAGCTGGCTGTAATTCAGAGGAATTAATGGAGTAATCATCAATCACTTGACAATACAGGCACACCCCTGAACGAACCTTTGCAAACAAAGCGCCTTTTCTATCCATCTATTTCTGATGTGCATTTGAGAAATGCTTCCGTGTAAACTCTCAGTCCCCATAAGGCAAAAGAAAAAGGCAGCCTTTCATCTGCCACCAGCAAGCCTGGCTTCCCCATCACCATGGCAGGGAATGATGTGGCTCTGCGGCCTTCCAGGGGCACTCAGAGGCCCTGAGACATGAGCAGCAGCACCTGCTGCAAAAAACTCGGCCGGAATACCTTACCAGGAGCCGAGGGAAATCAAGGTGGCTTTGTGATGCACTGCGGTGGAGAGACCAAACCGCTTGGCTGCGTTTAGCCTTTTCGCCGTAATTACACAATGAGACAGAACATCCTCTAGCAAGGGTGGCATTTTACTAAGCAATGGTTCTCAAAAGAAGAAGGTTTCTTCACTGCGTTTAGGTTGGGACACCTATTACACAGCCTGTATTTATGTGGCAGAAAATCAGATGCGCTTAAGGTCAGATTTTTAATGGGAACAAGACTTGAATTCATTTTAAATCTATCCTTAATTGAAAGGTAGCAACAGCAGCAGGAAAAGAAAGGAAAGATGAGTAAAAGGAAGATTCTTACTAAAATGAGGAAAAAATAAAGAGAGAGAGACAAGAATACTATCCAGAAAATTAACAGATGATATTTGCAATGAAAAGCCCTCAAAAGCTTAATAAATTGTGCAAATTGGCATTAATTAGGGATGGTTCCAAAGCACAAGCCTATCTGCAAGCACACAGCCAGCCACATCACCAAGCACACTTCTGGGCACTGAAGGGGACTTGTCCCCTTCTCTGTGGGCTGTGCCCTCTCAGCCTCCCTGCTCTGCCTGTTGCAAGCCCCTCGGGGATGGCAGCCAGAGCAAGCACTGCAAGCCAGGCTAAACATCCCTGTCCGGGGCACAAAACTGGTGCAGAAACAGCTTCCTTTGTTTGCTGTGTTACAGGTGTGCTGTGCTGTTTTACACATCAAAACTGAAAGGCGACAGCGAACTTCCTAAAGCTACTATGTAAAACAACTGTTCTTGAAAAGTAAGAGAAAATTCTTCTCCTTCTGGAACAAGCTCATCCCTGTGTCATTTCTCTCCAGATATCATCTGTCTGTCTTGACATTGCTAAATCTCTAGCAGTTATGCAATTTAACATTAAGGAGGGGGGAGGGAGCCATGAGCAGTGAAAGCCAAATGAAGGACTTCAGCACATGTTCACCAGTCAATCCCCTTGAAGCTACCCACATACCGAGACACTCAAACCCCCAAACAACTCCGATGCCTCTCCTGTAAAATAAAGTCATGCTGCAGCCAAAGCGCACAATACGCTCCTCCATCATCTCTGAAACGTCAAATTCATTCTGCCTTCTTCCTTTCCCCCAGGGGAGTAATTTCCACGACTTGCCAGTAAATAAATGTCATCACTACAAAGTACTGAGAGAAATAAACCCCAGCTGGGATATCTGTTTCTTCAGTTGCAGAGGAACAAGCGGAGCTGGGAGGAGTATTCAGGACAAAACAAGAAGCAGCCAGGCTCTCCCTGACATCCATCCCAGACACTTCATGATTAAAAACCCGCAGCTTCTACCTCTGCTCACATCCCAAAGCGCTTTCTGGTTTTCTTTGGGACGGGAAATGCACATAGCAAACACTTGGAGAACAGCGGATCGAGTGAGGT
This sequence comes from Mycteria americana, assembly GCF_035582795.1. Taxonomy (NCBI): domain Eukaryota; kingdom Metazoa; phylum Chordata; class Aves; order Ciconiiformes; family Ciconiidae; genus Mycteria; species Mycteria americana. Next base: position 10,367,726 of record NC_134375.1, on the reverse strand, counting down.
TGAAAGCAATTCTGCAGACCTCAGGGGTCAGAGAAGCTTTGTGAGTAGCCAAGAGTTATTGACCTTCACTATGTTTAGTAGACGACACTGAGCTAAAGCAGCAAAACCCCTTTGGGTCCCAGGAGCCATGGCCACTTGACACATGATGGGCAGGCACAGGAACTGCCGTTATCCACACAGAGATCCGTGCAGGCAGGACAGCAGCCGACCCTGTTCAAGCAAATAATGACCCCTCATGCAACCCGCAAATACGGGCTTCCTGCATGTGCAGCCCACTGGCCTAAGCTTGGGGATGGCTCTCTGGTGATCCTCATGATGCCAGGAAGAATTTAAAAGAGCCACAGCAAGATGTTTTACCTCTCCCTTGCCTCCAGCGCTGCCAACGCACACTCTTAATGTCTTTTCCTAACAACTTCCATTGCCGACCTGTAGCCCTTCTTACAAGATAAGCTGCTATTTGCAAAACTCAGATGTACTTGCTCCTCTGTTTATTGCTTCTCTTGTCCCACCCTGTTCTCCAAGAAGAGCTGTCACATGTACTTACTTATAGTAGATATCAAATCTTGAAACCTTTCCTTAGGAAAGAGGGGGTTTTCCAGTCCTCGGAAATACAGCTTCAAGACTCCAGCCACTGAATTAATGTCACGTTCATTTTGATCATCAGCAAGGGGATCTTCACCTGCCCAGAGAAGAGTTTTTTATTTCCAGCATTACTATCAAGTTGAACTAACACAACAAGTGTTTTTTACTAACTCAATGGAAACCCAAAATTTCCCACAGTTCAGAAAACCCTCCTGTGTGTGGAATGGTAATGCTAAGCATTTTGCCAGCAAGAGGAGAGTTTAATAAGGTACTCTGTTACACAGCATCATGCTGAGACATGCTATAGCCCTACCTACAAAAACCCAGTTTATTGGGGAGATTTTAAACCTTTCCTGAAGATGAGGATGTTATTAATCGGTTTTGCTTCACGGTTTCCAGCCCAGTGCATTTTGGCATTTAAGGCAACAGCTTAGAGAGCTGAGCAGATCTAAACAATGGTGGGTGAAAGCCTGAGAAGACAGGCTTGGCTGGAGGATGCAATTATGCCTCTGGAATAGACCAAATGGTTCTGGATTGCATTGTACCAACTTAAATCTATAAAAGGCTTTCAAAACCCAAGGGATTTGGATACAGATTCCTCTTAAATTGGATGTGCAAATCCTCCAGCCTTTGACAACCTCACCACTGCGTGATGACTGGCACGGCCACCTTCACCCTGATCCTTCCAATGCTGCTCAAAGATTAATGTCATGGAGGCCATTACCCCCATCTAGACTGTCCTTTTCGCTGCTTCATGTTCACTCAGTGACAGTAGGATTGCTCTGCCTCGTCTTGCCAGCCTTCCATCATCGATGTGGTTTTCTCAACAGAATCACTGGCAACTCCACAACCAATAGGGCCACCAGGTACACATGGTAACGCTTCTCCTTCCTTGACAAACCGGTGCAGGAAGGAGGAAAATGGATCCCCAACAAACTATTTTATGGCTCTCATCTGAGGCTTTCATGCTCTTAATTAATGACTGTGCAAAAGATCTCTGCACCTACCCCTACTTCTTATACTCCTTCCTTAAGTGACTCTTCGCTACTGCTGGAGATACAATATTGAGATACCTAGAAGGGGAGAAAACCTCCTCGTGTCTCGTAGCAGAAAGGCCTTTAGCACAGGCTTTATGCAATATCTAATGCACCCAGCACGCACTGAAACTCCCACCAACGATCTCTGCTCAGACAGGGCATCCCAGCTGCAGCTGCACATCCTGCCAACGCACCTCTCTCAAATGAATTCTTGATGTCGTTGACTTCCACCTGGGAGCCAGGAACTCTGAAAATGCCCTGCTGCTGAAGGCCTGGAAAGGAATAACATTTTAAAAAAGATTTGTGTAACTGTTACACAGTACTTTCTGGTAAAGAACAGCAGAAACTAGGAGTCAATGCACCTGGAGAGAAAGGCTCAGAGAGCAGGAAGGGGACAGCCTGCTACGATTCATTTCTGCTCGTATTGTCCAATCAAGGCCCCCCAGATCAAAGCACTGATCCCGTTGGCCTGGGACCTGAGCAAACCATTTAACCTGAATCAGTGCCAACAAGACCTAAATATTTGTCAATCATCCAATGCTACATCACAGTCAATGCCATTGTAATTATAACCTGAGCCCACATAGCGAGGGCTGCAGGCATCTCTACTATATTTCACTGCTAACTGCAAGTATTTCATTCCTTTGCAGAAACTTTCCGTTGATATTACCGAATCAACTTACCATACAAATTGATGTAACGAATGCAGCTTTCTACTACAAGCGGAATAGCCTGTCCTGAATCCTTCATGAAAGGAAAGAAAGAAATTACTGGTTTATTGATAACAAAGCACGGGAAATGCATTAAAGATTGCAAAAACAGAGATTTGAAAATCAGTGCCATTGAGTTTAGTAAGAGGACAGGCAAGAAAAGGAGGTGTTACACACATCAAGCCATCAAAAAGTGCTGAATATACTATGTGCAGTCAATTATGCACAAAAAAAAGCTTTTGCTAAAGTGTGTGAAAGACTGCTGCTCACTATCTGGTTGAGACAGGGGACTGATGCAATGGGATCACAGCTATTCCGTTTCAAAGGTGTAATGCTGAGCCAAAATAAAACTTGTGCTATACCTGTCTGATGAAATAAGCTTCCAGTAACAGAGCTTACAACAATATTTCCACCTAAAGAAAGAGCCATTGTCAGCAGATGCTAAAAAAAAAAAAAAAACCCAACACCACTAAAACACCACAGTGTATGAAATGAACTGCCTGTATCTGAACCTGCGATGAGTTTTGGCTTTTATTTCAAAGCTGCTTCTCTCCAGGCCCCTTGTGGAAGGAGCTCAAGGCAGAATGTGAGCCATGTCTGACTGCCTAAGTGGACATTTATTTTCCTTAGGGGCTTTGTTTGGTTGTTTTTTCCAGCAGAGTACAGTTGCATCTCTCTGGTTAATTTACTCCGTCTCATAGACGGGCCTCCAGTAAATACCTGATTTCTCGTTCGCGCATTCCTCCTTCCTCTGAGAACACAAAAAAGCAGCAGAGCGGGAAAAAAAGAAAAGATTAAGCAAGGATAAGTTCAGTTAGAGGTAAGCATCTCTTTCAGAGGCCATGAACGCTCAAATGCAATGGGAGCTTAGCAAGGTCCAACCCAGGCCTTCAGGCTGTCCACCCTCCCTCCCAAACCCCGCCTGGCACGCTGCACCCGAGCCTCGGCGACCAGCAGAAAGAGCCTCTCTGATTTCTTCCCTCCCTGAACCTGCGGCACTTGCAGAGCCGGAGGCCAACGCCAGCCCCTGCCCAGGCGCAGGCGAGGCTCCGGGGAGAGCCGTCCCGGCACAGGGGCACCGGGCAGCCGCCCGCAGCCCTGCGCCCCACGGGCCACACGTTTCCCGCAGCAGCACGCGGTCCCCGGCGTCGAGGACAACCCCGGCAGCACAGCACTGTCCCCTGAGGAGTCTCCGCTGGCACAGGACACCCGTCCGCTCAGCTAGATCTCCAATGCAGCTAACTCCTCCCCCACAGTGCTGAACAGGCTGGACTTTAATGAGCATTATTTTTTTAAAAAAATCAGTTTAAGTAAGGAATAATTACAAGTATTAAAGAGATTACTGTCTTTGTCAGTCGGGCCTGTATATTACTTGTGACAGTGCACTGTTTATAAATGTTGCCCTTAGGCTTATGGTTGCACTAAGAGAGCCTAAGAGAATAAATCAGAGCCGGACAATGCCTATTAGTTTACCTAATCCAACAGTTGTCATTACTGCTTCCTACAGTATTTTCACTACAGCTTTCTTCAGCACAGGATTAAACACTCTAAGCAACGGGAACAGCTCGCTTCCTTTGGAAATCCTTCCAGCAGCCAGGTAATAGCAAAGTGCTGGATTTTGGAGGATCAGCAGCTAGACAGCTGGAGGTATCCTTTGGGACAAATCCCATGTCCACATTTCTTCATTTTTCTCCTCAAATCTCTCCTTCTGGGTAATTTCCTGGGATGAGCAGGGCCAAATGCCCCCTTGGACTGGGACTGTACTGGTATTAATTGAGTTCATCTGAGTTCACCCCAGCTTAAATGAAGAAAATACTTTGGCCCACATTTATGAAGACTGCATGCTGCATGTTATCAGCGATGGTTTGGAGGAAAACGCTCAGCAGCCATTTAGGAATCACTTTGCTCCAACGCTGGAAGCCGAGCCCACGGTCCTGGCTCTTGCCGAGCACGGACGGGCGCTGGCATGGGTCGCAGTCAGCGCGCAAGCTGGAGCATCTCCTCTCCTGGCACACTCAGAAGTAATGGCCTCCCACGGGAGAAGCTCGCGGCTCCGCACTGACACACGGCTTTCGCCTGTCCTCCCTGCAGGTTAACCCTCCCTCCGGCTTGGGCTGCGGGAAGGGGCCTTCAGACTCCCAGTAAGTACCAAGCTGTATGAGAGGGCCTCAGCCACCTGTCAGCAGCTGGCACTGAGACGAGCCAGCTGGGCTGGTAACTATCAATATATTTTGTTTAAGGATGAGGATAGCACACCTACCTTCCCACACAGCCACCCATACGCGCGGTATTCAATTCAAGGCTGCCAGTCCTTACAACTGGGAGACACTTTCTGGGAGCCTATGAGTCCTTTTACCTTCCCCCTCAGCCACAGGGGAAGACGACCACCAAAAACGCGTGGAAAAAGGGGAGGTGGGAGGATTTGTTGATCCTTTGAGGGTGCTGGGCTGGGTGATCCTTGCTGTCTGATCTTCCCTCCCAGGACGGGTGGAAGCAGCGCTGGACAACAGGGAGGCTCAGCCAAGAGTGCCTCGCAGCCAGCCAGCACGGCCGACAGCCACCAGCCATGGGGGTCCTCACTGCTACCCTCGCCCCGGGGCACACAGGCAGTGACGGGATGGGTAACAAGGAATGCACAAGGGGTGAGGACAGCTATGGAGAGAAATCGTCACCGAGGCAAAGCACGCTCTGGCCACGTCAACTGGGTGCAGGGTGGACCGGAAAGACCCCGCCGAGGAAAGAAAGCAGCCAGCAGTTAGGACAGGAAAGCCACCATTACATTCACAGCGTTCATAAACTCTTACTGTCAGCCAGCGAGTACCTTAATGAACGTTTCCATATTGCCGTTAAAGAGTTTATGATTATAGACTGAGAGAGGCCTAGGTCTCCTCATTTTCTGTGGCTTAGGGGGAAGACATGGGGGCCTGGGAGAAAATGGAACAAAAGAAATCAACAAAACACCAACATAAATGCAATGACAGGGTGAGATCTCAAAGGTTATGACCGAGAATAAGAAATAAATCAAACAAAAATCCCTCTGTGAGGACTCGACACGCAGCTCCACGCACTCTGCAGCCGCTCACACTTCAGTGTCCCTGCCGCTGCGTCCCCCCTGCAGACACCACTCCATCGGGAGCCGGGGCACCTGCAAAGAGCTCGGCTCCACACCTCCGCACCGCGGCTCCCACCGGGATGTGCCACTGGGGGTGTGCCCTCTGCTTACTCCAAAGCCCTTTCCAGCAGCCTAAGGCAGGCTACCCTAGCACTAACTTGGCTAACTCATTTTTGGAGCCCGTGCCACAATGGCCTCGCTTCTGCAGGTCCCAAAGGCCAGGCTGAGCGCGGGTGCAGCTGGCAGGCGTCTGAACAGGCAGCAGAGCTAACCTGTAGGCAGCCTGGAGCAAAAGCAGAGCTCTTCACTATACGCTGCACACATAATTTCAAGTCAAGGTCAAGACTGCAACCTTTATTTAAGTAATAAATTAAAATTAATCTTGATAATAGAAACATTTAACAGCAATAAGCCAACCTACCCATTACTTTCCACCCCCATAATCCTCCAGTATTTCCCTATCAGACAGACCCTAACCTCAGCTGCAGCCACATACAGCAATCTATCTGCTGCTACGGACTTCTTGAAGAACTTCTACTGTAAAAACCAGTCATCTTCAGAAATCCGACAGCGTCAGAGCAGTAACTATACCAACAACCACAGCCTGAATGAACAATGGGTGATCAGGAATGCTCTTCATGCAGAACTTGCTTCATTCAAGTCAGAGAGTAATAAAGCTGCTAAACACAGCTGGTCACAACTGTCTTTGGTACCCACAATCTACAGATACAATTCTCCCTGTTTGAGATGCCAAATATCAAAACTGCTTCTCAGCATTTGTGCTAGTACCAGGGATGAGGGTAGATTTAGACTAGATATAAGGAAGAAATTTTTTACAATGAGGGTGGTGAAACACTGGCCCAGGTTGCCCAGAGAGATGGTAGATGCCCCATCCCTGGAAACATTCAAGGTCAGGTTGGACGGGACTCTGAGCAACCTGATCTAGTTAAAGATGTCCCTGCTCATTGCAGGGGGCTTGGACTAGATGACCTTTAAATGTCCCTTCCAATCCAAAGCATTCTATGATTCTATGATGACATTTTAGAAGTAAAATTAAGGCATTGGTGCTCAGTAGGATTTTTAACACCTGCCTCCTACCTCCACCAGTTCAGCACTCTGTCAGCCTGAAAAAGCACCAAGAGTACCTGAAGAGTTCAACTGATTCCTTGATATATCTAAAATAAACCACAGCTACCCCTGGAAAATACTGGGGTATTCCTGTTTATTCCTAAATGGACCTCATTCTTCTCATAGATGGCCAGAAAGAGGAAAGTGGGAACACTTCCACCTCTCTGTAGCTAACTTCTGTTTGGGAGACATTCACAGGGATGCAAATGGTTTTTCATCTTTCTGGCAGGCATTCCCAAGAGTCAAACCACCAAACAAAAAGGTGAGCCCAGTCAACACACACAAGCAAACCCACCAGCAACTCCGTAAGAACCGAAAAGGCAGGCATGCACATTAGGAAGTGGTGTGACCCTACCCCTACTAGCTAGTGACTGAGGGTCCTCATCAGTCATGGGGAACAGACCTTGAAGACCCTGTTGACTTCAGCAAGGGTAACAGACAACTATTGCTTCTGGAAATGAAGCCATGGAAACATGTGACTTATTTTAGTGCAGCGATCAGGACTTTGGAGGGCTGCTTTCATTAACGCTATTCACATTTTGACTTCTTCTGCTGATAATGAAGGACATTAAGACCCAAGTGCCTAAGATCTAGAAGAGGGAGAAAAATAGCATAAAATCTCTAACCGATTTCTGATCTGTCTCTACCCCCAGGCTATGCTGTTGTTGTAGAGGAGAGATCACAACTGTAAACAAAAATGAGTGCTAGAAGCCTTCATGCAAAAGTTCTCACAAAGCAGAGCGGAATGGACACGTACAATTTAAACAGAGCTACAATGCAAGGGTGACAGTTGTGATCCACTGGTTCCTTAATCACATGCCTTTAATTAAGCAATTTGACTCTACACTCCTATAGCTTCTAACCACTCCTTCAACAGATAACTGAGGAGCAGAAGAGACTGCTGTCCATTCAAGTGCCTGCCTGACTCTCAGCTGAGCAGCCGTGTGCTGAGGACTACAGACCCGGTGCTGTTTGCTGCCGTGTAATCTCCTCTCCCCGGGGCATGCCCTGGCGCAGGGTGGCCGGGGCAGCCTGGCCTCCGGCTGCATCTGGTGGAAGGTTGTTCTGCCTACACTTACAGCACTGCCTCGCACAAGAAGGAGATTGTCTCGTTTGTTTTCCTTTGTGGAGTAAAAGCAACTGTTGAAACAAAAGCAAACAGAAGCAGCAGGGAGTTGTGCCATCATCCCTCGTGTAGGAGGCTGTTACTCATTCCTTTGACTGTTTTGGCCCGCAACACCCCAGGTGTCAGGGTGCTGTAGGGCAGCTCTCCCGCGACCCGCAGGCAGCAACTGCCATGACGGCTGATCCGAGGGGCACCTGGGAGCACGTCGGTGCAGTGATTCACTGTGCAGTTCCCGCTCCCTGGCCTGCACGAGGCAGGGAAGGCCCCTCTTTGTCCTGATGGCACCTCACTGCCTTGCACTGCAGCCCCGGCGGGTGCCCAGCCCTGACGCCATTCAGCCTGGTGCCAGCAGCACAGTCCCCCTCCAGCCAGAAGGCAAGAGAGCAAGGCACCCTGCCGCCCCGCTGCCCTCTGCTAAGGCAGCCTTTTTCCTGCCTGGAAAGGCAAGACAGGCTTCACCATCTGCTTCAGCATTTCTAACATGGAATGGCTTTTTTTTCTGCTGGTGTTGCCAATTTTATTAAACACTGAAACAGGGTTGTAAAAAGATAACACAGAGAGAGGTTCTACATGTTCTAGGGAGATGTTTGGAGGCTTTGCTGGCCTGCATCTTACTGTTAGAAAACCAGCACACTCATAGCAAGCCACCAGAGCTCTGTGAGATGCTTTATGGACTGGACGCAGAAAAAAGCCTCCTCCCTGTTACATTCACACCTAGCGCTATCTCCTGCTGCAGAGGGATGAAAGTCTGAATACAGGCATGCTCTGCACTGCTAGGCAAAGAAGCCAGAGCTGGGAGAAGCTTTTGGGGACATATCAAAGTCCCCAAATAAACAGGGATGGTAGGGAGCAGGTGGACACCCTTGCGTTGCACTGTCTGAACACAACCCAACCTCAGCTATGCTACAAGGCACTGCACGGCACCGTGCTGACACAGCACTTCCAAGCACTTCAGAGCCAGTCAGCTAGAAATTACACTGCAGCAAAAACAAGGGCCTGTTTGTCATCACCCTAATTAATCCACTTTGGGCAATGCAGCTGAGAAGCAGGGCAGTGAGGTAGGGAGCCTGGGATTGCCTGCCCTCCAGCCTGCCAGCACAGAGCAGCTGGAAGATTATTAAATCTGAACCCCCCAAGCTGTATCACTATAGCAAAGCAAACCACCCTTCCCATGGCCACCCTCCTCCTGCCAGAGTGAGCCCTTCCCAAAAGCAGATGAAATGGAAGAAACTGCTCACCTGGTTGTTCCGCATTCAGCTCTTTCACCTAAGAAGAAACACAAGTTTCCATCATCTCTCCACATTAGTGACCACCAACGACTGTTAAAACACATTCGCATAGGCACTCACACGCTCACTTTTGGATCTGTAAGCCTTGAGTTAATGGCTTCTAGCAAAAAGAAGCTGAACATGCCCGAGGGCCCCACACGTTGGGGAGATGCCGAGCTTGTTGCTATACAAGCCCCCATCACTAAAACACATATTAGAAATCCAAGACTCAGCCACAAGAGAGGGAAAGCATCTTCAATTTCCACTGATATTAAAGGTTTATTTGCAATTTGAAGCCCATCTTGTAAATAACCAGAGGCGCTGCAGGTCCTCTGCAATAAGTGCTCATTTACAGTAGCTGGGGACTGGCCAAACCCAAGCAGGAAAGGGGCAGTCTGATAAGGGCTGAAGCCCCTGGGGAGGCTGCTGAGATTATCCAGCTGCCTCATGGAGGACCACTAATAGCACCTGAATGCAGCGGAGTATTCAGTTCCCCAGCTTTTCCTGCGAGATAACAGCCCATCTAACCACGACCAGGCAGACTCTATTCTGGCTGTCAATATTCTCATTCCTTTCGTGTATTTTTAGTGCTTGGATTTCATATAAACGGTAGCATATCACCACTGATAAGATCTGCTAATTTTTTCAAGTATTTGTCAATCCACTGGAAAAAACTAAACTAATTTCACATGCTGTTTGTGCCTTTCTCCCAAGGCCAGGAAAGCCGATTTATTCTTCCTTTTTCTAAGACACATAAAAGGAAGCATTTGGCTGCACATGCCTCCTTCCTGCTCTCCCCTGGCACCTGAGGAAAGCAAGCTTGCAGCCAATTCCTCACTGAAAAATAAAAGAATTCCACATGAGTGTTTTGCAAACCCAGACTTCTTCCTAATGAGAATCAGCTCATGCTGAAACACAGCATTTGGCATTTCTGGGCTAAATATTTGCTGAATGCCTACATAGCAGGATGATCCCATGGCCTGGGAGAAATTCAGAAAGTTTTCATGTGAAAATCTTCCATGGCTGCTTTTGCACAACTCCATAGAATTAAAATGCCTGACCCTCCACTCTTCCTCCTAAGTACGGCATTAGTATGGCTCTTGTGTGAGAGAACAGGATGGCAATCAAATTAATCTTCAACAGATTCATCGCATCTTGCACCAATCTATAGGGGTCTTAGCACTGCATCCAAGAAACAGAGCTTTTTCCTGTATTAAGATCTGTGATCTCTGGGAAGAGCTTAGATGGGTCCAATTTCTGTGAACCACATGCTCCATCCCCCTTGCCTGTGTCAAAGCCTGAATTCAGACCCAGTGGCTGGGGAGCCCTGCCTGGCAGCACGCAGTAACCCACCGAGCCTCGCAAAACCCCTACCACGTTGGGATGGAATACAGGTCTGCCTCGGTGAGGGTGCAGAAGGGCTGGCCACTGACCTGCTATTGCAGGGTGATAAGGGGTTAAGGCAGCTACAGGGAGTACTGAAGCTCCTGGGAAAAGAAATACGTTGACGGAGCCCTATGTATCTACCCTTGCAGCTTGCCTTGTGTTTACGTTTTGTGCCTTGGCTTGGCTCAGTGTTCGCAGAGTGGAACACACCACAGGATCTAACTAGAAGGTGGATTTTAAGGCTAAATAAATTTGGCAGAGAAAATATGTTTGGCAAAATAGCCAACAAAAAGCCTTTTTTTTTTTTTTTTTTTTTTTTTTACTCTGAGGAGTCCAATTTTTCTATTGTTAAAACAAGACCATGGACCATTTGTGTATTTTAATTTAAATATATTCTCTCCTGTTGGAAAATCAGGACACTAACTCATCTCCATCTTCTTTACACTGGAAATAATGCAATTTTTAAAACCCTTTAAAAGAGCTAAAGTCTTCTCCCAGGGACATGGTTGCATATCACTACCCCAGCAGTGGCAGATCCCACCTGGAGCCACACACTCCTGCCTCCCTCAGAAGTTACTGCCCCCTCTGTTGTATGAAGCCTGTTTGTGTGTATGTGCTCTAAATCAAACTTGTGAAATTATCTGGGGTAATAAAAGCCTGCTATGGAAAAGTTAGTTTTAAAAACAAGGATGATTTTGCAGTTCTGGTTTAGAGCAAGTCAAAAACCTATGGCCAGGGGGGCAAGTGGCCTACTAAATCAGCAAGGCTGCTGGCAAATCTGTAATAGAGAAGCACAGCATCAAGGACAAGAAAATACTTGTGTTCAGGGCCACACTAAGAGGGAAAGAAGGGGGAGAGAAAGGACAAAGGCAGAATGTTGGAGTGGGTGGGAACCTCTTTGCTGCTGGAGAAGTAACACAGCACTTTGGCACACAGTATGAGATTCAAACAAATTTCTCTATGTGGACTCCCAAAGAAAAGCAGGATAAGACTAATACTCCAGGGAAATAATGATTTTGCATGTCACTGGTTAAACTTAGTAGTAGCAGCCAACCACGGAAGCCATCAGTCACTCAGGAAAACACAGACAGCAGGTAAGATTGAAAGATGATGCCTGGTTTAAAGTCGTTTCATGTGATGGGAGGTTCCTCCCTGGACCTAACCCCGCGACTCACCTTCTCCAAGAGTCTGCTTCAGCAAGTCATGCTTAGCCTGAAGCTTCGTGATAAGGTTACTGCCATTCAAATACTCTTTAAATTTCTGGAATTAAAAATAAAACAAACAAGGTGGGTTAAGACTCTTGGCAAAAATAGTCTGTAATTGATGCACACTTTTGCCCGGGAGGCTGCTGGAGGGGGCTCGGCAAGGCTGACAGGCTCTAACAAACCAGACGTCAGATGCGCCGCAGGGCTGAGCACGGTCTAATCACTTCTCACTGCTCCAGCCACAGTCCTGATGATCTTATTACCCTGGTCTCCTTGGTGCTCTACCTCCTGCCTGGGAACGCAAGGAGCTCCAAAGAAAAGAGTTCAAAGCAAGCTTTCTTTTGTCAAGCTTCTGGGAACGGCCTGGAAAATCAAAGAGGCTCTCCCTCCACTGACAGGCGCTTTGCCTTTGTGCAAACAAGTGATGCAGAGCGAGAACTCCCAGTGCATGAGACCTTCCCAGGTCAGGGGCCATCAGATGCTTTATGCACTGGGCGACACTAACTGTGCAGCACAACTTCTCATTTCATTGTGAGACTGTTTGACACCCGGTAACACTCAAGAGCAAGTAATTTTGCAGATAAGAGGAGTGAGGGAGACCGAGATGGAAAATGAAAAGAGAATGGGAAAGATCAAATTCTTGCAAAAAGCATTACAAAAACCCCAAGCACAACTCAAAACGAAAACTGCAAGTTTTTTCCCCCTGAATTGGAATAATAATACTGTTAAGAGAAAGTAGAAGCTTTTCTATGCATATGTAATGTATTACAAGATGCTATTAACTTTAGCCTATTAACCATGCTTAAATGAGGGCTACTTCTGCCAAACGGATGGCTTATTACTTACATTTCAAGTACTATAACAGAGAACCTTAGATCTGCCTGGAAGTGAAGTGCAGGAGCGAGGCTGCGGGGGAGACACAGCACAGCTGCCTCTACCCAGCACGCACCCAACAGCGAGGCATCGCAAAGCCAGGCTGTCGCAGCTTCCTCCAACACTCTGTATGAGATGCAAATGACCGTTTAGTTCATCCCATGGGCCAAGGGCAGATTTTAGCTGTGTAGGCCAGAAAAGGAAGGTCTGGCTGATGGTTCAAAATTGTAAAGGCCTCCAGGAACAGCCACTGAATGGTGACACGCTGCGAGACTAGCCGGAGTCTGCTGCCCTGCTCTGAGCCACTCCTACCGATTTCTGTAAGTTTTCGGTCACAACTGGTTGCTCCAGTTGTTCCTTCAAAAAGAACAAGGCAGACGCTGGATTGTCAGTCCCTATGCACTACCCTGCCACCGAGAAATGCACTCCAACCCCAAATCAAACAGAAGACAAATACTTAAAGAGACTGAATTGGTTCTTGCTCTTCACTAATGAGCACTTAAAATGGGACTCAGCCCTAGCAATTAATGCTTTGTGTCCTGTATCGCATGAGATGAGACTCACTGTAAAATAGAACATTTCAGTTTCCTGCTGGTTGGCTCTCCTCTTGGCGATGTTTATTTTACTCATGTAGGTCTCTGATGCAGCTGATTTGACCGACTCAGTGGAGCGACTATGCTGGAAGGCATCTGAAACATCAAAATCTTCCACCGTCAGCATGTCCTGCAAAGTCTGCATTGTGGCATCCAGAGTTTTTCGTACCTATCAGAAATAGAAGACAGGATGGATTTGAAGCAGATTGGGAAAGTGACATATCTTGAGCCAAAACAACTGGCCAACAGACAGCTTCTAAGTACTGGGCTTGCTCTTGCCCTAGCTGCAGTCAATGGGAGCTCTCAGCGCTGTCACTGGAAGGACTCTACACCTGAGCACACCAGGAAACCCCCTGTGCAAAGGGGAAAAGGCTGAGCAATGCTGCCTACAAGGCCAAACACGAGACCCAGAGCAACTTCTTACCTCTTCATTCTCTATCTTGAGGGTGGCTAGTCGCGACTGCAGCTGGTGGTACCGCATCAGCAACTCGGTCTGCACAGGCTGCTGGGCGCTGACCTGACACACCTGAGAGGGGCAGTGCCAAAGAGAGACAGGAGAGCATTCAGTGGGTCGTGCGCTGACCGGACGTACACATCTAAATACCGAAATTATTCTCTCCAGCTCCCACAAGGTCCTCGCAGCCTCCAGGGAGGCTGCGTCACCCAGTTTCTAATCAGCAGTGCCCTGGACCGAGGCCAGCCAGCACAAAGTATTTTCTACCCAGCATTTGAAAGCTGCACTCTGAAGTCTTCCAGTTACAGCAGGTAAATCAAAGCTCCACTTTACAAATCTGTTGGGCAGTTCAGCTGAGAATCAAACCACAGGCTTCCTAATTGGGAGAGATACAGAGTAAGAGGCAGACTGAAAGGAGGGGCCCTAATGAGCCAAGTGTCTCATTAAGAAAGGAAACACAAATAGCAGCATGTGAAGACAGCACAGAGGGATAAGGAGTCAGAAATAATTTAACAGTCATGATTAAGAAGAGGGGGAAGCCAGTCCAGGCCAGGCTGCGAGGCACATCTGCAGCCCCTCAGGTGAGTACACGGTACCTCATCTCCCATGTGAGGCTGGAACTCGAACTTCAGCGGAGGGCAGAAGACCTGATTACACATGTCCATGATGGTGTGCTTGTCACTCCGTGCATCCAGGTTGTCCACAGCATTCTCGATGATGTCCAGGCCCTCGTGGCGGGAGGTTTCCAGGTTGTACTCGGCAGACAGGTACGTCCTGAACGTCCGAGCAAGGCTGGCGTGGAATCCCAGATCACAGCACTGAGAAACACCAAGGAAGGGTCCAGTCACACAAACACTTCCACCCTCATTCTGGAGGGTCATGTGTACATTAAAGGCCCAAAAAAGCATTGTATGTCCCAGAGAAACATCAGCCCTGTCGTACTGGGGTATATTTAACAGTGTACTGCAATACCATATGAAAAGGCAAGAAGGAAAGAGGACAGAAGGAGAAGAGGTACCAGGGAACAAACAGCCAGATAGTACAGTGACCCTGCACTGGACCCTCGCCACGGCACCAGGGTTTAATACTCTTCATTTTCCTGGGAAAGGCACAGGATCTTCTCAGACAGGACAGAGGGAAAAAAAAAAGATCATCCAAAAGCACGGTTCTCCCTGGCTGCCTGCTCAGCACCACCCCTGGGCCAGCCTGACCACAGGGGCCCCACAGGCAAAACCTGTGCCCTGCAGTGGCCCCTGAGAAAGAAATGGCCAGAGGGCCTGTGCCACTGCTTGTCCCCAGTGATTTCCTTCTTGCCTTCCAAACTACCCTGCAAGCACTTTTTACACAAAGAAACCATTTCCCAAAGTTATCAAATACAGGCAGACGTTCAAGCAAGGTGGCACTGAAAAATGCGCCCGGCAGTATGTGCAAACCCTTTCATCCTCGCTAGGAAGCTGCCTTCCTCTCTCACGACAGAGCAGTTTCTCATGCATAACTGATCGTTCTCATGTTCACCTTGGGGAAAATGATAAAACTCAGAGCTAATTGCTGCCAAAATACTGTACATTAGACAAAAGCTTGTTTTCAAACTCTCTTCTTAATATAATTGAGTTTGGCACATTAAGTATAGCAACAGCGTAGGGATTTGCTGCTATGAACGCTTAATCACAGCTGAGCAAAAAGCAACTCTTAGCAACTCTCCTCCCGGTCCCCAACGGGAGCCCTGACACAGCGCAAACCTCCGCAGGACTCCGCTCCGACCAGCTGGCTCTGCCGTGAGCAGCCTGCTCTGGGACTGAGGGGCAAGGACAGGCACCGAAGAAGCACCCAAAATTTGGATGCCAACAGATGTTGCTCTGCAGGGAAAGGCATGACAGAGAGGATGCTGGAAGCAGGAGGAGCACAATGCAGCCGCCTGAGCCACACTTGGGGGGCTGTAAGGAGAGTGCAGTGAAACAGAAGGGCTGCAGTCCAAAACTGAAGCACATCTATTTCTGGGACGTAAGAGAGGGCTGGAGTTCCTGTTAGAGGATGTAAAGTTAGATAATTATGGCTTTATCCTCTGTGAGGAGTTTCATAATCATATGTCCCCAGCGCACCCATTTCTGTCTCCTGGCACAGCGCAGGTACCGCTGCAGGGCACGGCGCGGCACACCCTGGTCAGCACAGGCGGTTAGCAGCGTGGTACGCTCACGGTCCGAAGCTGTTCAGGTAGTCTGCACACAAGCACCATGATCTGCAGAGATATGCCCAGGTGCAGGAGGCACCCTGCGGGTCACAGGGACACCTCCACAGGAGAAACAGAGAGACACCATGAGAAATACCTCCCATGGCATGTCGCACCAAACTAACCACTGCCAGCGAATTACTCTTATTCCATTGAAACTACTAAAGGACAATTGATATTACAGAAGTTACAACCAAAACCACCCTGGCATGGCACGGGCAGGCATACAGTCAGCAGGCTTCAGCCCCAGCACAGCCCCACCAAAACCACTGCCATGAGGACTAGCATGGCACAAAAAGCTACAGGAAAGAGAAGAAAGATTGCTAGTGTAATCCAAATGACCCAAAACGAGACCAACTTTTCCACAGCAGCAGAACTCCTTGTTGGGAGCTGGCATTTCAGAGGTACCTTCTCCAGCTCTACAGCATCCACAGGCATTCCTGAGCCGATGCAGAAAGGCACAGAAAGTGATTCTGCATCAGAACATCGGTACTGATAAACCCCAACTGAAATATGAAAACTCATCTGGTGCCACAAGCAGCTTCAACCGAAGAAGTCATGCTTTCTGCAGATCTGAAGAGACAACCCTCCGCGCAGATCAAGTCACAAGCAGAGTTGTGTTTGGTTTAGTCTGTGCTAAAAGCAGCAGTAAAACCACAACGGGCTGATTCCTGCTCACAGATACACGAGCGCAGCCTGCCTGTCCCCATTGAGTCTTTTAAAGCAGTGAAACTACACATGCAATAATGAGGATTTCTGCAGGAACTATCGAATGGTCATAATCCACCACTTATCCTGCTGCTATTTAGCTTCTAATCTTATTAGTTGAAAAACATGGGCAGTTAAGGACTGGTACAGCTGTGCCTTCATAAATCAGCAAGCAACACAAAAAACGAGGAATCGGAGCGAATTTCTGTTCACCACTTGGGGCAAAACCTTGTTATAGTGCTGTGAGTCTCTCCCACGAGACAATTTTAGCATGAAGTCCTGCACAACTGCTCCGGGGCTGCACGCAGAAACCGATGAGTTGAGACAATGCAGCAGTGCAGCTGCCCGGCTCTTCCCAGCCGTGTTTCAGCCCACCCCAAGCACCCGGCCGGCAGGGATGGGCAGCCCAGCGGGGCCGGCTGTGGGAGCAGCACTGCATGGCATCCCCGGCAGCTGTGGGGACGAGACGAGAGCTCTGCACTTGGACCATCAGCGGGGATCTGACCCCACAACCCGCTCGGTTCGGCATGGGCAGCTGGCAAGCCATCGCCGAGGGCGCCTCCCAACCCATCACTGTCATTCTCCCACCCCCTTGGAAATTATTGCTACTTGACTACAAAAAATAATACCAGGAGAATATATCTGCCACTGTTCAAGGGAGGGAATTCCCAAAGCATCCAAAACTAAGCTATTACAAAGGAAAATCGCTGAATGCCACAGAATCTGAGGAGACGGGGCTCAGGCTATTGCCAGATGCTTTTGAGAAAAAATTCCATGTGAAATCTTCCCTTTACTTTGAATGCTGAACTTGCACTGAAGCTAGCAGTTATTTGCAACACCCAGAAGCCGGCTGCTACCGAAAACCAGGGCAGGCACTTTCCTAACATGCTACTGCCCTTGCAGTCTCTGGTGATTAGCACTGTGCCGGCTGCTTCACACACTGGTGCCCAGAGAAAAGACAGAGCAGGGACTTCCATGAAATTCTCAGAGAAACACACAAAGGGGATGGGAAAAGAAAAAGAAAGAGAGAAAAAAAAAGATACTTCAAACTCCTGCTCCCAGCTCCAGAACAGATGGCATTTTCTCACCCCTCTCATCCCTTTGATGGAAAATAAATTAGAACCACAAATAATAATCCTCAGCCCTTCTACAGCACCTTTCATCTGTAGAGCTCAAAGCTCTTCGTATATTAATTCATTAAGTCTGGTAACACCCCTGCAAGGAGTGGAAATATTACAGTGTTCAACTTGAGAAATAAACCGACACCCCAGAGCTTAAGCAAGCTGGTTTTGGCCAAAATGCCACGGAAGCAGCCGAATCTCTGTGTGTGTCTCCCACCGCAGAGCTGCACCAGAGCAGGGGCCAGGGGGCTGCAGAAGGCCACCGCTGGCCATTAACCCCAGTGCCAGCAACCCCATTTGAGACACAGGATTAGAAACAGATATATTAAAAGGTTCACCCAAAGCCAGGAGGAAAGCCGGCGAGTCTCCAACCTTGCACAAGCATCTCAATGTCTTTCCTCAGGCAACCACAATCAGGCAGCTAAGGGAGAGCCAGCTCTTCCCTGGGACTTGGTCACGCTGCCGTGCCGAGGGTGATCTCTTGTGAAAGTCAGGCTTGGGATGGTCCAAACCGACGGGCGGTACGCAAGCTCTGCCACTGATCACAGCAGAGGCACCAAACTGCTCCGGCACAGGAAAACAAAAACATTTTAAGAACAAAGCAACATCCAGCTGGTGGAAAATATGGGAGGCTGAACCACTCTGCACTCCAGCAGTGACCTTCAGTCGTTCCTCAGCAGCGGGCAGAGAGCTGCCCTGTCCCCACAGGATAGGCAGATGTCCCCGCAGGACAGGCAGACGTCCCCGCACAGCTCCGCTGCTCCGTTCGCCCTCCTCACGTCTTCGGGCAGGTTGACAGCAGTTCCCCCCGACGCACCAGGCCAACTGCTCCATGCCCCATGAGTTAGACACCATCCTCACAAGAAAGAGGTGACAGCAGCGAGGATGGCGGCTGGTGTGGCCGGAGGAATCTGACGGGGTTTAATATGAATGATAAAGCTCTGCAGAAACGCTGATGGATTTTACATAGCTGAGGCTGCAACAGTACTGGGCTCCAGAGAGAATGAAAAGCTTTCCAAACTACTGATGCATCTGCCTCGTTTCCTCATTAGTTAAACTGTTAAAAGATATTTAACCTGTCGCAAAGCATGAAATAATGTTTTACCAGCATAATGTTTGCGCTTGGCCATGACAATGCTGGGTACTGTGCAAGATCCTAACTCATACCTGAAAGTATCTTCAGATCTCAGGAGGAGTGTTCAAAGAGAACACAAACCGCTTCTGCTTCTCATTCGTTTTTATGGAGAATGTTTATTTATCGTGTGTTAAAAATGCAGAAAACAAAGCAGTCGCACCTTTGCAGCCTGCAGTCACTGCACTTCCCTCAAAGCAAAACAGCGTCGAAACAAACCCGGTTACAAAAGGTATTCCAGCCCAGGTATGACAAATGCTTGTACAGCAACACTCCACCACCACAAACAGGCTCTGCACGCTCCAAGATGGATCCAGGCAGCAAAGGAAATTAAACCGCGCCAGGAGAAGGCAGCAAGGGCTGAGACGCATCAGCAGCCACAAATAATTGCTCAGAAAGGACAGGAAGAAGCAAATAAATGCGAGGGCTGTCTCCCTTTATTACCCCTAATATTCCCCAGCACGTTTGATGCCAGGTGGGAGCCGGCTATCGGGGACGCCGAGGCGTGCAGCAGCGCTGAGAGGAGGCGGTGCAGCATGGAGGCACTCACCGCATCGCGCCTTGGGGGTCGAGGATCGCTGAACTTTTCCACACCAAAAAGTAGGTGTAGCCCTTGAAAGTGCACTATTTTAAATGCAAAGGCAATATCCTGCAGACCGACCCCATCTTTTAAGCTTGAGCAATTCGAGGCCTATCCAAACCTAATGTGCCAGCTCCTTTGCTAAACGAAGAGGGTGTTGAGGGAGCCTGAAACCAACCAGAGCGCAGGTCTCCTCGCCACGCAGAGGCGTGCTGCAGCCCAGTGCCACCTGCCAAAATCCTTCCTCCACCCATGAAATGCCACCGCCAGCATCGTCCCCGGGGACACCTACCACGCCGAGCAGGGCTCGGCTGCAGCTCACGCTCCAGATGTGGGACGGCCACGGGGGCAAGGGTGCGACCCGCACGTCTGGCAGTGCGGGACCAAACCACCCTGGCTTCCCTCCGCGAGTTCCCATATTTCTGACTCACAGCAAAACTGTGCCTGTTGTTACAACAGAGTACGTAAGCTGTCATAACACGTTAAGCGAGGGACTATCAGGTTTTTGTGGTCTGAGGCCAGGAACGGGGAAGCCCATGCCGTAAGGCCAGGCAGATGTGATGTATGCTACCAGGCTGGCTTTCTGCTACACCCATTGACAAGCACATGCTTTTAAAGTGTTTCCTGAACTGAGTGAAGGGTCCCCCATGCACCCCACGGCCTGGCTTGCAGTGCTCAACTGTTACCATAAATCTCTTCCAAAGCAACGGTCTTCGTCCATCAGGCTCACTGTTTTGCCTGAGGCAGCAACCACGACATAAAAAAAAACCCTCCTGAACAACTGATTTATTTTTAGCCAAACAGGGAACGATGTGTGGATACGGCAGGGGAAGGACAGGATCCTCCCTGACCCTTGCAGTAATCAACTCACGCCCTGAAGCATGAGATTTGATTATTTCTAATCAAAGGTTCCTTAACTATAAATATTACAGAGCCAAACATTATGTAGTCCTTTTCAAAATCTAGCTATAATTAACTCTATGGTCTCTGGAGTAGGTTTCTTTCTGGAGGATTTTTAACCTACATTTTATTCTGCTCCTTAGTCTTTCTATAGCAACTCCCTCCCCCATGCATATTTTCTTAGAGCTTTTTTAATGGGTTTTTTTGGTTGTTCGGTGGTTTGGGTTTTTGGGGGTCAGGGTTTTTGTTTGTTTGGGGTGTTTTGGTTTTGTTTAAGATTAATGCATTGGTAAATTAATCTTTTAAAGGACTTTAAGAGCTTGAGGTTATTCTTTCAAACAACTGGCAAAAGCAGCTGAAAGTATCAAGAAGAAATTATTTTTTCTAAAGGAAAGTACTGTTGCTTTTTTGTACCAAGCTAACAAGGTCTGTCAGACAAAGACTGCTCATGGTCTTCAGGCAGTAAAATTTACAGACTGCATGACACTTCTAAATCATAAAACAATCAGCACATGTGCTTAATTAATTTAGCAAGCCAATTCCAATGTCTGTGGTATCCACGTGAGGAATAAATAGCTTACTATGTACAAACTTTGGCAAAAAATGTAGTTTTGCCATATTATTAAAGCCAGGACTGGCAAAATTTAAGAAACGTGTATTGGTTGGATTCTTTCAGTCTAATATAGTACTCTAAGAACAGCTTAGTAAAAACTGTTGTTGTTATTAGAGTATCATGATTTATGGTTCCTGCTTACAAACAGCTAGCTATTATTAATAACATGCATATAGAAGAAGAGTAATATAAGTTTACTAAACCAGTGTACTGGTATATGAAAAAAATGTCAAATTTCTGAAAGGAAATCAAGCAAATGCACCTCTTTCTTCTCCTCTCCTCATCCACAGCAGCTCTGTGTTGAAAAAGATCATACAAAGCTAATCCTTTTTCTTCAATTTATTCTCTTAAAATGCATGAAGCTTTTAATGGCACATGGATATTTCTGGTTTTATCACCTATTTTCACTGACCACCTCTGCCCTGCCTGGGCAATTCACACACCAGGACTACTGCCTGGGACTCTGTGCAAGCTCAGGCACGTTTTGTCACACCCACCGTTAAAGCTCGCGGGTTACCTCTGCAACCACAGCAGCCGAGGTTTTTGTTCTTCACCGACTCACGGCACTACAGGAACTTGGGCACCCCGGCGAGCCCCGCATCCCCTGCATGTGTACGGGAGTGCTGCTGTACAACATGGACGGTCACCAGCATCCCCTGCAGCCTCCCACAGCAAAGCACTTGCACTCAGGTGGCTGTATGGCACCTCTAGTTCCTCAGCTCACAGCTCCCTGCAAAGTTAGTTAGTGACAGCACCTCCTAAAACCACGTATTTTCTATTTCCCAGAGCCTCGCCCCGTCAGCAGGGAGAGCTGACCGGTTTGGGTGCTGCGGGCTGCCGGTGGCATTCCCAAACTGCAGCCTCTGCGGGAAATCAGGTAACAGGGACACAGCAGCTGTGCAGTAAAGAGCACTGAGCCTCTTGAGACAGCCTAACTCCTCCTGATGGAAGCTGTTTATTCTTTTTATTGCTGTACTGTTGACTTTATTTGAAATACCCTGAAGCCAGATCTCCTAGCTGCAGACACACTGCATGGTAAGCTGAAGTACAGGCACTCCTCCCTGAGAGAGCACCTAGTTTTGAGTTACAGATGCTGCTCCGCATGACAGCGCAGTGACAGTGGTGCTTTGCATGGAGTTTCCATGATAAAACATACCTGGCTCTTAGGGCTGGCAGGAGCCGGGTATCTGGCAGAAAGCCCACTCAAAGGACACTGTGGGAGGAACCTCTGTGCCTTTGTTGAACTGAAAGGCTCTTTATGCCGGAAAAATTGCTTCAAACAACAGCGCAAACCCCCAAAAGAGGCCCTCTGATTGTATAAATCAGTATCTCTTCATTAAAACCAGTGGTGTCACACAGAGCTACTCAGGTCAGGGGAACGTCCCCGTGCAATCACACAGGGAAAGCACCGCACAAAACAAAGCTGCTGCCGGAGCTGGCTCTATAGGCACAGACATGCCCAGGCAATTAGCCACTGATGGAAACAACGGTGACATGAGCTGCAATAGATGCCTAAAAATAGATCCTAATAAAGTGGTCTGTGGCTTCAGCACCTTTGAGTCTCCCCCTTATTCGGGAGGCTGACCCCACACACGAAATACAGCCATGGTGTCCAACAGCCCAGCACAGCCAGTCCCACTGCCGAGGCTGTCGGCACGGCACGGGACCGCGTGCCTGACGCAAGGCAAGTGCCAAATCCCGGCGTAAAACCTGAGCATCCCAGCATCTGCCATCAATCAGTCTACTTACAAGGTAACAGCAGCCCAACTCCTAGTCCTCCACAGTACCCAGTGCTAGCTGGAAACAAACAGTTCTCATTTGCTCTGCTCTGTTCCCTTTTTTCCCCTCATTTTTTTCTTTACTCTTTCTTTCAACATATATTATGCATTTATACATGTATTTTCTGGCCTCTACTCTCTTGACATTGCTGCAAAACCTAGAGCTTTACTGTGAGGTAAGTAAAGCCAACTGAAGATTTTTGGCATAACAGTTTTGACTGCTGTTTCTGTTTCCTAACTTGACTAAGCATCACTTGACCATGTGAAAAAATGACAATGCCATCACCTAAGTTTTCTAGAGACCAAACAGTTTGGCAGTAACGTGTGATATTAAATTCCTCAGAATTCCCTTCCTTTACATGCTTGCTTGTCTCAGATATGGCAAACAGAGAAGAAGCAAGCTGCTGTTTCAAAAGGACTTACAGGAGGCTGAACAAGTTTTGGTGGATCAGTACGTATCGACACCGACTGCTATGTTTTACTCTGCCAAATCTAGCAGTATCTTTCATGTGACCACTTCAAAATACTTTGCCGCCATTTCACACAGAACTCCAGAGGGATGGATAAGCAGCTTTATCTCCACTTCACATACGTGGCCAAAGAGATTAACTTGGTCACATAGTTAATGACAGAAATGAGAGACGAACCCAGGCGTTTTTATATAAACACATGCTTCTTTCGAGGGAAGAGGCACAACGGTGTACTTTAAGTTCAAGTCTAATTTGATCTGTCTCTATAGTCTTCTCTTCCTTTCTAAAGGACAAAACAAAAAGGCCACTGGAGACAGAGGGAGGGAAAGACACGCTCTGTGCCACTTCACGGCTCCTCTGATCGAGTTTTACATTTCTCATTAAAACCGCAGCCCTGGGAGGACTCTCCGCTCTCTCCCAGAGCAGCTGGGACCTTCTTTCTCGCCAGAGCGGGAGATTAGCAGAACGGCTTTGTTATAAAAGTCACCATTCTGCGGTGATGCTGAGGGCACAAGAAATGTCAAGGCTGTGCCTAATAGATGACACTGAGCCATCTGGGATTTGGGGGAAATGCTGCTAAATTAGCTGCTCCAGTGTCCTGACGGTTCAGATTTGCGTACAAATCAAAAAACTGCACATGGCAATTTGTGCTTGATAGGAAGGGTGTGCAGGAGCCCCCAGTCACCCCTCCTATGTCCCAGAAAGACAGCCTGGTACATTGTTAATCATCCCCCTTGGTGATGCAGGGTGGAGGAGACGGGAGAATTTGCATAACCGCAATACATGGACACTGCTATGATCCTGTTAAAGCATGGCCAGCCAGGTTTTGAGCTAAACCAAAACTCTGTTCCTACCAAGAAGGCCCTCCGCACTCACTCTTCCTGCAGACCCGCTCCTCCCGTCGGGCACAGCTCCCCCTGCACAGACGCCCGGGGCCCTGCATCGCCCCACTCTGCTCATGCTGCTGCAGCCAAGGGCTCTGCTGGCTCTCGATCAAAGGCAAAACTCACCTTCTCTGCTCAGAGCCCTTCTGCTGCCTCCCATGAAATGGCAGGGCTGCCCCAAAGGGCAGAGGACCTGCGTCCTGCTGTGGTACAGACCCGGTGTTTGCAAACGGCACTGTCATTCCTCAGACTGAAAGGTACCATCTTCTTATCATTGTTAAATGTACTACAATTAAAACACTAACTTTATAACTACATCTAAAAATATCCCTTTTCTTCATTTTCCTTTACATGGATTACACACCTACAGAAAGCCCAATGCTGTTGGATCCGATGGCTCTTTTCTTTCAGCCACTTTCAATACTAGTGGGACACAGTGAATGGGATCCCCTTCTTCTGGGGAGTGCTGAAACCCTTCTCGCCATGCTCTTGCAAAATATATTGAATTTGTACAAAAGTCTCTTCAAATAAACGACCCTTCCTTTGGGGATTTAAAATTAGGACACCCGTGTGCAGCTCACACATCTGATATTTTATTTTCTTTGGTGAACAGAATATATAATTAGGGAAATTTAGCTGCACAGAGTTGAGGATGCTTTAGTTAAAGTCCCCTGAAGGGATTCCTGGAGTGCAGAAGAAAAGCCATCTGCTGACTCCAGTGGAAGTGTCAGCAAGGAAATAAAGTTGGGAGGAATAATATAAACAGCCAGAACTAAAATGGAACTCGGCAACTCTCCAGGAAATCGAAGTCTGCAAAACTCCATGAAAATGAGTCATTCTTGCTTAAAAAATAAAGGGGGGGGGGGGGGGGGGGGGAATATACACAACAAAAGGCAGAAACCCCACAGATAAATCAAGGTGTTGTCATACCTTGCTGTTCAAATGTCTCCATGATCAAGTTATTATTTTTTTAATATGGCTTAATATATCTTAAATAGTAAAGAGAACAAAAAGGACACACTAAGACTATTTTATTGTATCTCAAAACCTTGAAATCATCAGGGGTTTTGCATCAGACTTACTTTAATTAATGCTTAGAAGAATAAATATATGTTAGTGGGTTAGTAAAGGAGATAAACACTCTGGCACATTTTAAAATTATACATTTTGGTAATGTTGAAGCCAGAAGACTAACTCGGTACTTGTAGATCAGTTACTGAAGTGCTCCCTGAAGCAACTCTAGCAGAAAGAAACTCTGCATAGTGCAATCTCTACCACTGTGAAGGTGTCTATTAAAGGAAGAAATGGAAATCCCTTCTCTTGAATCATTTAAAAGCAGTTCGTAGGAGTCGCTGATACACACACATGTTCAATTCCTACCATCACTACAAAACCTGCTTCCAGCAGTTCCTGCCCTGAGGCTATTTTGTGCAATGAGCACTTCAGATACAACTCAGCAAGCACCTTCCCCAGCTAGGAAAGCACTTCCACATGTGCTTAACTGCCTGCATGTGCTTAACTGCCACCAAAGTTGAGGAGGGCTAAGTGCCTGTTCATACTGATAGAAACTGCAGATGCATGTAGTAGAAAGAAAAATCTTCTGTTTCAACAACAAAAAATGAGGATGTATCTGATCTTCATAAGAGTTTATCTGTTTCAAATGCAGACTAATCGATGGGCCAGGAGGAAACCTAAGGCTCACCTGGCTTGCCCCAAGGCAAATTCTCCGCCAAAGGCTCTGGACTTTGAGACGCTCCAGCTGGAGGACATCCTGCTGTGTAGAAGCCACAGCAGACAAAGCCGTCACTTTAATGTGAAGGAAAGCACCACACCTGCGCGGTTCTGAAGGCAGAGCCAACATACACCAACCACCAGGCCTTAGCATGCTTGTGATACAGTGGGAAAGGTGCAGAAAACATTCGAGCAATTTCTAGTTTGTAACCATATATTAGACATGCCTGAACCATGCAGTTCAATCCAGACTCCCCTGCTTATGCACTCAGGAAAGTGTTTGATTCAGGCTGGTTCATACCCTGCAGTTATAATGAAAAACTCCATCTTTTTTTCCAGACGTTGATGCAAGAAGTTTATATGTAGCATAAATACGAATCAATTACTTTGTTGTGTGATCATGTGGCCACCATAAACTTCAGAGGAGGCCGGTTCTGGGTGTTCTAGGTGCCCAGAGAAGTTGTGGATGCCCCATCATTGGAAGTGTTCAAGATCAGGTCAGATGGGGCTTTGAGCAACTTGATCCGGTGAAAGATGCCCCTGCCCATGGCAGTGGGTTGTACTACATGATCTTTAAAGGTCCCTTCCAACGCAAAGCATTCTATGATTCTGTGACTCCCATATAATGGCAGCTCTAGCTCTGCTCATATATGCCAACATCAACTGGGAGGAACGTCAAATGCATGTGTGCAGCTGGGAGCAAAAAAACCACCGGGGGGGGAAGGGGGGAGCGGGCAGGAAATCCAAATTTACAGCACATTTTCAGGCCCTAGTTAAGCATATTTTAAAGCCCCAACAATACCCCTTCACTACCACCACATGAAAGTGCATTTAAGGACAAAACCATGCTTAAGATTTAGCTGTCTGCTTATCAGTAGAAAATGGGCAGGATGCATGCAGGGGGAGGAAGCACTTACATCAATGAGGTCAGAGACATCGTGGATGTAGTATTTACTGACAGCTGCATTGGTGGCTGCCAGGTTCAGCAGGTAGTCATTCCTGGCTTTAGTACACTTCAGCTTGTTTTCAGAATATTTGGCTTGTCTCTGAAAAAGCAAAATGGAGCGTTAGAGCACAAATAGGATGCTACTTTCACAGCTCTTGCTGCAGGGCCCCACAGCACCCTGCAGTCTGGGTGTGACGTGTTAATTAATAAAATTTGGTATCGGGTATGAAAACAGGCACCCTTGCCAGGATGGAGGAGATCACATCTGAAGATCCCTGGTACCGTCAGCCAACGCACAATGAGCGCATTCTGCTCAGATGTACCTAGTGCATCCCGAGCACAGCTGTTCTTCCTTTATCTGTGCATTCATGGAGGTTTTGGCATCAATCAAAATTAAGAGGGCCAAATTTTCCTCCCAGATACACTGACATACATTTGGACTTGCTCCAGATTTATGCAGCTGTATCAAAATGGAATCTGGCCCAGAGGCCCAAGCTACAAAATTTAGAACAGAACCCAGAATTCAAAACTCTGTAGGAAAGCAGATGTGCTCAGATCTGGGGCATTTGCTCAGGCAGATCGCTAGTCTAAAGGTTTAGCACAAAAGATTAACCCTTCAAAGAGGCTTGCCACTAGACAGTGTTCCGGTGCTGGGTCAACATGCATGCAAAAGCTTCCTGGCTAGGGAAGCTATTGCTTATTCTCAGAAATTAACAGAAAATTTAAACAGTTTTGGAGATCCTGAGATCTAGGGGGATTTGCTGAAGCTGCAACGGAGTTAAGTGTTTTGACTAGCAAAGCCAACTGAATGCTGTGCTTTAACTCCCAGTCTGTGGAGGAAGAAACACGGTTATTTTATATACCCAACCCTTTTTTTGCTCCCCCAAGGCTCTGACTGAAGGAACCCAAGCTATTGTTTGTTGTTAAAAGCACTGTTTTTAAAAATAAGACATGAACAAACTGCAGCCCCCCGCAGCAGCATCCCATGTCTGGATCAGAAAGCACCGTGCCAAGCCAGGCACACCGGTGCACTGCTCCCCTCGGTGTCAGCCCAGCCTCTCAGGTCCCCGCCGGGGCACAGGCAAGCCCCCAGCCAGACCCATGGCCCCCAGCCCCAGCAGCTGGTGTACGAGCACCTCCCTCAGCCCATCTCTGCCATGTGCTCTCGGAGCCGTCAGCCTCTGAGGCCCCTCCAGCCGCCCTTCTCAGCCCTCCCTCCAGAGAGCCAGCCTGGAAGATGTCATGGGTGGCCACGTGGCTCCCATGTGGGTCCACCACCTCCTCCAAGGCTGCACTGCCCAACATCCCCTCTCCCCATTTCTTGCTGAGCAGTGCCAGCCCGACTTCAGGTCAAATCCTTGCTGCCGGCTGGTTTTGGCACTTCTCCACAGCCGGGCAACAGTAAAGAGACTCGTTATGGCCTCCCCAGACCGCCCTTCAGCAAAACACACGAGTCGACACCCTCCCTAACCCCTTACCAGGGATACAGGAACGGCTGCGCAGAAACAGACAGGGCCAGACCAAAACCCTCCTGCCAGCAGGGAGCCCTGACTCCAGCCTGGCTCCCTCGTCCTTCCCTCTCACCCACCTTCTCCTTCATCTTCTCAATCTTCTTGACAGAGCTCCGCCGCTGAGGCCTGTCCTCGTGCCGCAGCAGGTTCACGCTGATGTCCCCTGACTTGTTGAATTGCTTCTCCTCCTGCTTCTCCGCCTCCTTCAGCTTGCTCTCAGCGCTGATGCTTTCTGCATGGTACATGTGGTAGGTCTTCATCACCTGAGGAAACAGAAGTTTGTGAGTCGCCTACCACAAGAAGCATGAGTGGATGAGAAGATGACAGCCGTGGGCAGCATGGAGCAGTCTCAGCTGTGCCAGGGCTGTTTGAGGCCACTATGGCATCAAGGAACAAGGTGGGAAGGAAAAGTCCCTAAAATTAACCCCATCACTGGCCCTATTTCAAAATGGCACAGAGCTAGTGTAAGAACCGTTATCCCCGCTCGGTCCCTGCTGCAGGGACAGGCTGAGATGTGCCTCCAGCACACACCCGAGTTCAAAGAACACCGTGTATCTTCCTACAGGGAAATGAGAAATAACTTCCAGTGCATCGCAGCTGCGATAAGGGTCTCCATGACAAGAGACTGCGAGGAGGCCAAAATCAACTTGCAGTCACTTTTGACCCAACCCCTCTGTTCCTACACTTGAACCTGCTAAGCCAACCCATCAACATAACCCCTCTTCTACCATCCTGACAGTAGATCCCATCTTGAAGGTGGAAGAGCTGTAATTTCCAAGCAGAAGTGGAGTTTGTCTCCTATCACCACTTAATTGTCCTCTTGCTGCCACCGGTAAGCACAGTCAGTGCCAGGGTGGACTGCAGCAACACCTAGTCCTTTAAATTCAAGATCGCCATCAGTGACTCTGGATAGACGATGCTGATCTACTGCCAGGAAAACTCCTGCAGACAAAACTTCTACCACAGCCTTTCCTTTCAGATGCAAAAGCCCAAAGGGCACACTGTGATCATTTTAATGGAGCTGGCAAGAGGAACGCATCTGCTCTTCTCTCTTTATGCCTTTAGTCACGTTGTCCCCTTTTATCATCTCCCTTCAGGATTTGGATGTTTTATTTCACATTGCCTTGACAAGGCTCAAGAT
The DNA here is from genome assembly GCF_035582795.1 of Mycteria americana. Classification (NCBI taxonomy): domain Eukaryota; kingdom Metazoa; phylum Chordata; class Aves; order Ciconiiformes; family Ciconiidae; genus Mycteria; species Mycteria americana. Next base: position 10,338,510 of record NC_134375.1, on the reverse strand, counting down.
GCCTGACTTCTCACTGAAGATCAGTCTCACGCAAAGTGCCTGGGCACTGCTGGCAATGGCACTGGGACAGGCTCGCCTCAAGGCCCAAAAGCAGAGTAACTTTGCATAAGCCTTAATGAAGAAAATACAGAGTTTTCCTCAGCTGCGGTTGTCAGCAGGAACCGAGGAGTGCTTAACTTGGACAAGGTCAGGCTGAAACATATGATCTCTCCTCTTGCCAAGCACGAACGTCAGCTGCAACGAGCTCCAAATGCCGCATCGAGGCCTGCACAAATGTGCCATCGCTAGGAGTTACAATTTTAGGCAACTGCAAGGAATAGTAAGCAAAGGCTTGTGCCTTGTTTCTGAACTGCTTTATTTCAAAATCCTGCAAATTCTAACACAGATTCGAGCCAAGTATTTCAAACGGCAGTTTCTGCAGTGAATGTCAGAGGACACACACAAACCAGACAATTTCTGGGGTTTTCCTAAGGAGAAAGACTAGAAGGCTTTGCTGAGCCCTCCACATCTTCACTGTCTCCATCTTTTGGGGAAAAACTCAGAGGAAAGTGAAAAAGAAAAGTCCTGCAGTTCAGCGCAGTCGAGCAGTAATGAGAGAGGTTTCCCCAGCACCCAGAGAGGCCACAACACAATGCAACAGAAAAGCCCAACAACTGAACAGTGGTCCAAATTCCATGATCTTTGTGAAATCTAAAGGTTATGAGAAGGTTACCTAACCAGAAAAACTTCAGCACAATTCATCGGTTGTCTCTGTTCACCCACGGCTATGCGGCCCTGCCGCAGGCCTGGGGACACGCTGCCGTAGCCCCTTGGCTCCAATGGCTCCCTTGGCCGCAGGGGAACGTCAGCAGCCGGAGGGAAAGGCAGGACTCCACAGCAGAGTGCTGCAAGGGGGCCCGAGCCCCACTGCGGTCCCGTACCTTTGCACAGGCTCTGACTTATTTGCTAACTCTCCCTAACAAAGGCCCTTTTTCCTCCTCCGTAATTTATCCCTGCTTGAACCTTAAAAGGTAACACGGGAACTGGGTTTAAAACTTCTCTAAAAGTCTCTTTAACAAAGTGCAAAGGACCTAACATGATCATGTCAAAATATTTTCCCCAGACTTCAGCATCCGTGTTGCTGAAACGGATGCCTTAGCTCGCTGGGTTGACCGTGTTTCTCATCAGCTGCCATGCAGCACAGCTCACGCTTGGAAATCTGGGGGATATTTGTTTGTTTTAATATCTGCCTTAATTTTGAATGGGGACTGCCTGCACTGCAGCAATCCACCCTTTGATCCGCAATTCCCTCGTGCCTTCTCGGCACTTGCAACCAAGTCACACTGTCCCTGTCTTACACTATTGTGTCATAAAGAAAAACTGCCGCAGCTGCGTCCCTGGGATCTTTTCTGCAAATACGTTAATTAACTGCAGCAGAGGGAGAAAAATACCTTCCAATGTTCATTAGTTATTTAACATCACAAGTTGTGTTTTCCAATATTAATAACACATTCTGGATAAAGGCCATTGCCAAAATACCGGACATAAATGGCACTGTTTGCTGTCTTCAGCTAGAAGTGCTTTATATTGTAAACAGCTCATCATTAAGGTTCTGACCCAGCAGAGGAACCTGATTAGAAACTGGGTGACCAGTGTTAAGCATGGGCTCAGGCCCGCCTGAAATTGAGGAGACCAAAACACAAGCCCAGTGCACAGGGAGAAGCAGAGATGCACATGGCCATAGGTGAAAGCCTGCCAAAGATGCCAGCCCCCATCTCTTTGGATGAAGCCTATGGCACAACCTAAGGGACACCCATGGCATAAGGTCTGGGAAAAGGACAAATCCATCAGACCAACGCACGCTGACCTCCATCTCCCTGGTCTTTTAAGGGAGCATGAAAGCAAACATGTCCTTTTCAGAGGATTTCCACGGGGTGATACAGAGCAACGTATCAATGCGCTTCTACCGTGTGATAGAGTCAATGATTTCTACAGCATGACACTCGCAGAAAACACCCACTAACCACGGAGGTATGGCCTCCCCCATCACAGCGCTCCAGATGGAAAGGGAAAACTTCCTCCAGCCAATTCATGTTCTGCTACACAGGGAATGATGACTATTATTATTAATTTTAACCTGGGTAATGTATCTGTAGATGTTATTCTAATTAATACAATTCATTTCACAGTTATTCACCCTCTTCCATAATACCTTGTGACAAAGAATCCTCCTGGTTCACATCACAGTAATTCTATGGACTTCAGGGTGCTGCCTTCAGCTATAGCCGTGTCGCTGCGTTATGGCAAACAAAGCCCATACATCAAATAGCCCATTGTTAGGGCCATACACCAAATCACACATCATTGCCAGAGCTTACAGAAAACACTACCAGAACGGTGCTCTGGGGTTACTGTTTTTCTTACCCTAATATTTTTGCCTGACTTCTTCAGATAGGAATGCATACAATACAGAAAGGGACCTGTCAGCAGAGAAACAAAGAACCTCCAACCTTTACGGACTCCGACATGATATCTGTCTGCTGGAGTCTGGAAGCAGGAATCAAAAGAATGAAGCTGGCTTTAATTCACAGCTAAATTATTTCTGTGCAAAACTGTTCACAAGCAACTCCTACTTCACAACAAAAGTAATCTACTTCCTTTTTAATTAAAATCAGCGTGGGTTTTGGGTTTAGTTCTTTCCACACAGAGAGTCCACTGGGTGACTTGCATCAGAACAGCAACAAGGATGAATTAAAGTAAATTTAATTATTTTGGCTTAAGTTTGAGACAGTGAATGCCTGAGAAGCCTGTAAAAAATTATATAGCTTCCACACAGTGCACAGAACTCCCCTCTGAAAGGCTTAAAAAGCAGCCTAGCCAGGGCACAGATGTACTATGGCTACAAGGCTTGGCCATAGGCACGATAAACGACTTCCTTGTGTTGACAGCAGACAAATGACATTTTACAAGAAGCAGCTTGGCTTCCTTTGAGCCAGGGGTCCTTATTCTGTATCTGATTCTGTTAGCAGCCACAGTTATTGAATGTGCTGCCCTTGGGTACTCGACACGTTGCAATGAACACGCCAACTCCAGGTCAGTCCTGAAGATGTCCCAAAACAACACCAGCACGCTGGATCAACCTGCAAGCCAAGTATGCAATTAAGCCTGTTTTACCTGATGTCTCAAGGACAGAAAACTGGAGGAGAGCTGCTTTGCACTGAACAGATTTAAGACGATCTTGTTTGCCCAACAGGGCCTGCTTTTTCTTCATGTTTCATCATCGTTTCTGAAATAAGTGTCTCTGCCCTGCTCCCTCCCAGCCAGATGACACAGTCAGTTTGTTATCTTAGCAGCAAGGTCAGTTCAAAGAAAACACAAAGCTCTTCCAGCCGTTCCAGTCTGTTTCACCATTCAAACGCATTCTGCTCAGCATGTGGGAGCAAAGCAGCGAATGGGGGGAAATCTCATCTCCAGTGAAGACAAGTTTTGCCACAGACTCAGCGGGATCAGAATTACTCTCTATGCTCTTCCTTGGCCAACTGCATGCACTTCAGACCTCAGCACACTTCTGATCCTCAGACTGACCTAACCATGTCCCTCAGGTGATGGCTCCTGTCCTGTGTTTGGGTTCTGAGTACACTGGTCCACAGGTATTAAGGTCAGCCCAGCCCTTGTTAGTCTTTCCTTGTTTTGCATCTGTCATGCTGCTATTGTAATTAATCTTAATTAGTCACCACCACTAATACAGCTTGTGACATTCAACCATCAACAACGCACTCCCAAATCTCACGCAGGCTTTTTAATCCAACCTGGCTGTCCACCCACACTGCAGGTCTCAAACTGAATCCTTCAACAGCCAATGCAGAAACAAACCTGTTAAGAGAAGATTTATGGCAGAAATTTCAAATAATATCATTCATGCTCTGTTGTTTAGGCCTATTTTTCAAAAAGATGGAATAAAATGATTCTTTAGGAATAAGCCTACTGCAGTTTTATTTATGTACCAGTAACAGATACAACCAAAGAAAGCAAATATATCGTCTCAATTTTCCAACACAAGATAGATTTTATATTGCTTTGTTGATCCTAAACCACAAATAAAATAAAAAAAACAATTGCTACAGGGCAAGAGACAGAAGCAACACAGAGACTTTTACTGCCCTACTATGAAAACCTGCTTGCAGAGCGATGTCCTGAATAACAGCGTATGATTTCACCTGGAGGCACAGAGACAGGTCCGAAGCCAAAGTGCTCCTTGGAACAGGGAGATGAAGCTGAGCACACATGAGCTACAAGTTTTATGCATTCTTCAGCAGAAGGTCGCATTCAGCCATCATCCGCAGGCCCTTACCCTCAGACTTACATGAGCAGGTCAGGTTTCGGCCACAAATTGGCACTGCCAACTCAGAGCACGACTTCTGAGCCATTAGCGCCTGGTAGAAATCTCCAACTGAGTGAAAATTGAAAGGGGCCTAAAGGCAACACGGTGTAGAAGGCCCAGCAGGTGAGAGCATTACGGACACCAGAGATCGCACTGGATCATGCCCAAAACATCTCCATTTATGCTTAAGTGAAACAGCTAGACGGCATGATCCGCTGCCTGATGTGGCTGCAGAAGCCCTTCACGGTAGGACCGCTGGGAAATCCTCCTCTGCTGCCGTCAAAACCAGTGAAGAGTGAAACGTTTCTCACAAATGCAAGAGGAACGAACGGGCTGTACTGCAGGATGGCAGGAGGGAGAGTGAGCCTCCCCAAGTCACTGCAACGTTGAACAGACATTTTGTTCTAACAAATGACATTGCCTACGTTCCCCTTGCTGCACAGGCTAGACATGGGTAGGATCAGCTCATTACTCACCGTGTAAAGCTCGTTGGTGACTTTCAGGAGTTCTTCATGCATCTGTAAGCCAATCTCCTTACTCTGGAAGACAAAAAGGAGAGGAGCTGAGACTGTTATGCTCATAACATGCATTTCTGAAAGGAAAATACATTTTGGAGGGAAGAGTAAAACTGTATGACTTCCAAATACTCCACGCATATGCATCTTAATCCTTTCTCCAAGCCGCATTCACAAGAGCGGTCTGCACACACTGTGAACAGTACTGTGATAGCACTACCCTACCAGAAGCACGTCCTCAGCTGTGGTCAGCAGGCAGAAGCACATTGCCTTCAAGGCCCTGCACAGGTCAAGCACAGGCAGCAGCACACAGATGTTCAGCCCTTGCTCCGAACACTCCCAGCACGCCATGGCTCCAGACCACCTCATGCCACTCAAAGGGCATCAAACTCCAGAGATAGACAGGAGGTGTGGAAAGAGGGAATGGGACCCCTACGAATACCCAGTTCAAAGTCAGGAAGAAGAAATGAGGTGATGGGTTTTGTCCCCGACTAGCTGATCAAAGGTAGGCAGAAGGTCTCCAATACTGCCAGAGTACTGCTACGGGAGACTGTGGCACCAGCAGAAGGAACAGAGTCTGGGGACGCTGGCAAGCTGGTAGGACAGGGAAGCAGTGAGGAGTTGTTCTCCTCTGTGACCAACCCGATCCCGACGAGGCCAGAAGTACTTGTTCCAAGCCCTTCCACCCCTGTGCCCAAGCGGATCGTGATAATCCCCAGCAAAGGCTTTCACATCCATACCACAGAGAACAAAACCACAGCACCCTATTTATGCTGCCGCTATCTAGCTGCATTTTTCACATTGCTCATGCCTGTAGGGTTTTTCTTTCCTCTTCTCAGCTGACAACGGAGCGGGTGGACCTTGGCAGCACAAATGGCTTCAGGCAATGCCCATCTTAAACACCTTCTGCCCGCCCCAGGGATCTGCCCTCTCCTGGCTCCCCTGCCAAACACGAGGCTTGCTGTTCTTTGCTCTGCAGTGGAGTTAACAAAACCATGTATGTTTTAATTTTGCGTAATGTTTTAAAAAAAATGAAACAGCCCTGCAGCATGAGAAATGCCCCAGGGCCCTTATTTACACCACTTCAGAAATCCTGTCTAATACCCTTCCTGCTCCGGGAGCTGAAAAGACATTATCAACAGGGCTGCAAATCCACATCTGGGCTCTGTTTTTTCCATTTCTAAACATAAAACCAAAATACAGATGGCCTCCTCTTCCAATCTGCCTGTGACAGTGAAGTTTAAAAGTAAACTAGCATTTTTATTTCCTTTAATTTTCTGCAAATCCTTAACAAAATAAAATACGTGACTATAAACATGAGCACATACAGTACAGCAAATCCTCACGCTATTTCAGAATCACTGCATTTTCATTTGAGGTCGATGTTTGTCCATGGATCACCCAACCTGGGTTTCAGAGACCATGATGAGGAGCATCACACAATTTATTTATCCTGCAAACACACAGGGATGAATCTAGAATTATAGACAGTATCGCTTTGCCCTTCCCACTGGCAGTATTTATCTCCAGCCCCAATCAACTCATGGTGCAGATCTAACACATAATGCCTTCCCCCATTTTGGGGGCTTGCTTCACATTAAGACTGGCAGAGTGCACAAAAGCTGGGCCTGCTCCATAGCCAGAAGTATTTTATAATAGCTTGACTTCACCTATTTTTTAACAAAACCTGCAATACTGGATGTGGGTAAGTGGCTGTTGCATTCTCCGCACTGAGCTGGCTGCGTGTTAGTGCTAAACTAACTCCCCTGTAAAATTATACAACAAACATTTGTGGGTACACAAATTTCTTAGCTTTGCATTCTCCAGTCATACAGTATCAGCTGTCAATCTATCTTGACTTGATAGATTTATTAAAGACACCTGCCTCTAGACTTGCAATTTCCAATCAACTTTGACATTTCAAAATGCAGACAGGCTTCCTAGCGCAAGTATTTCGGTTTTTAGGTTCACCTTGACCACGGCCCACCCTCCCCGTTTCATCTTCAGTAGCTCATTTTCACTATTCTGACCCGAGTGAACCAAAGTCTCTCTCGAAAAGGACATTTTATTACAAAATAGCCACACCACAGTTATATAATAAAGTTTCCAATTTCACAGCTGCAACAGCCAAAGTTCAGCAAGCTTAGGAGAAAGCTCACTGCGAGTGTAAAATCTCATGGCATCTTCCGCCCTCCACCCCCCCGTCTGCTGAAATCCTATTATCAGTTTGTATTTTCACTTTTCTTGCCAAGCAGGATGAAGCAGATCCAGTCGCCTACCTCCTACAGCATGAACATAGCATTTCATGGGAGAGGCCACAACTTGGGGAGCTGCTGAACATTTAAGCTTGGCTGCAGATCAAGTCAACTCCTACTCAGAAATCCAGCGGTTGGATGCTACTGCAGATGTGCACGCACTGCTTTCCTGCCTCCCTTGTAATTACACCCCACATCTCTCTGTAGAATCTTCTTGGCTAGGAAACATTTATTATAGCTTGAAGATGTGTTTAAACTAGACATGCCCCTCTCCCCCCAAAAAACAACCCAAACCAAAAAACCGAGCAGTTTCTTTCAGATTTCCTCAAATAACTCCATGCATTTTTGTGCACACAGTCAGGGAAAACAAAATCCCATCAGCTTCTTGGCTGGGTGGCTAAAGAAGCCCACAACACAGAGAGGTCTTCTAATTAAAGTTAAGTGGACAACCTACATACTTCAAAAGTTTAACCTTAGATTATTAAAAGTTAGAATTGAATGCCAAGAGTGAAACAAGGAATCTAAAGAGTAAAAGCACTCTGCGTTCAGTGACTATCCAGTAATTATAGTTTATCTGTGAATTAGTGTCAGGGTATTTGGAAGAGTCCCATCTTCAGAAGCACAACTGATGCACACTGCTCCCATTCTTATATGCGCAGAGGTGCCAAGAAGATGCCAGTTACCAGAATTACCGGAAGGTGCCAATTACCAGAAGGTAGGTGCTAAGGACCCCCAGCCATCTGGAAACCTCATCTGCTGGAAACGCCAGTCCCTCCCCTCCCCACCGACACCAGCAGTCACTAGCTGGTCTCAAAAATCTCACTGCGGCTTGCTAATAAGCAACAGGGCTATTAAACGCATGCATCCCTCCCAGATAAAAGGGAACATCCAGAATATGAGTTATTTAAGTCAGGGTCTATAAATGGGGGTCTCGGACCCAGAGGCCCCAAGCCTGCAGGAGCTGAGTCGCACATAACCCCTCCAGCTGACCCTGCTGTCCTGAGTCAAAGCCCGGGCCCTGAACCGAGCCTTTCCCAAAGCAAACAGAGGCGGACAGCCTTGTGGTAGGAGCAATGGCCCAAAGTCAGCTGCAGCTCTTGCCTCTGCCCCAGATTTCCTGTGCAGCGGAGGGGAAGTCCACAAAGCTGTAATTTTCAAACCTAATTTTAGACTCCTAAGTAGAGCAACAAAAACTGGCTCGGTTGTCAGCAGTGTGTCATTCCCATGAGTCCCACTGACACGGGGGGACCACAGGTGGGTACTATGTTTAAAGATCCATTTGCTTATAGATGCTGTACACCAAACACCCTGCATCCTGTTGCTGGAGGCCAAAGTGGTGTCTGGCACCGTCAAAAGTCTCCCGGCATCCAAGAGGGTAGCGTCCAACCTCGTGATGCTGGAGCCTCTTCCAAACGCAGGCAGGCAAAGAAGCTGAAGGACTCACCTCTCCTCCGAGTTTGCTGCCTCCCCCTTTTATAACAGAGAAATTACATTTGTGTGTTTATGGGAGAGAGCGCCAAAACGTCATTCCAATTCCCTGGCACCATCCGCAAAACCCAAACTCCAATTCAGCCGCTTGCTTTATGCCTTCCGTTCCTGCTAAAAAACCATAGTTACTTGCTGGGATAGCAATGGCTTCAGTTTAGCAGGTTTATTAAAATTCCTGCCACTGCAGACAAAGCAAGGGGAAGAAGCAACACAGACTACTGGCAACTGCTTATTTTAAAGACAAAGAAAAGAACTCCCTTCCAGACAGACACCACTTCTTCATTAAATCTCCATCCAGGGCACTGCAGGATGGGGTATAATTAAATTCACTGTCACGGAACATAATTAAATCTCACACTGGGGAATAACGCAGCACAGTTATTTCGGACATAGCAATGCTCTCAAACATATAATTTCCTGTATTCCATACTTGGAAAAAGCAGCAAACTTCTTTCCCTCTGCCACAGCAGGAGGTAAAAGGGGAGACGACACCTGCCTGGCCAAGGGGGCCGGTGGTGCGTCCCTTGCCCAGGGTTTGCCTCTGCCAGGAGGACATGCTGTGAGATTTCATGGTGACGGAGACTCACTCCGACAAGAGTTCAAGTCGGATCTCTGCAGTGACGTATCTTAGCATCTCCGTTTATTGCCTATTAGCAACATTAACACACTTGCCTTGATAATCTCCTCCTGCGCCAGGAACATGACTCACACTGGAAGCTCCAGGGAAATTTGCCCAATTGAGTTTTCTTCCTCTACTTTCCTCATTAGCAGGGCTGGTCTGTCTGCTGGAGCAGGCAGAGAGGGTGGCTGTTCCTTTCAATTGCACGGGCTAAGCTGCAGGCTGGGGATGCTCAGACAGAGCACGCTGGTCCCCCGTGCTGCCTGTGGAGCTCCCCGACCTATCTGCAGGTCCCCGCCGCAGCACCCCTTTGCAGGAGCTCCGTCATATCCTGCCGTGATACCTTAAATATCTGCGCAGCTCCGCAGTACTCACTGACAGGACACTGTTCCTCAACGCAAGTGATCAGCACTCCGTCTCCAGGTCCTACATTTCCCTGGAAAGCTTCTGCTGCCAGAAGGCCAGCCTCTGCTAGCACAGAGGCCCCATGCTCCCTGCATTTCGCATTTGCAAGCTCACCTTACCACATCTACCTCAATGTCAGTGCCTAGGTCTGGCAGCAAGCAGGGGAAATCCCTCAAATCCCAGCCCACCTCCAGAGCAATCCTGGTGGAAGCCGTGCTGAAGAACCAGGAAGAGCTGGAGAGTCAAACCCAATATCCGCTCTTGAGTTCCTGCAGCTCTGTACCCCCCACCCAAACCACCCACCTTTCAAGCCATGTGTGACACCAGTGGAAACTGCAAGGAGGAGCTGCAGGCCGAGCCACCACCCAAACGAAGCCACCCAGAGCTGCTCTGAACTGTGTTCTGCCCCTGGGCTCTTCAAAGCAGTCTCAGCTCAGAAAGCCTCCTCTGGCTTGGTCTGCCATTCTCAGCGCTTGTGAATGCTTTTCTGATGGAAAACATCTTGGGCATCAACTGAAAGACCCAGAATGCCAAGGTAAACAAAATGAGAGAAACAGTAAAGGTTTTCATGGCCTTCACTGGCCCCAGTCTGGCATCTGCAATGTCATGCCTGCAGCTGAGCTACCCACGTGCACTGCAAAGAACCAGGACAACCGAAACTCACCCCATCCCAGGGCAGACATTAACACAGACCAGGGGGCATTTCAGATGTGCCCATCTCTTCACATGAGTCCAGAGAACCAACTCAAACGCACGGCAGAATTCTGAAGGTGAAGAAGATGCAGCCCATCTTTCATGTCTTATACTGAGAGATTCAAAGTAGGAGACGTGAGGATTTCTTAGCCCATTTTTAACCATGTTGACCATGCACCACAACAGCACCTGCAACTATCTAACCAGCAGCACCATAGCACTTCTGTAGCAGACATCTGTGGTTTTCTTTCAGCCTGGATACACAGCTCCTGGTCTCCAGATGACATTGTGCCCAACTCTAAAAAAATCTCTGCAGAAATTTATTACCCTACTTTAGAGAACGGTAGTTTCTGTGCAGGAAGAAGCCATACCCACTAGAGGACAATTGCCCTTTGTCACCGCAACTGTAACCAGCCAGCACAACAAGTAAATGATATCATTACTGGGTCTTTTTATAAAGATGCTGAGACACATTTAATATCCCTGTGGGCTCCTCCTTCACTGTAACAGCCACAGCAGTACAGCCCCCAGCCTCGGTATCACTAATGAAAGACGCTGGTCTTGGGTCTCTAGGCTCCAGCAAACTCCTGCTATGAAAACTGCCATATATATAGTGGCTTCAGATAAAAGGGTCACAGAAGCAGGGCCAGGTGTCAGGAAAACACCTAATCTACACTGCTGTTCCTGCCCTCATCATCCACACCGATGGGATGCAGTTGGAGCTTTCAATTGTAGCAATATGTTAAATTCTGAATTCTGAAGCATTGCCAGGAGAAGAAAGATGCACAGTTCGTTTAACTGCTGGGATAAAATACAAGGGGGGGGGGGGGGGGGTGTTATAGCTGTGTAAAAGTACATAGCTTCAGCGCGCAGGGGTTCAGCTGAACAACATGAGTTCAGAGGGCAAGCCAAATCATACCCTCGCATATTCAGATCACCAAAGCCAGGAATTCCTATATTCCACATCTGGGAAGGGCAGAAAAGGAAGGGGAAGAAAGAAAACAAAATCACTGAATGGGAGTAACTGCCCGCTTTGTAACAAAAGAACTATCAAAGTCCCAATCCGGATTCAACTCACATTTTGTAGATGGTTCCTGCCTTTACAAATATCACTTACAAGCATCTCCATGCTCTGCCTTGAGACCACCTTTGGATTAATCCCATAGTTCATTTTTTCTGCAGGTATGCAAGAAGGAGACAAGTTTCCACAGTTATAATTGGGATTCCTTTGGATGAGATTCAAAAATCCCTGAAAGGCCAAGAAAAGGACCGTGGATTGCTTAACTGACTTCTATCACTGTGCTTAAATACAAGCGATGCCAAGACCGACTATAAACTCTCCTGCAGACAGGCAGGTTTCTTCTCTTCAGAGTTCTCCAAGCCTCTGTTCCCAAATCTGTGCTACCCGTGACAATCCTGGGGGACATGGCACTGTCGCAGAGCAAAGCAACCCCTCAGCTCCCCTCCCTAGAGAATGCCTTCTGTGCCCCGACCCAGGGGCCAGGTCTTGCCAGCCAGACCCCTCGTGTTACGCGCTGCGTGGGGCTTGCGGTCCTTCACCCTCGCACTGCAAACCCATTGCTGCTGCCTGACCCCCCCAGCCAAGCATGCCTGGTTAAGTGCTGATGTGTCCCAACAGAGACGCTCTGTCACTTGATGCCACCAAGCACAGCGGCAGTGTTGGAGGGAAGGAGCAGTAAGAAAAACAACAGGATTCGACAAGCGGACATGCCACGGGTCCGTGGATTTGCAGGGAGTTAACAATGTTTTCTGCTCTGTTCCCAGCAATTCCTAACTTCTGATTTCTTTTTTGACTGCTAGCGAGCGCCGAACCGGCATGCTCAGAGCCTGACGCTTTAACTCCATGTCTCGTCCCAAATTCAGTGCAGAGCCCAGCCTTATGCATCCAAGTTGGAAAGTTGCTTTTCCTTATATGCATCACTTAACACTTGTCTACGCATGATTTTATGTACCACTTTATTACCGAGTTACTCAGTAGCACACATAGGTACATAAATACACTCAATATGCACATACATATACGTATGTGTGCATTAAGGGCACTGTTGCATATATTTTATACAAACACACACTTATTTAAAAGTTGTTCCTTCTGTATTTAATTCCTCTATCTGCCAATTTCAGGAATTCAATCCCCATGTCTTTTTTGTATTTTCATTATAAGCTTTACCCATTTCCTTTCTCAGCTTTGCAGGTTTTTTTTCCTAACTGTGACTTAGGGCCTACAGTTTCATTTTTTGTTTTCAATAGTGCTTTTTTTCAACTTATTCTAGTTTTCTGTTCTCTTGGGATTCCAAACTATTTCTGCGTATCAGGACCACGTTCCTAACAATTTTCCCCTCCCCCCTAAAACCATACAGACTGTGGGTAAATAGCGTTTCATAAGTAATTTATGGTATTTCCCTAAAAACAGAGTTTCTCCTTTTTGGGTATGCTGAGCCAAACAATCAGCTCAGACACTGGATATATCTTGCCTGCAGTGCCTATGGACAACCAAAGCAGATCCACTGTTTTCAGTGATGCACATTTATTTATCAACATCTGGCTTTATAAATTCTCTTTGATTCTGTATTCAAATTCTCAAGGAGGAGTTTAAAATCCTGGCTGCAGAAAATCTCTCATTTTCCACCCCACCAAACCTCCTCAAAACCCCAAACGCTATCATCACTGTCCCAAGAAGCTAGCCCTTGCTGAGATCCCTGCAGACTTCTGCACCTCGCCATTCAACTCGACTCCGAGGGCCACAGTCTGCTTTTCCCCATTTCGCAGCGCTCGGTGATATTAAAAAGAAACGGACAATGAGAGGAGGGCTTGCATCTCTTCCAACAGGGCCTCCTCCTCACTTTCAAAGCTAACAAAGTTGCCACTAATTAAGCCAAAAAGGACGTGATCCACAAGCAGAAGATGGCAAACTCCCTGACCCAAGCACCACCAGCCTTAGCTGAGCCACCAGCCCTCGGCTCAGCCCACAGCCGTGGGCCACGAGCAACTCGGCTCTGGGGGGAGCACAGCTTCCCCTGCGAGCAGAACCACCAGCCTCGAGGCACTGCTACAATCCAGAGGAGCAACTGCGGCTCACAAACACCCGGCAAAGCTGTCCTGTCACCCAACGCAGCCACAGCAGGGACCCCAGCTTAGCCCACAGCCTGCAAAACCAGGTTTGCCAATGATTCAAAAAACACAATCTAGTTTCTCCTCTATCTTTGATAATCAACTTATACCTCCCATAAGCCCTGCTGCTGAGGCCAGTGCAAGCCGTCACTGACCTCAGCTGAGGCAAGGTGAGACCTGGAGCTGGCTCAGTTAAATGTCTCCAACTCAAACACTAAAAACTCAATCCCTGCTAGCTCCTGCTTTGCCTCTCTCTTGGATTTGGGTAAGCCAAAAGGCTCTCTGGCCGGCCACAGCGAGAGGCGTGTCTGAGCGATGCAGGGCTGAATGCCAGGGACTGTACACGGCCGGTCAGCGGGAGGGCAAAACACTTCGGTGGAGATGAACAAAACGCAACGCCCCAATTTACTGATGAACGACCCCCACTGCTGCCAAGCGTACCCAGGGAAGCCGAGGGCAGAAGCAGCTCAGCACCTGGCATCTTTCTTGGCAGATTACCACCACACTGATCAATTGCTTCTCAATTATGTGCATCCTCGTACTCCAGATAGTAGGTCCCTGCTTCTTTGCAGAGATTGTTTACATTTACATAATGAAAGCACAACACACAAAACCTTCCAGTTCCTCCGTGTACCGGCAGCATGTCACAACCGATTAATAAATTCTAGATGGGAGGAATTAAAAGTGACATCTCTGGAGAAAAATGTTACCCTAATTTACCATCAAAGAGCAATCTACAACAAAACCGAACAGCTGAACCACAACTGCGGGCGCCTTTAACCCTTCTGGAGCCGGTTTATTTGCCCAACGGTCCTGTATGGTACAGTCTCCCCAGGAGGAGTGCTTCAAGCACTTCACTCATCATACTCAAAACCCGAACGGATAAAATAGTGAGAGATACCTCCTCTGAGCAATCTCATACCAGCTGCAAGGCTGGACCAGATGTCTTAAAAAGCCTTTTACCAGGATGCTCATATTCCCACACATGTGCCTAAGGCTTCTCACCAAACACTGCTGCAAAGTGGGAAGTGCAGCCCCAGATCCCCTTCTGGGCACAGCGTGCAATAGGTTAAGAAAAATAACCTGAATATCCCCAAAAGTGTCAGCCCCCCATCCACATTAAGGGCAAATGGTGACACAAAATAAGCCTTTTCCATGATTTAGCTGAGCATTATTTCCAGGGACACGTGAGTCCTGCTACAATTTAAACCTCAAGGGACAAATGTGAGTGAAATCACAGATCCTTACAACTCTATTGTAAAGCCTCCTTTTGATTAAAAGCAGGTGCTGGCTTTGGCAGGCTGCAGATGGAGTCAGTGCTACTTCACCTCTCCTGGCAGAAGACAGGGGAGAGAGAAACAAGGAGCACCAATTTCTATAGAATATAAGCGTTGTGTAAGTTAAAATTTAAATTAAGAAAAGGGGAGGGAGGGAGAGACAGAGGAAAAAGCAACCACAAAGAAATAATTCTGCTGAATGTATGAAATACTTTATCATCTTCTCCTGGCTGAGGATTGACTTACTACAAGAAGAACAGTTCAAACACTATTTATGCCCTTGTTTGAATGTTGACTGGATTTGTCCTATGGTTCAAAATGAGATATACCATTCACAGACCTAGAAGAGTCTTAATATACATCTCAAAACTGGGTTCAGAGTAAAATGCAAATCGGAGGGAGATTTTGAGACTGACTTAGAACTGAACTAACTGAAATATCCCAAATCTGTCCAATTTCTGGAGGCCAGAAGGACAGGAAAAGGGATTATGTCCTGTATCAGATCAGCAAATCCAAACCTGACCTTGCAGTTTAATTTCTAGGTCAGATCTATAAACTAGAGGAAACTGGCCATAAAAATATCACATTAAGTTTACTCTCCAGCTGGGCTAAGATAACCACCGATTCAAGCGCCTTTCTCCCATTTGGAGAGGCAAACACCCCAACAGGCTCACACTGCTCACTAACTGCAGTTCTCCAGCTACCCATGTTGAAAACAAGTGATAAAAATTAAGAAAAACGTAAGAGCCATAAAAGCAGGCAAAACATTCACCTAGCCCAGCACGGTATCCCTGAGGGCGGCCACTAGCAAATGCCCAGAAGAGAAGTGGGAGAAGAGGGCCAGTGATGCCACTGAGCACGTTCATGATGCGATGAGCTGCAGGGCTGCGATTCCCCAGCCCAAAGTTGCGCCGGCAGCGGGGCCGGGCAGCTGGCGACAGGGAACACACTTTCACATCTGTCCGACTGCCCAAGGACTCAGGTAACATGTCTGGCTTTCAAAAACATGGTATGAGGCAACACACATGTAGCATTACCCATAATATTGCAAATGTAACATAATCTATATAGTATTAATGATGTTTACAGGTCTTTCCTTTTTACCTTCTCTTCTGCCCAGTGCCTGCTGACCGCCCATGGTTTACATTAGCAGGCACGATGAGGTCCTCATTCCTACTCACTGCCTACAAATTGGCTGTGACTTGTCATGCTCTTCCCACATTACGCACTCCCCCCTCATTTTCAACTGAAGAGTCCTGGTCCACCTGACTGCAAGATTCCTGCAAGTCTTTGATGCTCATTTTTAATTTGGTTATCATTAATAATTCTGTATGATCAGCAGACTTTGTCATCTTACTATTCATTCTTTTCTCCAAATAATTTATTAAGAACTCCACTGAAATTCTTCTTCCCTTTGTTCCCTGTCTTTCAACCAGTCATTTATCCAGAAAATAACCACTCCTTATTCTTCAGCAGCTTCTTTTCTTTAAGAACTTCGGCGAGGGACCTTTTCCAAAGCCTGCAAGACACTGAAGGTACTGTGCCAACTTATTCACATAATGACTGGCTCCTGGAAATACCTCCACTAGATTTGAGGCATGACTTTTCTCTTAAGAAAGCCACACTGACTCCTCTCTTGAATCTGCCTACATGCCTGTCATTCTCCTCTTCAGTAAAGTTTCACCCAACAAGTCTGTTTTTAAAGTCAGATTGCTGATCTGTTTTCTGAAGCCCTCCAGGAGTCTTTAAAAAACTCATCATGTTTTCCACCTCTCATTTCTCTGGCACTGATGCCCGTTTAAGCATCAGGTCACACCTCACTGCAAGTCACTTGACACTTTTATATCTCAGTTTCTTTAAAATTCTTGGATAAATATTGTCTGGAAAGACTTGTAACTGATAGTCCCTTGTACAGATTTCCTCTGCAACATCTAATGACAATTCAGTTGGATAAGATTCCTCAGGTTGGTAACACCACCAGCCCACCAAGAAAATCTCTAGTCTAAGCTTTTCCATAATGAGTACCAAGCTAAAGAAGCCAGTTGGCCTTTGGCTGTTACCTCGTAGCCTTTTTGCACCTCACCTATCTATCCCCCTCCACACCCTGCAGCAGATTTCTTCCTTCTGATTTTGGGGAAGTTTCTGTTAGCTTTGTGTCTTTAGCAAGGTGTCTCTGAGAATTTTATTTGGCCTGCCTTACTATGGTTTTACATTTTCACTGTCCAGAGTTCAAACTCCTCTCTAGTTTTCTCATTAAGATGTGACGTGTACTTCTTAGAAAGTCTTGTTACCCTTCTCTGCTTTTTAACAACGCTGGCTTTTTTGTACCTCTTTAGACTTTTGGGGGAGGCACAGTTGTGTAAAAGTCCACAATAAGTTTCTTTTTGAGACAAAAATGCAAGGATAGATCCTCATTGAGCAGAATTCTCCATCGCTGCTTTGGTTACCTTTTTAAAGAGCCTGATGACATCCTCACTGATCTGCGACAGCCGGACAATGACATTGTTCATGAAGATGTCATTCAGGGTGGCATGATCTCTGCTCTCTCGCCGGGTCTGTGTCAGAACCAGGTACCAGCAGTTCACAGGGGAAAGTAGGTGCTGATCTTTCCTAGGGAATTGTAAAAACAAAAATTGAAAAGGTCAAGTGAACAAGTCAAAAAGGCATGTAATTTTCAAATGAATGCTGTCAGCATATTAACGTTGCCTTCCTCCACCACAGACATCCGCTAGAATCCGTCGCGCCCCCACAGAACAGTGTGTGAGCTCCTCTTGGCTGCCTGCCCTCCCCAGAAACCGCTGCAGCATCCGGCCACACACCTGACGGCCCCCCAGCGCAGCTGTCGAGAGCCAGCCCGCCTGCCCAGCGCGTGGCTGCGAGCACGACGGCCTCCTCCAGCCGGACTGCTCCCGACAGCGCCGGCCCCACCGACCCGCGGGGAGGACACCCGGCCACAGCATCTCCTGCCGCTGCCACCCCTCGCCTCCCCCTCCCCAGGGCTGCAGTTGCCTGGGGCAGCGGAGCAGCTCTGCGATGGAGGCACCGGCACACCACGGACCCTCCACCAGCTCAGAGCCACGTCCTTCTGGCGGACACCACGGGGTCACCCGTGCAGGTCTAGGTGCTGGCCCAGCCCCAGCCGCGATGGCGGTGTGACCCGGCAGACACCCCATGCTCAGACACACGGCTGCCTGCCCGCCAGCTGACCGCGGCGGCACCTCCTCTTCGGTGCAGGAAAGGTGCTTAAATACCTCTGCCAGCACAGAAGCTCCCAGTCTAAAGATTATACACAAGGGTTTCAATCAAGCCAAGGAATTCCCATTCTTTGCCCCAAGCTGTTCTCTCCTGCAGCTTCGTCCTTATTTACCAGCCTCCCACAGCTGCCGGTGGCAGGACAGAGGCTTTCTGTGCAGGGGAGATGGATGCTCTGATGCTGACCCTGCGCACAGCCCTGTGCTTCACTCAACACAAATATATATATATATATACAGATCTTTGTATACAATCTGGGCTACACACCTTGGTTTCTCTGCCCTACCTTGACTTCTTAAGGTCTTAGGGCACCCAGTGCGCTTTCTGGTCCACTGCTCCATACCTATGCTTTAAAAAGGTGTGGTCTGCAAAAGGGCAGTTAGCAATATTACAGTAACACAGTGCAGATACTCTGGGCAACAGCTCTGAAGGACCTGAAAACATGCGAGACAGCTGGAGACAACACGAGAGCTGGTCCCCTGCCCCAGCCAGGCTGGGAACCCATCTGTGGCCCTGCTCTGGTTTCCAGAGTTTCTTTCGGAGTTTCTTTCAGCCATTCAAGTGCTTCCCCACAGGGACGTCTGGCAGCACGTGAGCACACGTACCAAATCAGAGCCCCAACCAGACCCTTCCCAAACTGGGTGCTCTGGAAGATGGTACAGGAGAAGAGGCATCCCTGGCAATCCCTTCAACGCTTTGCAAGAGAGAGTTTTGCTTCTTTTTTCCACTTTGCGCTATTAATACGGCTGTCACTTCCATTTCAGAAAGAGCCCATTTGCCACACAATCTGTTGTACTGCATTTAGTCCACTAACCATGCTGGAGAAAATGTTTTGCATCCAATGTTAACGCAAAGTGTCTGTGCACAAGATGAATACATTCATGTATGCTGAATATTTACGATGGTCTTAGTCCAACTCGCGCTGCAGAAAAAGAGATTACCGTGAGCAGCAGCAGGCATCAGGGCGGGTGACCTGAAGAGTCCCCAGGAGCCACACAGCATCCTCAGAGCAAGCTCATCCCTACCCGGCACCGCTGGGCGAGACCCTGCTGAGGGGCATCCTGAGACCATGACTTGCCTGGAAGCCAGGGGAGGTCAGAAAAACTCTTTTGAGGGAAATTTCAGCAAACATTTCACACTTGATTAGAGCTCTAACCAATTTTGACATGTTCCATCTCAACACTGAGAGAAACCTGCACTGCTCTCCATGTACTGCTTTTAGTACTGAAGGCAAATTAATCAAAAGTGAATCAAAATTTCCAGAAACGATGTAACTGAAACAAAGCATTTCACATTGTCCAACTGAGACACTTTGAGATAGATCCTCTAAATGAGGCAGCCAAGTGATTTGTTCCAAACGTTTCACCTACACTGTTTTCTCTGGTCAAGCCACTGCTTTTCTACAAGACATGCTGGTTCCAGAGAAACGGCCCCTTTTGGCAGAGACCTCCCCTGCCACCATCCTGCCTGAGAAGGTCTCCCCGTGTGCCGACAGCCATGTCTGATGGACGTGTTCAAGCCCCAGAAGCTTGTCCCTCCCCAACACCTAAAGACACGCACAAGCTGCCCAGGGAGCACCCGCTGCTTTGCCCACACAGGAGCCAGGTCTGCTGCGCACCCGGGCTCGGCAGCCTGCACGCACCGACAGCGCTGGCAACGCAGCCGTGACGGAGCCAGGCCTCAGACCCTCTGTGCTCAAACAAGACTGTCCTTCCCCAGAAGTCCTGCAACCAGAAAGCTAGCCCATGCTTGCTACAACTACGCTGTGCAGCCGAAGCCTTCACATTTGTACTCCTCCTCATCCGAGATGTTCTCGCCCGTGGCACCGGGGCTGATCCAGCCCACCTCACCACTGAACCCATGGAGAGAAAGGCATAGTGACTCCAGAAAAATCTTTGCGTGCACATACAGACAAAACAACCGCACGTAAAAGCCTGAATGAGTCTGTCAACCTGGAATCACCATGAACAGCCCAGCAGCAGCACTGTGGCAATTACCACTATTAAGGGCTGGGCCACAGCCTGCTGCACATGGCTACCCAGGGACAAAGAAGAGCGGAAGATACCATATTTCTTAAGAATGTCAAAAGTCTCATCAGAATAATGACATCCATGAGCAAGCTGGGGAACCAGTGCAGATGAACCTAATAAAGGGCAGGTACAAAGCAGTCTGGAAGAAAAATATATTAAGGGAGTCTCTCTCAACACTGAGTGAGACAGTGAGGACTCGGCAGAAGTGCGCACTGAAATCAAGCTGACCCTATTAACGCTATCAATACCATCACAAACCAGCAGGCACTTGTGCCCAGGTGTTTTATAAAGGTGGAGAATCATTGTCACATGTAGATAGTGCACAACAGCATCCTTCCAATATTGCAAGCACAATTAAGCAATGGCAGTGCCATAACACTGCTCAGCTGATGGGAGAGGCACACACACACACACACACACACGACGAGCCTTCATGGGCTCCATCTCTGAACAAGAGCACCTTCCCGAGCCCGTACTGGCCAATTCCTTCCCCAGGACAGTTATCCCCGACGCATGATACAGCAGCGCCAGCCTGGCACCACGCAACTGACAAGCAACAGTCAGATGCAAAAAGAACAGACAGCATTTGAATGGCAATTCATTTTCAGCACACTTTTGCGTAAGACAACGGTAAAGCCTTGCTCACTAGAGAGACCGAGTAAACAGATTAAATGGGATTTAGTAATATGGAATAAATAGGATTCAGTAATGTAACAGCAGAAATCGCCATTCTTGCAGCTGAAATGGGGGGGGGGGCGGCGGGGAATCATAAGGGGTTAGACTGTAAAGAGCCAGGGGCTAGCAAGGCTAAGTGCATCAGACAGGCAA